>NC_064630.1:699843722-700168972 GCF_023864275.1 Schistocerca cancellata | reverse complement strand
GGAATCGGTGAGTTCAGGAGGGTAATGTGGATCTCCGTGCTGGATCCCAACGGCCTTGTATCACTAGCAGTGATCAAAGTTTTTTAACATTTCAACGAATATACATCAAATCTTCGTATAATAAAAGACTGAAATTATAGTATTCTCTTGCGTTATTAAATAAGGAATCAGAAGACAGGGGATAAGGGGGAAGGGGAAAAGCATAAGCGAAGGGGGAGGATCACAACGTACTCCGAATCTACTTGTTTTCTGTGGTCAGTCAATGAAATTTGTATTAAAAGAACCATTGCCAAGAGAGCAAATTGTAAAATACAAAAATAAAAAAAAAGTTAAAAAATAATAAGGAGATTACAAAAATTTGCGCACGTCAACCACTGTCTTAAATTACTACTAAACGTATAGACATCAGACACCTAATTTTGCGTTCAAAGGCAAATTTCTAAAAAGGTGTGCTGATAACAAACACATGTGTATATTAAATGATTAACAGGACCATGATGAAATACGTGAAAAAAAGAAGAATGGAGGCCTGGGAAAATTTTTAAAGGCTCTGAGAAAGGAAGACTGAGGCAGCTGGTATCGCACTTTTCAGACAGTGTTATAAACAGGAATATATTCGTCATTTTTCTGTTCCGATAGGAGCATTTTCCCGCTGGGCTACATAATGCTCATATAAGGATTTGTGCATCAAATATGAACTGTAGAGAGGACCTAGATTTGAATTCAAATCATGAGTAATAGTGACGAATATTAGCTTGGAATCAAATAGGACCAAGAGAAAGAAGTATAACAAATAAAAAAATCTTCAAGAAATTAAAAATAATATAAGTAAAAACTTGTTAGTGGAAGAGAAGTGAAAACTTAACAAACACGGAAATAACTAAAATATGACAGGACGTTATTCACATAGCAAAGGCGAGGCGTGAGAGCCGTAGCTAATTCTAAAAATGCTTTAGATTATCACTCAGAAATGAAAATCAAATAATGTTAAGAAACAGATGCGAAACTAGCTGTATATTGTTTGGGAATTAAAATCACAGAAAATGTAAGCTGGATAAATCAACATGAACGACGGAGATATATAAATCTGCAGTCATATATTCGTAAAATTTCAGAATGGTGCATAGATCAGCAACTTGCTTTAAATCTTCAGTAATGTAAAATCGTGTTCATAAAATACAAAACCGCTGGATCCAATGATTATTATCGATAAATCTCAGATGGAATCAACATACAAATACCGGAGTGTAACAATGTGTGAGGATATGAAATAAAAATCTTTAAATAAGCTAACTCACAGAATAAACAGCCGGGTAACTCCATTTCACTGATAGAGTAATGGGAAAAGGCAGTCACTCTACAAAGAAGAGTACTTATAAAATTCTTATGTGACGTGTCTCAGAATACTGAACTAAGTGGAACCGTTACAGATAGGATTAACGAAGGATGTTAACCCGGAGATGTACTAAAAACCTGAACTGGCAGACATCATTACACGAAAGCCTACGTACTAAGTTTCAAGAACCAGCTTTAAGTGAAGAACCTAGGAGTGTACCACAACTCACTACATACGGCTCTCGTAGGACCACGAAGACAGAATTACAATGTGCACAAATGAATTTAAACATTTGTTATTTCCTCGCACCATAAGAGAGTGGAATGGGAAGAAACCATCAGATGGGGAGTATCGTTTGCTTTACGTTGTGGTCTGCAGAGTATAGATGAGGACGTAGATGTACTCAGGAGCTCCATTCGCGGGTGGGTTGTTTACATGCGTCTGTGCACACTGTCATTTGTCTAATTCTTCCTGCTGGGGTTTGCTATTGGATATTTTTCCAGTGAATAGGAAATTTAAATTTTTCGTCAGTAGATACTTGAAGGTTATGGCAAGTGTAATGGCTGAAAATTCTTGCAGTATCAATGGCTGTATCGATCGAGGATGTCTCTGATTGCACATGTTTGTGCAAAGATCCCTCATTGTTCACAAATACGAAATTAATTACAGAGCGTACAAATACATATAAACTGTGATTCTTCCCCAGCTCCATATTCGAAGTGACCGGGAAGAAACCAAAGCATATGGTACAATGGAAAATACTGTATGAGCGCCAAAGACACTCCTGTGTGAGATCAAGATTGTTGTTGGGAACCTGTGAAGTATATTCGACACCCATAAAACATTATTTAACTTCAGTCAGTTATTCACCGTGTTTACAATTCATTGCTCCCCCTACTAGCTTCGGCTGATGCTTCATTCAGCTGCGTATTGGAATCTATCTGACATTTGTTTAGTCAACTCAGCACCTTCGTATCCAGGTGATGGTGTTAGCAAACTCAATACGGCAGTGGGTTGCAGCCTGGCAGGGAGCAGCTGTGTCCATCACAAAAGTTTGGTCTCGCACTGGCTTGACCCTCTCCAGATTGTACAATGACCCTTTATGACCGATCAACGATGTACCTAGCATCAGTAGTCGTGTTGTCAGTTGATCTCCTCCCTACTGGCCTCATAGGTTTCGGCACAGGGAGATGCCTTGATGTTAAACAGGAGCATGTACTCCTAGAGGCCCTATTGCTCACTTCTGCATTGAAGTTCAGTGCCAGCAGCACTCTGCGAAGTGGAATTGTCGAAAGACAGTTGATTTCTTCGTCAGCAGATGGTAGGCAGTGAATAGCAAGAAGTTCATCAGGTGAAGACCATTATCCCAAGAATACCTTCGGCTAGTTCATAGCCTAAGCTGGAGCATCTTGGACGTAGATTCACTACAGTATCAATCATAGACGCGAGTACTATTGCTGTGACTGCCATCCATCCCAGTGATGAGCTGGAAGACTGGAGGACGTAATGGCTATGATGTGAGATCCTGTTTGCAGTGAGTGCATGTGCCTCCCTTATTCCGCTGTATTGTAAGGGAGCTGTTTACATGTTTTCTTATGGGCTAATGAGCTTGTCAATCTTCCCTTGGTTTTCTGTCACTGTCTTCTTTCTGCTGAATGTGTATTTCTCACTCGGCAGATGGTGTCGTAACGTGTCCGGGCCGGACCCACTAGTGACATACGGTATGATTCGTGATTCAACCTCTGTCTCTGACTTAACCTGGTATTGCCTGTGGCAGTGTGAACGAGTTTTAATAAAAAAATTCTAATTTCCTACCCATTACTATTCTGTGCTGTAACAGTAATCTGTCATGCACTTTATGTTTGAAGAGTGTGTACGTAGATTTAGAATAGTACAAAAATTGAAGGGTAAGGTATGTAAGTTTGCTGTTTATGTTTTTATGTAAGTAGGCTGTTTATGTTTTCTTTATGTAAGTTTGCTGTTTATGTTTTTTTATTGGCAACGTTACGTAGCACTCTCTATATGAAAAGTTTGAATTGTTGTCTGCCATTGTTGTCATGAACTGCTATAGCTGGATGCGAACAGCGCGTAGCGCTGGGCAGTTGGAGGTGAGCCGCCAGCAGTGGTGGACGTGGGGAGAGAGATGGCCGAGTTTTGATAATCTGTAAGACTGGATGTCAATTATGAATATTAAGGTAAATACATTGTTTGTTCTCTAATAATATCTTTCATTTGCTAACTATCCCTATCAGTAGTTAGTGCCTCCAGTAGTTTGAATCTTTTATTTAGCTGGCAGTAGTGGCACTCGCTGTATTGCAGTAGTTCGAGCAGCGAAGATTTTTTGTGAGGTAAGTGATTTGTAAAAGGTATAGGTTAAAGTTAGTCAGGGCCATTGTTTTGTAGGGGTTATTGAAAGTCAGATTGCGTTGCGCTAAAAATTATTGTGTGCCAGGTTAAGCACAGGCTTGTATAATTGTTCTAAGAGGACATTTCATATGTACAATTGTTCTAAGGGGACGTTTCATATGTCGACCCTTAGCCTAGGATACCTCACTGGAATCTTCTGATTTTTTCTTGTAGTTTGTGTATTTAGTGTAGCTTTTGTTTATTGCTAGCGCGTAATTGTAGAGAGAATCTCCTTTGTAGTTGCAGTCTTTCATTGTTGTAATGTAAAACAGTTGTGGCATGCATGTAGATTTGCAACAAGTATTTCGCAGCTGCGCTTGTAATTAACTACATATTATTTTCAGTGCTATGTTAATATGTTCTCTTATTTTTGCTCTTCAAATTGTGTTTTCGTGTGTTATCGTGTGAAATATTGTCTCAATAATGGCGTGTGAAAAACGTAACACTCGGCTCCAAAGTAAACTAAGAAACGACAGTGAAGACGAAAGCAATGTGTTAGCGCCACTGTGTAATGAGTTAACTAATGTTCAAAGTAGTAATTTGGTAACTGTGCATAGGGAAATGGAGCGGGCGTCAAACAATGGCGTAGACAGTCAAACAGGTAGTGAACAGGGAAGCATTATCGATCGATCGGTCGGCAACAGCTCGCCTCAGGAATCCGAAATGATAGGACACAATTTTGCAAATACTGTAGATTCAGGTTTTGGGTCCTCACCTTTTTCTCAAATGAGTCAAGACACATTTTCTGCTTGTCAAAATGTGAATGTTGCCGGTCAAAATGCACTGCTAAAAAGCATAGAGAAACAGATTCCAGACACTAATACATTATTATTGCAATTAATGCAACAAATGGAACAAAATCAGAGACAGATGGGACAAAATCTTCAAAAGTTAGACACAATGGAACAAAATCTTAAAAAATTAGACACAGTGGAACAAAATCTTCAAAAGTTAGACACAATGGAACAACACCAGAGACAAACACAGCAAAAGTTAGACACAATGGAACAAAATCTTCGGAAGTTAGACACCACACTTGAACAAACACGTGAAGATTTAACTACTGAATTACATAACATTGAATCGAAATGTCAAAAAGTCTGTAATGACGTAAAAACACAAATTTGTGAGCATTTTCAGCCTATTTTTTCGCGGCATGAAAATGCATTACAGAATCACGAAGCAGCCATAAAAGAGCTGCAAACCATTGTTCATGAAAATCATGAGACCTTGTGGGCTAAAATTGACTCAGTTGCATCTACCGATTCGGTTACGCAACTGGCAAAAACTCAGGACAACTTAAAGAACACAGTAGATTCGATTGCAATACAAATGGACACTCTGAAACTTGGTTCAGAAAAACACACTGAGGAAATGTGTTCACTATCGGAGAAAGTAGCTGAACTTTCGGACCAGGTCACTAACTTATCTACAAAGGTAGATGATGATCTGAATGACACAAGACCCGTAGCCTTCACGGACACAGAAGAGTATGAACAAATAAGAAAATTCAAACAAAATCAGAATCAAATTAATACGCAATACAAAAGAGAAATGCGGGAAGTACAAGATCAGCTGATACAGGTAATACAAGAATTACGTATTTCAGAGGACACTCGCGCCCCAATAAGGGAAGAGGGACATATAAATACGGAAAAGCCACAAAATAATAACACAGAGCATTTCGGTAATTATGAAAGGAACTGGCAAGGTGCACCGAATTTTGAGATGGAACCGCCGACACGACGTAACAATGACCGATATGCTACTCGCCGACACGATGATTTTGATTATAAGCTGTTCATTACTACACGTAAATTCAAAACATTTAAGAATTCTGGCAACGACATTCATCCACAAGCATGGCTCCATCAATTCTCTCATTGTTTTCCTCCCAACTGGTCATTAGAACACAGATTAGAATTTATGTGTGGCTATTTGGAGAATGAACCAGCTGTAAGAATGCGATCGGTCATTCACGATTGTCACAGTGAAGGAGATTTTTATCATGCCTTCCTCTCAGCATATTGGTCTCAAGCCACACAAGACCGCGTAAAACATAGCATCATGATGATGAAACACTTTGAACAATCTGAATTTTCCAGTCTTGTCAAATATTTTGAAGACATGTTGCACAAGAATCAATACCTGTCAAACCCATACAGCCCCTCAGAACTCATCCGCATTTGCTTAATCAAACTGCCTGAACATTTGAGACATATTATTTTAGCAGGACGTTGCAAAGATGACATTGAAGCTTTTCAGGGACTGTTACAAGAACTGGAAATTGACACAGACAGTCGCGGAATGCGAAAACAGGAAAACAATCACTACAGGTCACATCCGTCTCAATTCCGTGACGACAGAAACAATAAATGGCCACGACAAACCTATTCTTACAACGTAAATCGTGACCAAAACAGACACCACCCATATGATAACCACTGGCAGAGTAATAGTTACAGGGAAAGATCAACTTTCCGCGGTAATGACTATCACAGAGACAATCAGAGAAACAGACAATATGGAAACCAAAACAATTATTATCAAGGGACACAGAATAACTTCAGACGCAACGGTCCAGCACGCAGTTACGACTCAGGCAGAAATTCTCCACCACGTAACAGACAAGAAAGAAACTATGTAAACTACCGACAAAACGACAGACGTGAATTTCATCAGAACTGGCGAGCTTTAAACAGAGCTGGGCCCTCTCGGCAAGGCGAATTTGTGGAAGTTAGGCCTCCTAATCCCAATAACGGCGCGCGCCAACAAAGAAACAGACAATGACTCACACCGCAGGCAGCCGCGTGCGCCCGCTGGCTCCGAGAAAAATAACATTGACGCTAACCTTGAGCAAAATTCCCGTATTCTTTACGGACGAATACCGCATGATAATTGCATTCAAGTTGAAACTCTGCGTACTAGGAAGAGTAAAGGTTTACACCACATTTCTCATGTAAAACCATTTATGGACAGATAATCTGCTTTTTAACTTAGTCTTTGCAATTTTCACTTCACGCTACTTGTACAATTTGTCACACTGAGAAACTGTTAACACGCAACATTTTGGTTTGCTTACGAGTGGATTCTGGATTTGAGGTGCTTTATGTGAAATGCCAGATGACACAGTGGTTAGTTTATGTGACAGCTACACGATTATATCACGATGTTACTAATGAGTGACAATTTACATTGTTGCTTTTGTGGTGTATCTGTTTTATATCTGCACAGTTTTTTCTGAATTCTTCTATAAAGTGAGACATGTTTTAGTGGTGACTTTTGTGCTATTGCTACAAGGAGACAGCCTTTTCCGTAGGACAACAATACGTTACAGCACAGTACTTTCCTCATCACGGCAATAAGCGTAATAACTAAGTTATCTATACGCAAAGCATTTCACTTTGTTTATCATGAGGTAAGTACATTGACTTCTGCAGAACTTAGCTTTCGGAGGACAATAACTACGACACTTCCCAGAGATTATCTTACAGCAAGACGCATATTTAGCGCTACAGGACACGTATTTGAGTGATTAATTTTGTACTTAAAACATTTATTTTTAAAGAGTTTTGAATTACAAAGAAAGTTTTTCGTGATACATTTCATTCCATTGCTGTAATCTGTAACACCTGAGGGTATAATTACAATAATCCTCAGGGGGGTACACGCCTACTTTGTGTACCATGTGTCTGGCAAGCATAAGGAGCCCTAGCTAATATGGTATTTGCTTATACAACTTTACACATCGGTACCATATTTCTCTAACACATAAATTACACAGCTATCTGATCATTTAACTGAGAGAGACAAACTTTTTTTATTACGTCAGTGGCAGATGTTTATGTGATTATAGAGTTGGATTACTTCACACTTAAGAAATTGTATTTTGTCTGTACTTTTTGCACTGTTCATATTTTTTTTGAACCATTGTGATACTATGAGAGCTTTGAATGATGTATTTGGTATGGGATCATGATTTTTAAAGTACGTTTGAGGTAGATGACACTATTGACATGAGAAGAGAATTTTCTTTAGGTTGTGAAATTATTGCAGAAAGCTACGACGATTTTGAGATGTGACTGAGGTGTTATGATGTTATTTTTACGACGACGATGTGTATTATGCTGTTGAGGTATGTTTATGTCAATAAGATGATGCTACCATATATGAGGAATGTGATTACGTGTTTATATGTATATGAATAATGAATAGAAGTTAGGGACTCTTGACTTGTGAAAAAGGATGTTGGAAACCGAGAATCGTACTTTAAGAGTTATGAAATGTGTGTAAATGCGTGAATGTATCACAATGCCGGCGAAAATTTTTTGGACACTGTTATATTCATAAGATTTTGTTTCTACAGATTTGTAACGCAAATTCTTGACCTGTGAAGACTGTCACTGAAGCGGAAACTGCTGTCGTAAATATTTCCGTAAGAAAGTTAAGTGACCACCTGCACGTGCGTCGTCGGCACACAGCTGTGTCAAACACCTGGAGAACAAGCCATTAGGGTGTGCCTTTCATCGCTAATGCGACACCCTCGTTACTTAAAAACATATGATTACTCGCACTTTGTGCTAATTACTGAAATGCTTATGAATTGACAAGAAATATTTTTACATCTGCACACCTGATTATGACAAGTGTCTTTGTACGAGAGTTGAGAGCTACTGACTTATGAAATGTCACATGACTATTGAATGATATTTTTATGCTTTGCTTTTCGTAGTTGCTTATTTCATTTGATGTCTGGTTTCCAGCTGTGTTGCAGCATTGCTCTTATAAAATGAAATGCATTTGCTAATGTGAACTCTTTCTGTCAACAGATTTATTAATTAATTACTTTATGATCCACATTCTTTAAAAAGGAGCACTTGGAAAGGAAAGAACAATAAGAAGGAACTAGCAACAGTAAAACAAAATTTTCTTTTCAAGTACATGGTAATATTTTTTTTACAATAAGTTGTTATGGTGCACCACTTTAATTACATAGACATTAAGATGTGAATATGCATTTCCCTTGTCTGCATTGTTGTTTTTACTGTAATATTTTTTCTGCTTGCGCTATGTCATGTTTAGGTATAAGTTGCTGCTGTTTGCCAGGCATAGTGTTACTGAATTTGACTTTGTGTTACTCTTCTAAGCTAGTTTTTCTTGTTTCCTGCATTGCCTTATATTAGTTGTAATATTGCACTTGCTTTATGCTGCTTGCTTTGCCATTTCTATTTTTTGTCATTGATGTTTGTGTTAATTATTTTTTTTGCTGCATTGCCTCGTCCCTTGGTATATATATCTGAGCTCAGTAGATTTAAGTTAGCTTAAGAGGGGGTAGACTATATAAGAAACTGACTATGGAGAATAGGTAAAGAATTCATTGCGAAGAAAGATTTGGGCCCCACTGAGTATTGTACAATCAGAAATAATTATTTTGCAAGAAATATGAATCGAATACAGGAAGGAGGTATAGGTAGGATTATCTTGGAAATAAATAATGAGGTAAGAAATATGTGAACATATAAATACAGAAAGCATGCTTAGATAGGATTTTTTTGGTGGAAGCAAAGGTTGAAATAAGACGAACGATCTATGGAATGAAGGGAGATCTCCAAGCAAAATACTGCAGTAAAACAAACCCTGTCCTTTCCTCTTTGCTGTTTTTTCCCAATATGTAATTGTGTGTTGTCCTTTCCTTTTGGTGTTATCCCACTATGTGTTTGGGTACCCGTGTGTATTTGTGTTTTTCCTGTCTTTATGTGTTTAGCTGATGAGAGCTATGTTGTAGAATTTTTCTAATACTCTGTTATTTTCTTTGTCAAGATGCTTAGACTTTATTTATTCTGCTTTGTTTTAATGCTCATGTGTGAAGTTGACGTTTCAAAAGTTATTCTGATCTTTTATGTATGTACTCATGTCATCATTCCTGTAACACTGATGTATATGTTTATTTCTATTCTTTTGTAAAGCCCCTATTACTACAAATATTATCTGTATTGTTATGTTTTTAATGATGTATTTTGTATCTTTGTAATTGTATTCTTATGTTATATAATTGTAATTGACACCAGTTCATCATATTATTAACTTGTAAGCATTCATTTCACTGCACACATTCTGTTGGTCATAGTATATGGACAATATGTGAGAAGTAGGGACTGTTAGTGTTTGCACGTGTGTTACTAATTCAGCAAGGGACTGGATAACAGCATTGCTGGTTCTAAGGACAATTCCCAAAAACTTTGTGCGTGCACAAGTGGTGGTTTATGGACTTGCTATCTTCTCTGCAAGACTCTTCGATGGTGATTGTGCACCTGCACAGTCGCAGCAGATGGCTGCTGGCCATCTCTACCAGGACTACAGTGGGTCTACACCTTTGCTGACTCACCAGTACCACAGTTTCTACAAGGACTACAGTGGGTCTACACCTTTTCTGACTCACCAGTACCACAGTTTCTACAAGGACTGCAGTGGGTCTGCACCTCTGGTGGCCCACCAATACCATACTCTCTACCAGGACTGCAGTTGGTCTGCTCTGTGATGACCTATCTACCAATATTCGTCAGAACTTCGAATGACTCTGCTGTGGGTTTGCTCCATTGTGGCCCATTACCTGTCAGCATTTCAAGAGTCAGCACTGTCTTTCCGTTGGAAGGACAACACTACTTCTTCAATACTACATGGAAATCCACTACTTCTGTGTGCAATTTCTTTTACTAATGAGAAACTGTAATTACTATTATGATGAACAATCTGGACTGTCTTTATGGACTGTGAGAAAATTTTAGCTGTTGACCAACATTGTATTAATAAGTGTGTGCATTTGATATCTTTGTGATTGTAATTATGAAAAATTTTTTCAAATCTGTATTGGCCAGTGCCCAACACCATTTGTAAAAATTTTTTGTGGGGAGCATGGGGGCTATGTAAGTTTGCTGTTTATGTTTTTATGTAAGTAGGCTGTTTATGTTTTCTTTATGTAAGTTTGCTGTTTATGTTTTTTTATTGGCAACGTTACGTAGCACTCTCTATATGAAAAGTTTGAATTGTTGTCTGCCATTGTTGTCATGAACTGCTATAGCTGGATGCGAACAGCGCGTAGCGCTGGGCAGTTGGAGGTGAGCCGCCAGCAGTGGTGGACGTGGGGAGAGAGATGGCCGAGTTTTGATAATCTGTAAGACTGGATGTCAATTATGAATATTAAGGTAAATACATTGTTTGTTCTCTAATAATATCTTTCATTTGCTAACTATCCCTATCAGTAGTTAGTGCCTCCAGTAGTTTGAATCTTTTATTTAGCTGGCAGTAGTGGCACTCGCTGTATTGCAGTAGTTCGAGCAGCGAAGATTTTTTGTGAGGTAAGTGATTTGTAAAAGGTATAGGTTAAAGTTAGTCAGGGCCATTGTTTTGTAGGGGTTATTGAAAGTCAGATTGCGTTGCGCTAAAAATTATTGTGTGCCAGGTTAAGCACAGGCTTGTATAATTGTTCTAAGAGGACATTTCATATGTACAATTGTTCTAAGGGGACGTTTCAGGTAGACTCACTCACATTCTTAGACTGACTGTAACCACACAAGTACATTTTCTGTTTATCAGTGTAACAACAGTTAACTAAATGTGCAGACGTTCGTGTCCATTGCCATTGAGTTTAAAATGTCCTAGGTTGTTGGGCCGTATCGTGTTCCTCTTCAGTTTCTTCTGACATAATAGACGTTTCGAACTCCACCTTCCCCTCCCCCAGTCAGACCTTCTGATATTCCCAGTTAGCTGATCATTGTCTAAGGCCAGATTAACATTCACTTGTAAAAGAGAGTTGTTGGGTGATATTTTTACAGTTGCTATTGGTCGACCATAGTCTTTGGATTTGCAGACAGAGCAAACAAGGGGGACTATTTATCGAGATATAATTGTCGGTGCATAAGTGGCTTCCTGGTAGTTGGGTTCGGGTTGGGGTTGTTTGGGGAAGGAGACCAGACAGCGAGGTCATCGGTCTCATCGGATTAGGGAGAGAAGTCGGCCGTGCCCTTTCAAAGGAACCATCCCGGCATTTGCCTGGAGCGATTTAGGGAAATCACGGAAAACCCAAATCAGGATGGTCGGATTCGGGATTGAACCGTCGTCCTCCCGAATGCGAGTCCAGTGTCTAACCTTCCTGGTAGTTGTCCGGATCAGTCGCACACCATAGCTGAGTCTTTACTTCGTTGGTGTCGGAAAGCCACGAAGTCTATTGCCGTCACATCTGTTGCCGTTACATTCATACAAATCTCAAACGCTTCTTGGTAATTTCTCCTATAAAGGTTGCTTGCCTTTGCTAACAGTCGCACATTGTTGTAATCCGTATCTTCGGCACAGTTCTGATGTTCCGCTACCACAGACTTCACATTTTGTGCCGTTCGTTCTCTTTAACCCAATAACATCGTACTTAAATACTCTACCGGCTCTTGTGAAATCAGATTTAATACATATCAGATAGCATGTTCTGCATATCAGCTAACATGTTTTCAAATCAGCTTTTGTGACTGCTGGGCATGGCAGCCCTAAAAACAGTGATCCAATGCATAGCAAAACAACAATTTTTACGCTGTCACGCAATTCCACATCCTTTTCCTCTTGAGTAGCATACAAAAATCCTTTTTATTATTTTATTTATCATTTGGGGGTATGTACATCGGGAAAGGAGCCCAAGGTTTTATCTAAAGTCTCATAGGGGTTGAAATCGCTGTTGGCCCCCGTAAACATAGTACTCTAGTAGCTGTGCACTCTCTAGCAGATGTTGTGCAACGTTGGTGTGGAAGGGTTTTTTTTGCCTTTATCTTGTGAAATTGAAAGAAGTTAAAAAAATTTCTTCACTGCGCATCACATGATTGAAAACAGAGCTTTCATCTGGTTGTTGAAGGTCTCGGCTTCTTCACTTTGTTTACTAAGAATAGCTACCATGTGACACATAAGGCACATGTTTCGTTCTAGAATACATTTAAGAACCATCTATTTTCTTGAAAGTTAAATCTATGCCTACATACAGCAAAGTCATACAACTTAAATGCCATACATCAGATTACAGCTCTTTGTTTGATGTGAATTCGTTAACACGTTATTTTATAGTCCTTCCAGCTACGCCGATATACACTTTGCCACAGCACTTTGTCACATCCAGACGTCACTTCATAGACCCCCCGCTGTGTGGAAGTGATCAGCATTCTTTAAAAAATGGTACAAAGACCAAATTTTTTAGTCGGAACAAAA
Source organism: Schistocerca cancellata (assembly GCF_023864275.1). NCBI lineage: Eukaryota > Metazoa > Arthropoda > Insecta > Orthoptera > Acrididae > Schistocerca > Schistocerca cancellata. Next base: position 700,155,990 of record NC_064630.1, on the reverse strand, counting down.
TAAAATTATTCCGACGACGAGCGGACGCAGCTGATAACTTCCATACTGCAGGAGTCTATGAATTGACCTGTGGGTGTGTGAAAGTGTGTAAAGAGGTAAGTAGAAGAACCTATTGAAGAGCAGAAACGCCACTCACACACAAAACAAAGCGTGAAATCAGCTTTAGTGGAACATCAGGAGAGCTGCAGCCGACATATACACTCCTGGAAATTGAAATAAGAACACCGTGAATTCATTGTCCCAGGAAGGGGAAACTTTATTGACACATTCCTGGGGTCAGATACATCACTTGATCACACTGACAGAGCCACAGGCACATAGACACAGGCAACAGAGCATGCACAATGTCGGCACTAGTACAGTGTATATCCACCTTTCGCAGCAATGCAGGCTGCTATTCTCCCATGGAGACGATCGTAGAGATGCTGGATGTAGTCCTGTGGAACGGCTTGCCATGCCATTTCCACCTGGCGCCTCAGTTGGACCAGCGTTCGTGCTGGACGTGCAGACCGCGTGAGACGACGCATCATCCAGTCCCAAACATGCTCAATGGAGGACAGATCCGGAGATCTTGCTGGCCAGGGTAGTTGACTTACACCTTCTAGAGCACGTTGGGTGGCACGGGATACATGCGGACGTGCATTGTCCTGTTGGAACAGCAAGTTCCCTTGCCGGTCTAGGAATGGTAGAACGATGGGTTCGATGACGGTTTGGATGTACCGTGAACTATTCAGTGTCCCCTCGACGATCACCAGTGGTGTACGGCCAGTGTAGGAGATCGCTCCCCACACCATGATGCCAGGTGTTGGCCCTGTGTGCCTTGGTCGTATGCAGTCCTGATTGTGGCGCTCACCTGCACGGCGCCAAACACGCATACGACCATCATTGGCACCAAGGCAGAAGCTACTCTCATCGCTGAAGACGACACGTCTCCATTCGTCCCTCCATTCACGCCTGTCGCGACACCACTGGAGGCGGGCTGCACGATGTTGGGGCGTGAGCGGAAGACGGCCTAACGGTGTGCGGGACCGTAGCCCAGCTTCATGGAGACGGTTGCGAATGGTCCTCGCCGATACCCCAGTAGCAACAGTGTCCCTAATTTGCTGGGAAGTGGCGGTGCGATCCCCTACGGCACTGCGTAGGATCCTACGGTCTTGGCGTGCATCCGTGCGTCGCTGCGGTCCGGTCCCAGGTCGACGGGCACGTGCACCTGCCGCCGACCACTGGCGACAACATCGATGTACTGTGGAGACCTCACGCCCCACGTGTTGAGCAATTCGGCGGTACGTCCACCCGGCCTCCCGCATGCCCACTATACGCCCTCGCTCAAAGTCCGTCAACTGCACATACGGTTCACGTCCACGCTGTCGCGGCATGCTACCAATGTTAAAGACTGCGATGGAGCTCCGTATGCCACGGCAAACTGGCTGACACTGACGGCGGCGGTGTACAAATGCTGCGCAGCTAGCGCCATTCGACGGCCAACACCGCGGTTCCTGGTGTGTCCGCTGTGCTGTGCGTGTGATCATTGCTTGTACAGCCCTCTCGTAGTGTCCGGAGCAAGTATGGTGGGTCTGCCACACCGGTGTCAATGCGTTCTTTTTTCCATTTCCAGGAGTGTAGATAAGAACAACACACGAGTGCTGGCAGAGGCTAGCAATATTTATAGAAGGAACGCCCGAATAGTTTTTGAGATTTCCAAAACCTTGTTAAGTTCAATAGACGTGACGATTATAGGCTTCGTGGCTTTCCACCATCAAGGAAGTAAATACGCACGAAGAGCACTGACAGCTACTACCCGACAATATTGGTGCACTTGGCTTCCCGTTGCTCTTATAGAGAACACTCGGTGACATTACACGAAACAAGTACAGTCATGACTAAGGAAAGCCCACGGCATTGTGAACGGTTTTAAGATAGTTGTGCATATACTATCAAGTAATTCATCGTGTCCTGGTAAAACATTACGATAAAAACTCAAGAAAAGTCGTCCGAAGTGCATACTCCCAGGTGCAGTAACGTTGTGGTCCACTAATACCAGGAAGCGATCTCTTCGGCACAACAATAATATTTTGATGAACCTCTCTTGCTCTACCTGTTTTGCTACCTATTCAGTGACGGTGGCCCACCAATAGCAGCTGGAAAAATTTCACCCAACAACGCCTCAACTTCGGAACAATAGCGGAAAAACTTCCTTCTATATGACTCTGGTCTTTCAGTTATCCGGAAGGATGGATGACTGGGATTTAACGTCTCATCGGCATCGAAGTTATTAGTGACGCAGCAGAAGCCCGGAATGTTTCAACAATGGTATAGGAAATCGAATGTGCCCTTTCAAAGGAACCGGCATCTGGCTGGAGTGATTTAGCGAAGTCGCGGGAAACCTAGATCTGGAAGGCCGGACGCGGATTAGAACCGTTGTCCTCCCGACTGTGAGTCTAGTGTGCCAACCACTAGGCCACCTCGTTCGGTTGCACCAAACACTTCGAATACTTTGTCATACTTACATACAGAATTTACTCAAAGCTTCTCCGACTCCAGGTTCCCTACCCGAAATTGTTCAGTGGAGCATCCTCTCTGTTCTGTTAAATTTCTGCACTTTCTTACGGAAACACCTTGAGTACGCAGACGGATTGGGTAAACTGCGGTTCATCTTGGGGAAGGGGTGGAGGCAAGAACGGGGGGGGGGGGGTGTTGGGGGGGGGGAGCGAGGGCGGAAGAATAGGAGACTGATAATCTTCCCTGTTTGGTCTGCTTATACGCGTACTCAGCATCACCACTTAAGTAATCACTGTATTCCTATCTACATGGATACTCTGCAAATCACATTTAAGTGCCAGACAGAGGGCTCATCGAACCACCTACACAATTCTCTATTATTCCAATCTCGTACAGCGTGCGGAAAGGATGAACACCCATATTTTTCCGTACGAGCTCTGATTTCCCTTATTTTGTCGTGATGATCGTTCCTCCCTGTGTAGGTCGGTGTCAACAAAATATTTTTTCCCATTCGGAAGAGAAAGTTGGTGATTGGAATTTCGTGAGAAGATTCCGTCACAACGAAAAACGCCTTTCTTTTAATGACGTCCAGCGCAAATCTTGTATCATTTCTGTGACACTCTTTCCCTTACCTCGCGATAATACAAAACGTGCTGCCTTTCTTTGAACTTTCTCGATGTACTCCGTCAGTCCTAACTGGTAAGGATCCCACACCGCGCAGCAGTATTCTAAAAGAGGACGGACAAGCATAGTGTAGGCAGTCTCCTTAGTCTGTTACATTTTCTAAGTGTCCTGCCAATAAAACGCAGTCTCTGGTTAGCCTTCCACACAACATTTTCTATGTGTTTTTTCCAGTTTAAGTTGTTCGTAATTGTAATACTTAGGTATTTAGTTGAATTTACGGCTTTTATATTAGACTGATTTATCGTGTAACCGAAGTTTAACGGATTCCTTTTAGCACTCATGTGGATGACCTCACACTTTTCATTATTTAGGAACAACTGCCACTTTTCGCACCATTCAGATATTTTTTCTAAATCATTTTGGAGTTTGTTTTGATATTTTGATGACTTTATCAGTCGATAAACGACAGCGTCATCTGCATACAACCTAAGACGGCTGCTCAGATTGTCTCCCAAATCGTTTATATAGATAAGTAACATCAAAGGGCCTATAATACTACCTTGGGGAACAGCAGAAATCACTTCTATTTTACTGGATGACTTTCCGTCAGTTACTACGAACTTTGACCTCTTTGACAGGAAATCACAAATCCAGTCACATAACTGAGACGATATTCCATAAGCACGCAACTTCACTACGAGCCGTTTGTGTGGTACAGTGTGAAAAGCCTTCCGGCAATCCAGAAATACGGAATCGCTCTGAAATCCCTTGTCAATAGCACTCAACACTTCATGTGTATAAGTCGTGCGGTAGCGTTCTCGCTTCCCACGCCCGGGTTCCCGGGTTCGATTCTCGGTGGGGTCAGGGAGTTTCTCTGCCTCGTGATGACTGGGTGTTGTGTGATGTCCTTAGGTTAGTTAGGTTTAAGTAGTTCTAAGTTCTAGGGGACTGATGACCATAGATGTTAAGTCCCATAGTGCTCAGAGCCATTTTTTTCATGTGTATAAAGAGCTTTGTTATTAGATTAAAGTAACACGTCTTGCTTAAACCAAAACATGTTCCGTAGTCTGAAGTTTCTCACAATTAGAAACGAGGAGGAACGGTCTGTATGTACTTTAAAGAAATTTTTATAGTCAAAGTAATTTTTATTGACCAGTTTCGTCCGTTAAGACTGTCATCTTCCGATGTTCTAAAATGTTTTTAGTTGTACGTCACGTTCGAGTGTGCGTTCATTATTCATGTCATGTTAATGCTTTAGTGGAGGGTATACTCCACATTCCACACGAGTTTGTAACGTTATTTTTGGCTGGGTTGTGGAGTATTCTCTCCATTAAAATATTAATATAACATGTGTAACGATCACACAATGGAACATGGCGTACAATCAAAAATGTATTTGAAGATCCGAAGGTGACGGTCTTACCTGACGAAACTGATCAATAAGAAAATTGTTTTGAATGCGATCTTCGCTAAAAACATTTCTTTATTGTATCATTAGTAATGAGAAAGGCCTTTAAACATGAGAAATGGTCATAATAATGTGTCTCGATGTAGAATAGAGTCTACCATTTACGGTAGCAGCGTCCTGTCATTTGCTGCCACGCGCACTTATCGATCGTGTCCTCGTGGATAATCCAGCACGTCTAGGCCCGACGTCATACGTGGGCTAGCGACGTGGACAAGTACCCGGCGCCGACACTACTCATCAAAAACCGCAAGGCTCAGGTGTGCTGCCAGAGGAGATTTGGCGCCGCCAGGCGCTGATAGATTGCGGCGGCGCGTTAAAGTGCAGCTAATGAAGCGTTAATTACAGGCTGCGAGCCGGGAGGCAGGGGCGGGGGCATTAGGTAATGCAGTGACAGCATGCATCATTCATCGCCCGGCACATTCCGTAATTAGACTTGGCCGCGCGCGGCTCTGCGCGGACGGCGGCGTTTGGTCGTCACGCTGCAGGATCAGCGGCCGCTGACGCGCAAAGCCCCGCGCGGCACATGTCGTGACGTCAGGACCACGCAGTCACGGGTTAGGGCTCTCCTTCCTCTCGTTCAGTCAGGGTAAACCAGGTCGAGAGAGACAATATAGACTCTTCCCGCTGCCGTGACTGCGGCAGGCATTGGCTTCAACGGTACCTGCTCTCCCATCCGCTGTAACATTTTAGGCCGCACCTATAGAACAACAGCAGTTGAGGTGCTGTTGGTGATATCAGGCTTGCTACCGCTAGGCCGGTAGCACGTCGGAAAGACGCGAATACCGCACATATCGGCGCTTATTTACCCGCATCGGAGTCGCGCTGCGTTGCATATTCGTTGCAGCAACGGTCTCAAAGGAAACGCTTTGATGACCCCCTTATGACGACTTTCTACCTTCAATGCGGATAACTAGATTGCTTTCCTGAGAAGGAGTTGTAGTTAGCACTCGCAACGAACTGAGAACTGTTTAAAATAAACAGTACCAATTTTCTCATTAACCCATTACATCTTGTCCGCCTTTTCAGGGCTGCAGTGGGCTGTGGCTCTGAGCACTATGGGACTTAACATCTATGGTCATCAGTCCCCTATAACTTAGAACTACTTAAACCTAACTAACCTAAGGACAGCACACAACACCCAGCCATCACGAGGCAGAGAAAATCCCTGACCCCGCCGGGAATCGAACCCGGGAACCCGAGCGTGGGAAGCGAGAACGCTACCGCACGACCACGAGATGCGGGCACACGCTGCAGTGGGTCCCACCTTCCTCCTCATGGATGATAACTCACGACCCCACCGAGCTGCCATCGTGGAGGAGTACCTTGAAAGAGAAGATATCAGGCGAATGGATCATTTTAAAATAAACGAAAAATTCTTGACGAATTTAGTCTAGGTCTACTCCCCCTCCCCGCTCCATACAAATTATCATATGGGTGTCATTCCTTTGTATTGATTATGTTCATCAGAGACCCTTTATAGCCGGCCGCGGTGGTCTAGCGGTTCTGGCGCTGCAGTCCGGAACCGCGGGACTGCTACGGTCGCAGGTTCGAATCCTGCCTCGGGCATGGGTGTGCGTGATGTCCTTAGGTTAGTTAGGTTTAAGTAGTTCTAAGTTCTAGGGGACTTATGACCTAAGATGTTGAGTCCCATAGTGCTCAGAGCCATTTGAACCAAGACCCTTTATACTTCGGCAAATTTCTGTCAGCCGTCTTACTTAGCAAAGAATATGTGATGAAGTTAGAAGTTCTGACCGCATTCAGCGCACTTGTAACCACTCTGAAGATACAATCTCTGTTGGTCCATCCTGGCCAGGGGACATCGGCTGGTTAAGTTATTGTCAATATCAATAAAATTCACCAACAGCCGTGTACTTTAAGATATTATTTTATTTTATTGTGAAGGCTACCAGTTTCGGCATTTCATTATGTCATCTTCAGGCTCCATATGCATCTACCCAAACAAACGAACTTATCGTACAGTGCCACAAATCATTGGATATCGTGAATTCAGTCGTTATATAACTGCTTCATTCGAAGACATGCTATGGAAATGGAAATGAGCGTTTGTCTTCATTGGCCGGAAAACCCCTTACGGGGCAGGTCCGGCCGCCTTGGTGCAGGTCTTACTACATTCGATGCCACACTGGACGACCTACGCGCCGGATGGGGATGAAATGATGATGAAGACAGCACAACACCCAATCCCTGAACGGAGAAAATTCCCCACCCAGCCTGCAACGAACCCGGGCCCATAGGGCGGCAATCCGTCACGCTGACCACTCAGTTATCGGGGCGGACGAAGACGTGCTATCAAGTCTTTGCTATACAAATGCTTCATTCGAAGACGTGCTATCACGTCTTCGAATGAAGCAGTTGTATAACGATTGAATTCACGATATCCAGTGATTTATGGCACTATACGACAAGTTCGTTTATTTGGACAGATGCGTATTGGGCCTGAAGATGGCATAATGAAATGCCGAAACTGGTAGCCTTCACAATAAAATAAAATAATATCTTACAGTACACGGCCGTTGGTGAATTTTATTGATATTGACAATTACTTAACCAGCCGATGTCCCCTGGCCAGGATGGACCCACAGAGATTGTATCTTCAGATTGGTTACAAGTGCGCTGAATGCGGTCAGAACTTCTAACTTCATTACATATTCTTTGCTAAGTAAGACGGCTGACAGAAATTTGCCGAAGTATGAAGGGTCTCTGATGAACATAATCAATACAAAGGAATGGCACCCATATGATAATTTGTATGGAGCGGGGAGGGGGGCTAGACCGAGACTAAATTCGAGAAGAATTTTCTTTTATTTTAAAATGATCCATTCGCCTGATATCATCTCTTTCAAGGTACTCCTCCACGATGGCAGCTCGGTGGGGCCGTGCGTTACCATCCATCAGGAGGAAGGTGGGACCCACTGCAGCCCTGAAAAGGCGGACAAGATGTAATGGGTTGATGAGAAAGTTGGTACTGTTTATTTTAAACAGTTCTCAGTTCATTGCGAGTACTAACTACAACTCCTTCTCAGGAAAGCAATCTAGTTATCCGCATTGAAGGTAGAAAGTCGTCATAAGGGGGTCATCAAAGCGTTTCCTTTGAGACCGTTGCTGCAGCGAATATGCAACGCAGCGCGACTCCGATGCGGGTAAATAAGCGCCGATATGTGCGGTATTCGCGTCTTTCCGACTTGCTGCCGGTAAATGTGGAAACGTGAACTACGGCGACGTATTTACCAAATGCATCCAAAGAGAACCAACGTGTTACTGTTGTTTTCGTGGTTGCCGAACTACAAACAGCAGTAAACAGAGAATGAAGAATGTGTATGCTGCAGCATTGTGCAACGGTACGACAAGAGGTGTTGCTGCTTCATGATAGCGAACATCCCCATATCGCGAATATCGTAACGCAGACGTTACGCCATATCTAAATGCGAGTCATTCGACATCTCGCCCTATAGTACTGATATCTCTCCATGCGATTGTCATGCTTATGGTTCCTTCAAAAAGGCCGATTGCTATCGGACGACTATGTGTATCAAACAGTTACGTACTTCATCAGGCAGCAGGACACGGTGTTTTACCGAACGGGTATCTACATCTACATCTACATTCATGCTCATAAATTAAGGATAACTGCAGAATGTGGTGCAACACAACGTGGCACTACACAAAACTGGCGCTAATAGCATAGGCACATAGGGAACACACACGAAACAGACCTGTAAGTCCACGGTGTTGGTGATAAGTTGAGAAAACCGTCCCGAAACACATGTGCTACAACACATGTGTTTCCTGCGCATGTACCGCGACATCAATATGGGATATGATCACCATGTACACCTACACAGGTCGCACAACGGGTTGGCATACTCTGGATCAGGCGATCGAGCAGCTGCTGGGGTATAGCCTCCCACTCTAGCACCAGTGCCTGTTGGAGCTCCTGAAGTGTCTTATGGGTTTGAAGATGTGCAGTTATACGTCAACCGAGAGCATCCCAGACGTGCTCGTTGGGGGTTAGGTCTGGAGAACAGGCAGGCCACTCCATTCGTATAATATCTTCTCTTTCAAGGTACTTCTCCACGATGTCAGCTCGGTGGGGCCGTGCGTTATCATCCATCAGTAGGAAGGTGGGGCCCGCTGCAGCCCTGAAAAGGCGGACATATTGGTGGAAAATGACGTCCCGATACACCTGACCTGTTACTGTTCCTCTGTCAAAAATGGTTCAAATGGCTCTGAGCACTATGGGACTCAACTGCTGTGGTCATAAGTCCCCTAGAACTTAGAACTACTTAAACCTAACTAACCTAAGGACAGCACACAACACCCAGCCATCACGAGGCAGAGAAAATCCCTGACCCCGCCGGGAATCGAACCCGGGAACCCGGCCATGGGAAGCGAGAACGCTACCGCACGACCACGAGATGCGGGCAGTGTTCCTCTGTCAAAGACATGCAGGGATGTACGTGCACAAATCATAATCCCACCCCACACCATCAAACGACGACCTCCGTACAGGTCCTTTTCTAGGACATTAAGGGTGTACGTGCACAAATCATAATCCCACCCCACACCATCAAACGACGACCTCCGTACAGGTCCTTTTCTAGGACATTAAGGGGTTGGTATCTGGTTCCTGATTCACGCCGAGAGAATCGTTGTTCAGACTATACCTGGACTCGTCCGTGAACATAACCTGGAATCACTGTTCCAATGACCATGCGCTATATTCTTGACACCAGGCTTTACGGGCTCTCCTGTGACCAAGGGTCAGTGGAATGCACCTTGCGGGTCTCCAGGCGAATAAACCATGTCTGTTCAGTCGGCTGTAGACTGTGTGTCTGGAGACAACAGTTCCAGTGGCTGCGGTAAGGTCCCGAGCAAGGCCACCTGCAGTAAACCGTGGCCGTCTGCGGGCACTGATGGTTAGATATCGGTCTTCTTGTGGTGTTGTACTCTGTGGACGTCCAGTACTGTAGCGCCTGGACACGGTTCGTGTCCGTTGGCCATGATCTTGAGATCACACTCTGCGGCACACGGAGGGCCCGTGCTACGATCTGCTGTGTTTGACCAGCCTTCAGTCGCCCTAGTATTCTACCCCTCATAACGTCATCAATATGTGTTCTCTAAGCCATGTTCAACACACAGTCACCATCAGCACGTCTGAAGACGTCTGCACACTTACTCGCTGCACCGTCCTCTGACATGCACCTCTACGTATGTGGACTGCTTCCAGCGCCACCGTGCGACGACCGCAGGTCAAATGCACCGCATGGTCATACCCAGAGGTGATTTAAACCCGAAGACCGCCCACCAGAGCGTCGTTTCGCCATGTATCAGCATTATCCTTAAGTTATGAGCATGAGTGTGCATACACACTCCGCAAGCTGCCGCACGGTACGTGGCGGAAGGTACTCTGTACGACTACTAGTCGTTTCCTTTCCTGTTCCACTCGCAAACAGAACGAGGGAAAAAAGACTATCTACACGCTGAGCCCCAATTTCTCGTACCTCGTCTTCGTGGTCCTTACGTGAAATATGTGTTAGCTGCAATAGGATCGTTGTATAGTCAGCTTCAAATGCCGGTTCTCTAAACTTTCTCAGTAGCGTTCTTCAAAATGAATGTCTTTTTTCCTCCACGGATTCCATCATGAGTTCCCGAAACATGTCCGTAATACTTGCGTCATGATCAAACGTACCGTTAACAACTCGAGCAGTGCTCAATAATAGGTCTCCTTTATAGATGAACCACATTTTCCTAAAATGCTCCCAATAAACTGAAGTTGACCATTTGCTTTCCCTACCACAATCCTCACATCCTCGTTCCATTACATATAACTTTGCAAAGTTACGCCCAGATTTTTAAACGATATGACTGTGTCACGAAGTACACTACTAACGCTGTAACTGAACATTACAGGTTCGTTTTTCCTTCTCATCTGCATTAATTTACATTTTTTATTTACATTTAGGGCCAGCTGCCATGTATCACACCAACTAGAATTTTTGCCAGTCACTATTGAAGCCTGGTAATAAAGGAAGGCAGAATGGGTTACGACTGTGGACGGGGCCCAAATCAATTACTGTTGGTTTGCTTTGCAATTTCACTCATTTATTTTAATAAATAATTTTTGGAAACAAGCCAGCGAGGTCGCAATCAGACTTTTAAGGCACGTAACCACAATCACGGCTGAAGGCCTTTAACGCGAAAAATGGGAATTATTAAAAATTTAACAAATACATAAAATACAGACAGCCAATGGGGTCGCAATCAGAATTTTAAGGCAAGTAACCACTATCACGGCTGAAGGCCTTTAACGCCCAAAATGGCAATTATTAAAAAATTTAAGAAACATACATAAAATACAGACAGCAAATAATTTTTAAAACAAGCCAATGTCGTCGCAATCAGAATTTTAAAGCAAGTTATCACAATCATGGCTGAAGGCCTTTAACGCCAAAATGGCAATTATAAAAAAAATTAACAACTATACTGTCAAATTGCAAATGGAATAGCAAAAGTTAATTAAAAAAACAAGCAACAGATCACCAAACAGGTAAGACCAATGATGGTAACTTAATACTACAATAATAAAATAAAACACAAGGGCCAGTGACAGACGGTGCTCTAGGAATCGTCGCGAGCGAACAGAAAGGCAGCAAAGAGTTGCATTCAGATCACAAGCTGGTAACTCGGACTAGCGGCAATCTAACGAGCGACTAATGATTATCTTGGTGAGGCTACCTGACATACAACAAAACAAATGCAAGATGTAAAATTACGCCAAAGTCGGAACTGGCGGTCTGGGCTCCGGCCGCAGAATACTGTGTTTAGAGCGCCCGGAACAAGAAGGAATGACTACCACTAAGGTAGAAGAACGCCTCCCAACCTACAATCAAGAAGCTGTCAAAGTTACACGCCTCACCGGACAGCGGCGGCAAGATGAGGAAATGTACACTGCCGTTACGTACACTAACCCCAGGGCAGGTAACTGGGGCGTTAGCGGCCACAAGATAGAAAAATACCGCTGGTTGAACTTAACAATGTAAGAAGCTGAAAATAGTAAATAGTAATTAGAAGCTCAGGAAGGCTAATCAGATCCGCCTTCCCCAGGTACTCCACTCGCTGCTTTCCGCCTCGGCGATACTACGAGCAGCAACACGAACCCAAGTCACTGGAGAATCACGAGATTTCACAATGGTGGAGGTTTCTCTACGCGAATTTCATCGCTCTCAGACATGCAGGATCTTGTTTCGGCGAGGTCGTACACCCTCGTGACCACTGCCCTTCGATCCAGCAGTCCATACACGTCTCTGTTACGGTCCCGGCGTGTTGACGTTCTACACGGACATCGCTGCTGCTGCGTCCCAAAGAGAACTCCCCTCACACCACATGGAAAAAGCTCGAGGTCGCCCCAAAGATAGGGCAGCAGAACCACATATCGATAAGTGCCGCTGCTGTTACTTGCGGACAGGCAAAACTTACGAAATGGAGTGGCGCCAGTGAACACGAGAAGAAGACAAACAACGCAACCATGCCAATTAGACGATACGGTCTGGCAGAAACTTACACACGGCACCAACGCGAGCCGCAGCACGGCTCACTGATCTTCGACACCTTCCTGTACACCACAGCATCAACAGCGAAAAAATGCAGATTGTTGCCCACCCTATCCGCCATATCATTTATGTATATAGAAAATAGCAACGGTCCCCTCACACTTCCCAGGGACTCCTGACGTTACCCCTGACTCCAGTGAACACTCGCCATCGAGGACAACGTACTCTGCTGTATTACTTAAGAAGTCTTCGAGCCAGTCATATCTGTCAGCATATTCCCTACGCTCGTGCGTTCGTTAACAGTCTGCAGTGGGATACCGTGTCGAATGCTTTCCGGAAATCTATAAACATGGAGTCAGACTGTTGCCCTTCATCCACAGCTAGCAGTACGTCATGTGAGAAAAGAGCAAGTTGGGTTTTGCACGAACGATACTTCCTAAACCCGTGCTGATTCGTGGACATGAGCTTTACGGTCTCTAGGAAATTTATTATAGTCAAACTCAGAGTACGCTCTGAAATTCTGCAGCATACTTATTTTAAGTATATTGGTCTCTAATTTTGGGGGTCCGTTCTTTTACCCTTCTTATAGACAGGATTAACCTGCGGTTTTTTTCCAGTCGCTTGGCACTTTACGCTGGTAGAGAGATTCGCGCTAAATGCAAACTAAGTAAGGGGCCAGTGACGTAGAGAGCTCTTTGTAAATCGAATTGTGATCCCATCCTGACCAGGCGACTGATTTATTTTCAACTCTTTCAGTTGTATCCCTACGCCAGAGATGCTTATTACTACATCGCCCATGAGGGACTTTGTGCGATGGTCAAAAGACGGTATGTTTGTACGGTTCTCCTGTGTGAACGACTTCTTAAATGTGGAATTTTAAACTTCAGCCTTCCCTTTGCTATCTTCTACCGCCAAACCAGACTGGTCAACGATATTGGATAGAAGCCTTAGACCTCTTAGCGATTTTACTTACGACCAGAATTTTCCCAGATTATCTGCTAGATCTTTAGTCAAGGTATGTCTGTGGTAGATGTTCTATGCTTCACCCACAGATCTTTTCACAGACGCATTAATCTCTACTAATCTTTACATGTCGTCATTTTCGCTTCCTCTTTTGAACCGAGAGTGCAACAGCCTTTGCTTCCTCAGCATTTTCCGTATTTCGGTGGTGTTTTCCGTCCTTAATCCACTTACTAGGCACATACTTGTGCGGAGCACGATTTGCAGTCGGTTTAAACTTTGCTCGTAATTCCTCTATGTCCATTATTCTGTGCATCATTGCAGTTAACTGTCTTCGTAAGATGCTAACAACTGCTTAACTGCTCTTTCTAGCAGAAACACTCTCTAGCCCTCCTGACTGATTCATTAACTTTCGCAACCATGATCACTTTTTATGACATCATGATCACTAATACCCATCTCTATAATTACGCCTTCAATAAGGTCCGGCCTGTTCGTAGCTATGAACTCCAACAGATTTCCATTGCTTGTGGACTGCCGAACTAGCTGCTAAAGTATTCAAAAGTACATCATAAGACAGTCTGTCCGTACCCCAGGCAACGAATCCATACACGTCCCAATTTGTATTCAGTAGGTTGAAGTAACCACCAACTGGTGTTCCATGATGTGAGTATTTATGCAGTTTCTCTGAATGACTCTAGAACTGTCACAGCGGAGTCGGGTGGTCAGTAAAAACATTCAACAATTAACTTGCTTTTACCTAGACCTGTTATAAGTGACCAGATAGCTTAACTACCACATCCAATTTCAACTTTAATAGAGACAATATTTTTGTCGACTACCATGAACACTCTCTCTCTGCCCCTCTCTCCCCCCTTCGGCATTTAACCTGTCTTTCCGACGATAAACATCCCAAGACTCACAAAATATCTCAGAGTTTCTTACTTTGGGTTTTAGCCTGTTCCCTGTCCCAAGAATAATTTGAAGTTGAGAACTTTCCTGGACAGTAGAAAAACTCTGCAACTCTGTTACGTTTACTTCAACAGTCTACTAATAAAATGTTTACAGTCTGACTGCCTTTATTCTGAATGCGGCCTGATTTTCCTACATGCGTTTCGAATGGCGACTGTTGATGAGAGTATCTTAAACTACCGCCTAGCATCAAAAAGCCCCCATGTACTCTCTACAAGTACTCTGCTACCTGAGTAGCTGCTTCCTTTGTACAGTGCGCCACGACCTATCAAGGGGAGTCCTACAAATCCTCAGCCGACAACGTAGTCCCAGAAATTTGCAGCCAAGATTGTCACAGAGACGATGAAGCCTTTGGGTGAGACTGTCGGTTCCAAATCAAAGCGTCCCAATCGACTATGGAAGCGATGCTGCAAATTGCGAGCCCTGTTTGCACGTCGCACGCGAGGCCAGCAGTCCTCACCACCTCCGTCAGTCGCCTGCAAGTGCTGAGGATGACCTCAAAACCCATGCGACAGGCGTCGTTGGAGCCGACGTGAGCTACAACCTGCAGACAACTACAACCTGTACGCTCGATAGTCGCAAGTAAGGCCACCTCCACATCTTGGATAAACTTCCCTCCCCCCATCCCCCTCAAACACACAGAGTGCACATCGGCTTTCTTTCCAGCCCTGAACGCTATCTTCCAAAGGGGCTCCATAACACGCCTAACACTGGAGCTCCCACTAACTACCAAACCCCTGCCCACATGTTCCTACACGGACCCTGCTGAAGGAACGGCCACCTGCTCACTCACAGAATAAATAAGTGAGGCCAAACGGCCAGCCTCCACATTGACCCCCCCCACGTTGAACCACTCGCCAATCACCCAGCAGATCCACTGCGTCGGATACAGTAGAGCATGCTGTTCCAACCGAGCTCCAGGGAGCCGGAGCGCTCACTGCGGCAGCTCGGAGCCCGCGTAAGGGGGAAAGTGAACACACTGCCCCTGGCCGCATGCAGCCGCAACTGACGCAATAATCCGTGTTCAATGACAGCTATGACTAGCCGTGGGAGCCCTGTACCTCTATTGGAGGATACCTTTCTATTCATTGAGAGGGATGGTCGTCCGCAGTGTCTCCGCAAGTATTTAATTCTGCGAAGAGGTACAATATACAACGACATTATACA
The DNA here is from genome assembly GCF_023864275.1 of Schistocerca cancellata. Taxonomy (NCBI): domain Eukaryota; kingdom Metazoa; phylum Arthropoda; class Insecta; order Orthoptera; family Acrididae; genus Schistocerca; species Schistocerca cancellata. Next base: position 700,140,729 of record NC_064630.1, on the reverse strand, counting down.
CGTCTTCACGCGGCACACTACGATCAGGCAGAAGGAATTGAACGCAGAGAACTGGTAGCCAGGCTTAAGAACGACATACCAGGAGACGTAAGTTTAAAAAAGGTTTCGTAATACTGAGGCTATCAAAACATGCAATATAGTTCGTGTTCTGTAACGCGTTTATAATTTTCAGGTGAATGAGAGCGGAGAAAACACTATTGATAAAAGCGTTCATGGAAAAGTTACGTTTATTTGAGAGGCAGATGAGTAAGACATTTAACGTTCTTCATTCGTCTTGCTTCTTTAAAACTACCTGAAGATACTACTTTCAGCGATTACCAAGCAAAGTTAAAGCAGCTCATCACGTCGTTTGAAACACGATTCTGAGACCTCACTAGTTTGGGAATGGAACTTAAGGTGTTCAGCACTCCTTTTTCAGTTTCCCCTGATGACTTGTCATCGTCACTTCAATTGGAGATTATTGATTTGCAAAATTCAACTTCGTTGAAAGAGAGGTACTACAACACGTTGGATTTATCATGATGGTATCGTTCATTACAGCAAAAAAAAAAAAAAAAAAAAAAAATCCAAGCTTCACAACAATGCCGCTCAGATTATGTGCATGTTTGGTTCTACGTATTGTTGTGAGCAGCTTTTCTCAGCAACGAAAAGAGTAAAAAGTACGGAACATTCGTTTCTTCAGGGTGTAACAATGTAGACCATCCTCCGCATTAACGCTGCGAACACTTTGACGCCTGTTATTTCCGATCTTGTAATGAAAAGAAAATGTCAAGCTACAGAGGCCCAACAAATTTAGTATGCAATTTCTTGTAAAACAGTTGTTCCTTATTTATTTCCTGAACATCGTATGTCACCCCGTCTGAGCAGCTAAGAGTATGAGGTTGTCGATCTTGTAAGACGCAGCTGGCACTTCAAAACGCTTGCCTTGCCGCCTGCCTCAGCCAGCCGTGGCACATGCCGGCGTGCCGGCCCACTTGAATGGTCACAGCGAGCGACACAGCTCCCTGGAGCAGGGAGCGCTCCGCGGCTCACAACGGAGCCGACGAGCTGGAACAGCCTGCAGTAGAGGGTCCCTCGGCAGTAGAGTCCTTGGACAAAACAAGCAACACCTGAGGAGTCCCATGCGACGCTGCAAAATCTCCGCCACCGCTACACCCCGAGGCGATAGCCTGAACACGACTGATCGCAGCCAAAACCACAATCAGTTCAACTGTTCACGAACGGCGGCCAAGTCCTCCACCGTCTGCACACAGCAGGCACACACCGTAATCATCCTACCAAGAGAAACTGAAGAGTAAACAGTAGAAGCTGGCGGACAAGCAACTTGTTGCCCTCCTGACGTGTAACCAAGGTACACTGATGCCTCAATGAACTATGTAGCTGGCTGTTCAGAAGAAATGACAGCTGAGCTACAGACTGCCTGAATTTGCACCTACAGCTAACACAAAACGCGAGAATAAACTTCTTAAATACCAAGACACTCAAGCAATTAAATAAATATGGAAAGCTAAATACATAACTTGGTGCCCTGGAGATGTGCCACAGGGGCAGCTGGCACCGAACTGAGCAGGTAACTACGCTGGTGCATTGGTGAGGCGATTAACGGCTCAGCGCTCACGGCGACTTTGCCCGATTGGCAAACCGATTCCAAACTCTATTGCCGTCGGATGGAAACCTTATACAAAACGTAATACTCGTCGTCCTAACGCGTTAATGCTAGTATTTGAAAAAAAAAAGAACACTTATTGGAAACTTACGTAATCAGCATTGAAATCTTCCGGAACAGTGATGTTAGTAATGATCTTTTAAAAGTAATTTAGTTTCGTGACCTAAATATAAACGAACCATTTTGGTTTTAGCCTTCTGATTCTTTCAATATCGCCAGAGAGGTAATTACCCCCATCTTGGGAACCACTGCTCTAGACCTGGCTATAAGAAAGATGTCGGTTCAAAAATGGTGCATGTGGTAAAGGCAAGCATTAATAGAGGCTCAGACAGGGCAGAAACAGTGGGGACGGCATACTTGTTCCTTTCTAACATGAAAGAAAGATCAAGGATATCGTACTCCTTCCGATCAAGGGAGAAATATACTATCTGTTGGGACATGATCCATATGCTACCTGCTTACTGAAAATACGCCTATTAACCACAGACATCTGTGAATGTGGACCAATCCACACCACATCGTTTGGGAATGTGCCATTAGACAAGATTTTACAAGATAAGACAGGTCAGGAATGTTTTTGGGAATAGAGCAGCCACTGTGAATCTTCAGTTGTACATCAGTATGCCGTGGCTAACTATCCAGCATCCATCCAGGGGAACTGTGGCATAAGCTGAACTCGCTGACAGCTAAAATATCATTTTATGAACTGCAAGTTTATATGGCTAAAAGACAACCAAGAAGAGACTTTACATCATGACAACTATAAGCGCCACGGCAGAACATTCACCTACTACAATTTTCCGGCAGCAATGAGAACATGAACCTCAGGGAGGATCAGGAGGTTTCTCCTGAGAACCTGACAGCCCCTGTGAATATTCAGTTTTACATCAGCATGCCGTGGCTAACTATCCAGACAAATGAAAAACCTAGCTTGGTTCTGACGCTAAGCGCAGTGGAGTAGTCTAGTATAGGTAGTGTAGTGTGGTGTAGCGTTGTACAGTACTGTAGTCCAGAATTATAAATTACAGCAATGTGGCGTAGTGCAATAAACCAACAACATGCGCCTTCTGGATTCCGGATGAACATTTACCTGTGCCCCAGACATCCAATTATAGTATGTAGACTTTTTCCTTTTTCGGTACTTATTATTTATTTCTTCTTATTCATGTATTTTATGTGGATTTCATTCTTCCCCTTAAACTTATAACTTGGTAACACACATTTGAAGCTATGTCAAAATATTATGAGGTATATTCATGCCAATTCAAGTGCAACATTTGGCCTGTTGTCGTATTTAGATAACAGACTACAAGAAAACAAAAATAAATAAATAAAATGCATTCAGCGCACTGGTAGCCAATCTGAACATAGATCGCTCCTCAGTCGGCACGTCACTAAAGCGAATACGCCCACCAAACAATGATTGCAGACACCGGTCAGTATTTTCTAATTACGTCTGTTGGATGCTACAGCACGTAGGATGGTCTGATTGGCAGCAAAGTAATAATATTTGCAAGGGTGAGAAATGTTACATTTATTTATGACGTGGAGGACGCATAAATTGGCCAGCCCGTTCTCCTGATCTTACATACCTGGACTTCTTTCTGTGGGGTACGTTAAAGGAGAATGTGTAACGTGATGTGCCTACAACCCCAGAGGATATGAAACAACATGTTGTGGCAGCCTGCGGCGACATTACACAAGATGTACTGCGGCGTGTACGACATTCACTACGCCAGAGATTGCAATTGTGTGCAGCAAATGATGGCCACCACATTGAACATCTTTTGGCCTGACATGTCGGGACACACTCTATTCCACTACGTAATTGAAAACGGAAACCACGCGTGTACGTGTACCTCACCCCTCATGGTAATGTACATGTGCGTCAGTGAAAAAGACCAATAAAAAGGTGTTAGCATGTGGACGTAATGTGCTGTTCCAGTCTCTTCTGTACCTAAGGTCCATCACCGTTCACTTTGGAACCCTACGTAATTCGGTGCTCTTCGATACACACGATCGAACAGCGGAGGAGTGGTACTCAAGCGTCAACTTTAGGTTACAATATCTCCGGATGTAATTAACATTTTACAATGCAACAAACGGCACTGATTACGTATTTGTTTACATGTTCAGATGTGCTAACAAAACTAACGGGGTTCCATTTAAAAAAACGTAGGTTTGTGTTAATAAACGTACTTCCGTGCATTTCTTTATGGTTTGTATTAACCAGTTACACTAGCCCGTCTCCTCACGTTCGGTCTGTGGAATCGATTCGTCAGTATTTGATGTGGTTTACGAAATATATCCAGCGGTAATGTTAGGTGACTCACCCTGTATATATATATATATATATATATATATATATATATATATATATATATATATATATATATATATCAGTTCATGACATCCAGTCTTACAAATTTCCTTTTTCTGACGGACACACGTCCTGATCGTCCGTCCTCAAAACAATGCCATTTCTCCCCCCACATCCACCACTGCTGGTGGCTCAACTCCAACTGCACAACGCTATGCGCTGTTAACAGCCAACTGCCTATCACTACAATAGCAAATTCCAACAATGCGAACCAGCCACAGACTGCACACAGCACAGTCAGTGATTTTCATACAGAGCGCTATGTGGCATTACCAACATAAAAACCTAAACAGCCCACTTACATAGCCCCCATGCTTCCCACAAAAAATTTACAAATTGTTATGTGCAGTGCCCAATACAGATTTGGAAAAAAATTTCATAATTACAATAACAAAGATATCAAATGCACACACTTATTGATACAATGTTGGTCAAAAGCAAAAATTGTTCTCACAGTCCATAAAGACAGCGCTGATCATTCATCACTGTAGTAATTGCAGGTTTTTTTTTTTTGCGCAAAGTCTGAGCAGTAAAGAAAACGCACAGGGAGGTGGTGAATTTCCATGCAGTCTTGAAGAAGTAGTGTTGTCCTTCCAACGGAAAGACAGTGCTGAATCTTGACATGCAGACAGGTAATGGGCCACAACAGAGCAAACCCACAGCAGAGTCAGCCAAAGTTTTGAGGAATATTGGTAGGCAGGTCATCACAGAGCAGACCAACTGTAGTCCTGTTAGAGATTATGGTATTGGTGGGCCATCGAAGGTGTAGACCCACTGTAGTCCTTGTGGAGATAATGGTACTGGTGGGCCATCAAAGATGCAGACCCACTGTAGTCCTTGTAGAGATGGCCAGCAGTCACCTGTTGTGACTGTGAAGGTGCAAAATCAGCATCGAAGAGTCTTGCGGACAATATAGCAAGTCCATAAACCACCACTTGTCCACTGAAAAACGTTTGGGAATGTCCTTAGAACCAGCAGTGCTGTTAACCAGTCCCTTGCTGAATTATCAACACACATACAAACGCTAACAGTCCCCTTTTTTTAACTTGTCACATGTTATGCATATACTATGACCAACAGAAACGTGTGCAGAGAAGTGAAACTAAATTTGAAGCACTGGTGTCTATACAATTACAAATTTATGACATAAGAATACAATTATAAAAATGCAGAAGACATCATTAAAGAACGTAATAATACAGATAAGATTTGTAGTAATACAGGCTTTATAAAAGAATATAAATAAACATATACATCAGTGTTACAGGAATTATGACGTAAGTAAATAAATAAAATAATGAGAATAGTTTTCAAAACATTAACTTCACACATGAGCATTAAAACAAAACAGAATAAAAATGTCTAAACAGCTTTACAAAGTAAATAACATAGTATTAGAAAAAAATTACAACGAAACTCTTATCAGATAAACACATAAATACAGGAAGAACACAAATACACAATCGTACATAAACACATATTGGAATAACACAAAAGGAAAGGACAGGGTTTGTTTTCAGTATGACATTTGGTAGTCCTGTATTTATCGTATGTGATTTGCAAACGAAACTTTCTTTACTTCTTGGAGATCTCCCTTAGTTCATCATTATTCCCAAAAAGTCCTATCTATACCTGTTGTCCCTAAACCCTACTGTTTTGTTCATATCCTTTTTCAAAATAATTATTCTTCATTGTACACTACTTTTTTTCACAATTTTTTTTCTTATAACTTCTCAATGTATTCCTTCCAATTCATTGCAACTCATTCTCCTATATAGCCTACCACATCTTTAGCTAACTTAAATCTACTGAGCTCAGATATATATACTAAGGGACGAGGCAATGTAGCAGCACATGACAAACTAATACAAACAGCAATGCCAAAAAAAATGCAAATTGGCAAAGCAAGCAGCAGTATATCTAAATTAGCAAAGCAAATGCAACATTACAACTAATATGAGCCAATGTGCAGCTACAAGAAAAATAGCTCAGTAGTAAAACTGGTTTAATACAATATAAAATTCAGTAGAACTATGCCTGACAAACAGCAACAGCAAATGCAATAACTTAATCCTAAACATGATAAAGCTCAAGCAGAAAGAATATTACAGTAAAGATAGGAAATGTCTAATACCTATGTCAGATCTTAACGTTAGGGTGATTCATGACCTTAACTTACTGTACCAAAAATTTACCAAATCGTCGAAAAAATTATGTATGCAATTCCTGTGAAGGGAAGTGTCTACTTGTGCTCCATTTTCTAGGAAAGTAGATCATAAAATTATTCTTTAGTGGGTCTGTAGACAAAAAACTTTTATATTAGTACATCTATTAAATTTTATTTCAATCAATGCTGTAGTGCCACTAGAAACCAGGCATTAAACAAAATGAGCAAATATATACATAAAGCAAGGCATGAAACGTCATTCACTAGCCATATTGCATTTCATAAGGCAGTAAAAAAATCTCTCAACTAGCAAGACAATAGATGTAAAATGATTCTCATGATTTCATTAGGCATTTCAGTAAATATCAGAAATTATGAGCTCCAAAGCGTAATTATACGTTTTCAAGTATGAGCGTGCCATATTTGTGATGCTTTCTACAAAGAAATGTCAATAGCGAGGTTAATGGCCTCTCAGTTTTTGTTGTGCCTGTGAAAGGCATGGCTTTTCTTTTTTCCAGGCGACTGTCATGTAGCTGGTCGCCTACAGCGTACTATGTCAAGGTCACTTAGCTTTCTTACCGAAATACTTACGACAGCAGTTTCCACTACAGTGACAGTCTCATATTAAAAATTTTCACAGGTCAAAAAATTACAGTAGAAATGCGTAGAAACGAAATCTCATGAATAGCAGGATTGTGATACATTCATTCATGTCCGACAGTACAATTCTTGGTTCCCAACATCCTTTTTTACAAACCAGAGTCCCTATCTTCTATTCATTATTCATATACATATAAACACATAATCACATTCCTCATATAGCATCATCTTATTGATCATAAACATATCTCAACAGCATAATATACATCGTTGTCATAATAACATCATCATAGCAGCTTCTTTCAATAAATTCAAAACCTTCAGTAAAGTCATCTACCACAAACATACTTCAAAAATCATGATCCCTTACCAAATACAACATTCAAAGCTCTCATATTATCACAATGGTTCCGAAAAAGTATGAACAGTTCACCAAGTACAGACAAAATACAATTTCATAAGTGTGAAGTTATCCAACTGTGTAATTGCGTAAACATGTGCCACTGATGTAGTAATTAAAAAAAATGTTTGTCTCTCTTAGTTAAGTGGTCAGATAGCTGTGTAATTCTGTGTTAGAGAACTATGGTACAGATGTGTAAAATTGTATAAGCAAATACCATATTAGCCAGGGCTCCTAGCGCTTGCCATACCCTTAGTACACGAAGTAGGCGTGTACCCCCTGAGGATTAATGTAATTATATCCTCAGGTGTTACAGATTACAGCTATGGAATGAAATGTATCTCGGAAAACCATTGTAGCTTTGTAATTCAAAAATCTTTAAAAATAAATGTCTTAAGTACAAAATTAATCACTCAAATACATGTACTGTAGCGCTAAACTGTACATCTTGTTGTAAGATAATCTCTGTCATTACTTAAAAGTAAAAATGTGCCAAGTGTCGTAATTATCACCGTCCTCAACCAAAGTTCTGTAGAAGTCAATGTACTTACCTCGTATTAAACAAAAGTGAAATGCTGTGTGTATAGATATTGTAGTTATTACATACATTACCGTGATCAAGAAAGTGCAATACTGTAACGTAATGTGCTACAAAAAAGGCTGTCTCATAGTAACTATACCATAAAACTTACTACTAAAACATATTTTACTTTCCATATGAATTCAGAAAAAACTGTGTAGATATAAAACAGATACAGTGCAAAAGTAATAATATAAATTGTGTCACTCATTAGTAGCTTCATGAAATAATCGTGTAGCTGTCAAATATACTAACCACTGTGTCATCTGGTATATCTCAGAAAGTACTTTAAATCCAGAACGAATTTTCAAGTAAACCAAAATGTTGCATTAAAATCTCATTAGCAGTACCGGTATATGTTCTAAGTACGTAAGCCTTATAGTCATTACGTAATCATGCAACAAACAAGGAGGAATGTACACACAGTAACACCGTGTCGTCTGTTCACTACAAAAATGCATTCGTAATTACTGTCTAAATACGTTCCCTAGGTTCTTGACTGAATAGTTAACTTTAAAACATAGTTGCATGTTAACAGTTTCTAAGTGTGACAAAGCGTACTAGTAATGAGAAGTGAAAGATTTTATGGCAAAGACTAAGGTAAAAAGCAGATTATCTCTCAATAGACAGTTTTACATGTGAAATGTGGTGCAATCCTTTACCTTTCCTCAGTACGCAGAATATCAACTTAAACGCAATTAACATGTGGTATATGTCAGTAAAGAATACTGGAAAGCCAGCTGATGCACGTGGCTGCCTGCAGTGCGAGTTATTGTCTACTGCCTCTTTGTTGGCGAGCGTCGTTATTGGGATTAGGAGACCTAACTTCTATAAATTCACCTTGCCGAGAGGGACCTCCCCTGTTTGAATCCCGCCAGTTCTGATGAAATTCAGGTCTGTCGTTATGATTATATCGTCTGTCTTCATGTCGGTAGTTTCCATAGTTTCTTTCTTGTCGGTCATGTGGTGGAGAGTTTCTCCCGGCATTGTAACTGCGCAGTGGACTGTTGCGTCTGAAGTTTTCTGTCTCCCTTGATAATAATTATGTTGGTTCCCATATTGTCTGTTTCTCTGATTGTCTCTGTTATAGTCATTACTGTGGAGAGGTGATCTTTCCCTGTAATTATTATTACTCTGCCAACGGTTATCATACGAGTGGTGTCTGTTTTGGTCACGATTTGCATTGTAAGAATAGCCTTGTCGTGTCCACTTATTATTTCTGTCATCGCAGAATTGTGACGAATGTGACCTGTAATTGTTGTGTTCCTGTTTTCGCATCCTGAGATTGTCAGTGTCAATTTCCAATTCTTGTAACAGTCCCTGAAAAACTTCGATGTCGTTTTAGCAACGTCCTGCCAAAATAAAATGTCTTAAATGTTCAGGCAATTTGATTAAGCAAATGCGGATGAGTTCTGAAGAGCTGTATCGGTTTCACAGGTAGTGATTTTTGTGCAACATGTCTTCAAAATATTTGATGAGACTGGAAAATTCAGATTGTTCGAAATGTTTCATCATTATGATGCTATGTTTTACGCGATCTTGAGAAGCTTGAGACCAATATGCTGAGAGGAAGGCACGGTAAAATTCTTCTTCACTGTGGCAATCGTGAATGACGGATTGCATTCTTACAGCTGGTTCATTCTCTAAGTAGCTACACATAAATTCTAATCTGTGCTCCAATGACCAGTTGTGAAGAAAACAATGAGAGAATTGATGAAGCCATGCTTGTGGGTGAATGTCGTTGCCAGAATTCTCAAACGTTTTGAATTTAGTTGTAGTAATGAATAGCTTATAGTCAAAATCATTATGTCGGCGAGTCGCATATCGGTCATTGTTACGTCGTTTCGGCGGTTCCATCTAAAAATTCGGTGTACCTTGCCAATTTCTTTCATAATTTCCGAAGTGCCCTGTGTTATTATTTTGTGGCTGTTCCGTATTTCTATGTCCCTCTTCCCGTATTGGAACGCGAGTGTCCTCTGAAGTAATTCTTGTATTACCTGTGTCAACTGAGAACAGGAAGAAAGAGATCGCATGATAGTACAAAAATTTTCAAAGTTAAATTTACAACGTGCACACGATAAGGAAGAAATACTTGAAAGAATCGAGGAATCCTTACCAAATGACAGAATAAATAACCTAACACAACAGTATGAACAGTTAACTACTGAATGTGTCAATACTGAAACCCGAGTCGCGACACTTATGGAAGACGTAAATAAACAGAAAGAAAAAATAGGTGACTTATCGGGAAGAGTTGCGGAGATTTCAGATAAATTGACAAGTCTTAGTTTAAATGGGGACAGAGATGATACAGCTCCATTGACATTTGCAGAAACCGAAGAGTACCAGAACATAAATAAACATGTTGAAAATCAGGAAAAATTTAATGAATGCGTTAAAAGGGAATTTGAGGCGTTACGAAAACAAGTCAAACAAATTGAAGGCGAAATCGTAGGAAAAGACAGTAGAAGAAATTTAGAATGACAGATAGCAGAGGGGTTTGAAGAAAATAATTTGTTTCATTTACAAGATGCAACAAGAGAGCGCCAGGCGCGCGAACTTGACAATAATCGACATTCGGACTGGGACAGACGCGGTAGGTCTTTGTCGCCACGAGGAGAAAACTTTGACTATAAACACTTCTTAACTGTTCGGAAATTTAAGATCTTTCGCAATTCTAAGAATGACATACATCCATGTTCATGGTTAGATCAATTTATGTACGCACTTACACCAAATAGGCCACTAAGTCACAAACTGGAATTTATGTACGGCTATTAAAGTCCTCAGGGGATTCACTACGCTAAGTGAATATGTGCCGTAGCGTGCACAGGGCCCCGAGCTCTAGTAGTGCTATTTCTCTTTTAGTTTTCTGCACTGCTGCCTACTCTTTTACTATTCTTTGCATCTATAAAAACAACTCTTCGACTATCAATCTATCTAGAGAGTCGGTAAAGAATAACCGGATATGACTATTTTACCCAAAAGTGATTTCGGAAATTACCGTTTGGACTTACTGTATCTTCAGCAGCATTCATTCGTAGTTTAAACGAAATTTTACCTGTTAATCTTCGTGACAATATTACTTCATATGTTGACGATATTCTTATTGCTAAACGTTCTTGGAGTGAGCATAACAAAATTTTGGATTCATTATTACGTATTTTTGCAAGAGTTGGCATCTTTTACTTTTTTTTTACTTTACTTTACACGTGGCTAAGGCCTTATCGACCATACACCTGCTCTACGAGCCTCTTCCAATTATTTCTATCCAGGGAAATTGTTGTCCAATCAGAGTTGATGCCCATCCTAGCTGCATCTTCCCGGATATTCTCCATCCACCTAATTCGAGGTCTTCCTCTTCTTCTCTTTCCTTCTAATTTCTTAGTGGATGCTATTTTGGGTAGTCTGTTCTCTGGCATCCTTGCTACATGACCAGCCCAGTTCAGTCTTCTCTTCTTTAACATTTCCACAATGGTACTATGTTTGTACAGCTCCCGTAGTTCTTCATTTTTCCTTATACTCCACTCCATGACATTTTAATCGAAGATTGGTCCAAATATTTTCTTAGTATTTTTCTTTCAAATATCAACAGTTTTTCTTCATCTTTTTTCCTGAATGTAATAGCTTCACATCCATATAATGCTACTGGTACAATAGTTGACTGATAAAAACGGATTTTGAATTCAGTACTAAGTGATCTCGTCCTTAAAATTTTGATACAGCTGTAAAAAGTTCTATTAGCTGCTGCTAGACGGGCGTCTATTTCTATTTCTGCTCTATTGTCTCTGCTAAAAAGACTCCCTAAGTACTTGAAGTGGTCAACTGCCTTGAAAGTGAGACCATTTACGGTCAGTGGTGTTTGAAAAAATTTGAATTTGGTCGTTCTCAGGTGAAATTTCTTGGTCATATTATTTCTACAGAAGCTATTCTTCCTGATCCAGAAAAACTAGACGCTATTCGTAATTATGCTGTTCCTACTACAAAACGTGATGTTCGTAGTTTCCTTGGTGTCTGTAATTTTCTTAGACGCTTTGTTAAATTGGACGATTTGACCACACCTCGTTTATGTGAACTATCTGGAAAGAAATCTAATTGGTGTTGGGATGAGGAAGCTCAATCAGAATTTGAACAACTTCGTGATGCTTTAGTTGCTGCTCCACTTCTTTCACATCCGGATTTATCTAAAGATTTTTGTTTGGCGACGGACTCATCATACAAAGGCCTAGGTGCACACTTATTTCAAGAGATAGAAGAAGACGACGTTGTAGTACAGAAAACTATTGCATTTGGAAGTCGTGTTCTCTCTAAATCAGAAAAGAATTATTCGATTACGGAACTTGAAGCTTTGGCTGTTGTATGGGCTTTCACAGAATTTCGCATATTTTTGTATGGCAGACATACTAAGGTTTACACCGATCACCGAGCTCTGGAATTTCTTATGTCAACAAAATTAACTCATGGAAGATTGTCACGATGGGCGCTGTATCTACAGGAATTTGATTTTACTATTGTTTACATACAGCGATCTTCAAATATTATTGCTGATGCTTTATCATGTGCACCTATGGGTTTGAAAGAAAGTGCTGAAGAGGACTGCAAAGAAAACAATTATTGTTTGATGTATATTCAAGGTATTGCGTTCGAAAATTTTATTTCGTCTTCGCTCCAGGACATCGCTAAGGAGCAAAACAAGGATCTAATCTGGAAGGACGTTAAGGAGAAGTGGAGGAGAAAGGAAAGTGTAGCGATTGGACAGTATTATTTAGGTCGCAATGATATTCTTTTTAAACGAAAATCGGTCGACAACTCTGTTTGGTTAGTTTGTATTCCTGATGAGTGGGTTAATAAGTTGATTTGGTACACACATTTCAGTTATGCACACTTTGGTCCCAGAAAATGCTTTCATAAATTACGAGAAAATTGCTACTTCAGTAATATGGAAAAACGTATTCGATCTGTTCTTGCCAAATGCAAATTATGTCAAAAGGCTAAGCCGCCAACTATTTCTCACAGAGCACCGTTGTTTCCTATCATTCCAGCGAAATTAAAGGATATGGCTGCAGTCGATTTGTTCGGTCCAGTGGTTCGTTCTACTAATGGTTTTGCGTACATCTTGGTAGCACTGGAACTGACATCAAAATATGTGTGTTTTACACCTTTACGCAAAGCAACAGCTCGTTCAGTATCTAATGCCTTCATCAAACGTTTTCTTAAAGAAGTGGGTCATGTTGATAAAGTTATATCAGATAATGGATCACAGTTTCGCTCTAAAATTTGGCTTCGTACTCTACGGCGTCGTAAGATTAAACCAATTTTCATTTCACTTTTTCACCCTCAATCTAATGCTTCAGAGAGGTGGATGAAGGAAATCAATAAATTGTGTCGACTTTATTGTCATCAGAATCACAGAACTTGGGATCAGTATCTTCATATTTTTCAAAACATTCTGAATGAACTCCCTAATGATTCAACTTCTTTACCGCCTATATTGATATTAAAAAATAAAACACGGGCAATTCGCATTTCTGAAATCGTTCCTTTTCCGCCTTCACGAAAACTGCGGCATTCTGAAGTTGTGAACCTGGCTCTGCAAAATATTGCATCTGCGGCTGCTAGAAGAGAGAAATCAGCTAAACGTCCTGGTCGTTGAAAAACCTTGTCAGTTGGTCAAAAGGTGTTAATTAAGTCTCATTGTTTATCTCACAAAGGAAAAGGCTTGTGTCGCAGTGCTGACTCTTGACATGCTGACAGGTAATGGGCCACAACAGAGCAAACCCACAGCAGAGTCATTCGACGTTTTGAAGAATATTGGTAGGTAGGTCATCACAGAGCAGACCCACTGTAGTCCTGGTAGAGATTACGGTATTGGTGGGCCACCAGAGGTGCAGACCCACTGCAGTCCTTGCAGAAATAATGGTACTGGTGGGTCAGCAAAGGTGTAGACCCACTGTAGTCCTTGTAGAAATAATGGTATTGGAGGGTCATCAAAGATGCAGACCCACTGTAGTAGATATGGCCAGCAGCCATCTGTTGTGACTGTGCAGGTGCACAATCACCATTGAAGAGTCTTGCAGATAATATAGCAAGTCCATAACCACTACTTGCACACTCACAAACTTTTTGGAATTGTCCTTAGAACCAGCAATGCTGTTATCCAGTTCCTTGCTGAATTATTAACACACGTGCAAACACTAACAGTTCCTACTTCTCACATATTGTCCATATACTATGACCAACAGAAACGTGTGCAGTGAAATGGAACTTACAAGTTAATAATATGATGAACTGGTGTCAATTACAATTTTATGACATAAGAATACAATTACAAAGGTACAAAATACATCATTAAAAACATAACAATACAGATAACATTTGTAGTAATACAGGCTTTACAAAAGAATAGAAATAGACATATACATCAGTGTTACAGGAATTATGACATAAGTAAATACATAAAAGATCAGAATAATTATTGAAACATCAACTTCACACATGAGCATTAAAACAGAACAGAATTAATAATGTCTAACATCTTTACAAAGTAAATAACATATTATTAATGCAAATTATATTTGAGGATAACAGTAGTCCTCATCATAGTTCATGTAGCTGAGTATTAGAAAAATTCTACAACATAAGTCTTATCAGATAAACATATAAAGACAGGAAGAACATAAATACACAAGGGTACACAAACACATAGTGGCATAACACAAAAGGAAAGGACAGGGTTTGTTTTCAGTGCATCATTTGGTACTTCATTCCATAGATCTATTGTCTTATTTCAACCTTCGCTTCCACCAAAAAATCCTATGCAAGTATACTTTCTGTACTTATTTCACATATTTCTTACCTCATTATTTATTTCAAAGAAACTCCTACCTAAACCTGTTGTCCCTAAACCCTACTTTTTTTGTTCATATCCTCTTTCAAAATACTTTTTTTGGCCAAACCATTTTCTTATAGCTTCTCAATGCATTTCTTCCAATTCATCACAACTCGTATCACTTATATAGTCTACCCCCTCTTAAGCTAACTTAAATCTACTGAGCTCAGATGCTAAACTAAGGGACGAGGCCATGCAGAAGCACAAAACAATTAATACAAACAGCAATGAAAAAAAATGGAAATTGTCAAACCAAGCAGCAGCAAATCTAAATTAGCAGAGCAAATGCAAGATTACAACTAATATGAGCCAATGTGCAGCAACAAGAAAAATACATCAATAGTAAAACTGGCTTAACAGAGTAATACAAAGTGACATTCAGTAGCACTATGCATGGCAAACAGCGGCAGCAAATGCTATAACTAATACCTAAACATGGCAAAGCTCAAGCAGAAAAAATATTACACTAAAGGCGACAATGCAGATAAGGGAAATGTCTATTCACATCTTAATGTCTATGTCATTAAAGTGGTGCACCACAAGAAGTTATACTACCAAAAAAATGAACCAAGTAGTTGAAAAGAAAATTCCGTATGCAATTCCTGTGAAGGGAAATGTCTTTTTACGCTCCTTCGTTTTTTTGAATAGATCATAAAATGATTTACTTGATCTGTAGGCATAAAATATT
Source organism: Schistocerca cancellata (assembly GCF_023864275.1). Taxonomy (NCBI): domain Eukaryota; kingdom Metazoa; phylum Arthropoda; class Insecta; order Orthoptera; family Acrididae; genus Schistocerca; species Schistocerca cancellata. Next base: position 700,125,359 of record NC_064630.1, on the reverse strand, counting down.
TATATTAGTACATCTATTAAATTTTATTTTAACCAATGCTGCTGCAGCTAGAAACTTGATATTAAACAAAATGAGTAAATAAATACATAAAGCAAGCCATATGGCATTTGTCTCAACTAGCAAGACAATAGCAGTGAAATGTTTCTCATCGTTTCATTAGGCATTTTAGTAAATATCATAAATTAAGAGCTCCACAGTATAATCATATGTTTTCAAGTTTGAGCGTTCGTATTTGCAATGCTTTCTACAAAGGAATGTCAATAGCGAAGATAATGGCCTCCCTTTTTTTTCTACCTGTGCCTCTGAAAAGGCACACACTAATGGCTTGTTCTCCAGGCATCTGACACAGCTGGGTGCCCACGACGCATTACGTGCAGGTGGTCACTTAATTTTTTACCGAAATATTTACGACAGCAGTTTCCGCTACAGTGACAGTCTCATATAAAAATATTTCACAGGTCAAGAATTTGCGTTACAAATCTGTAGAAACAAAATGCTATTGATATAACAGTGTCCAAAAAATTTTCGTCGGCATTGTAATACATTCACGCATTTACATACATTTCATAACTCTTAAAGTATGATTCTTGGTTTCCAACAACCTTTTTCACAAACCAGAGTCCCTAAACACTACTCATTATTCCTTACCTTATTCGTCGACACTTCTTCAATATTTCATCATAACAGATACATAGCATAATCAAATAACTCATATAGCATCATCTTATTGATCATAAACATACTGGAACAGCATAATACACATAGTTATCGTAATAATAACATCGTAACACCTCAGTCAACTCTCAAAATCGTCGTAGCTTCCTCCAATAATTAAAAAAATTCTCTGCTCCTGTCAAAAGTGTCATCTGCCTCAAACGTACTTTTAAAAATCGTGATCCCATACCAAATATATCATTCAAAGCTCTCATAGTATCACACTGGTTCCGAAAAAATATGAACAGTTCACAAAGTACAGACAAAATACCATTTCATAAGTGTGAAGTTATCCAACTGTGTAATTACATAAACATGTGTCAATGACATAAAAATTTTTTTGTTTCTCTGTTAAATAAACAGATAGCTGTGTAATTTGTGTGTTAGAGGAATATGGTACCGATGTGTAAAGTAGGCGTGTACCCCCCTGAGGATTAATGTAATTATACCCCCAGGTGTTACAGATTTCAGCAATGGAATGAAATGTATCACAGAAAACTTTCTTTGTAATCCAAAAATCTTTAAAAATAAATGTTTTAAGTACAAAATCAATCACTCAAATACGTGTACTGTAGCGCTAAATTGTGCGTCTTGTTGTAAGTCATCTCTGTTATTACTTAAGGGTAAAAAATGTGCCAAGTGTCGTAATTATCGTCCTCTGTAAGCAAAGTTCTATGGAAGTCAATGTACTTACCTCGTAATACACAAAAGTGAAATGCTATGCGTAGAGATATCGTAGTTATTACGTATAGTACCGTGATCAAGAAAATACTATACTGTAACGTATTGTTGTGCTATGAAAAACGCTGTCTCCTTATAGCTATACCACAAAAGTTACTACTAAAATATGTTTTACTTTCCAGAATAATTCAGAAAAACTGTGCAGATATAAAACAGAAACACCGCAAAAGCAAATTGTCACTCATTAGTAGTGTCGTGATAAAATCGTGTAGCTGTCACATAAACTAACCACTGTGTCATCTGGTATCTCACAGAAAGTACTTTAAACCCAGAATGTATTTTCAGGTAAACCAAAATGTTGCATTAAAATCTCGTTAGCAGTACAGGTACATGTTCTAAGTATGTTAGCCTTATGGTCATTACGTAATCGTGCAACTAACAAGCAAGAATGTACACACACAATAACACTGTGTCGTCTGTTCACTATAACAATGCACTCGTAAATACTGTCTAAATATGTTCCCTAGGTTCTTGACTGGATAGTGAAGTTCAAAACATTGTTGCATGTTAACAGATTCTAAGTCCGACAAAGCATACTAGAAATGTGAAGTGAAAAGTTTTATGGCAAAGACAAAGTTAAAAAGCAGATTATCTCGCAATAAATGGTTTTACATGTGAAATGTGGTGTAACCCTTTGCTCTTCCTAGTACGCAGAGTTTCAACTTTAACGCAATTATCATGTGGTATACGTCGGTAAAGAATACTGGAATTTTTCTCAAGTTAGCGTCTATGTTATTTTTCTCTGAGCCAGTGGGCGCACGCGGCTGCCTGCGGTGCGAGTCATTGTCTGTTCCTTTGTTGGCGCGCATCGTTATTGGGATTAAGAGACCTAACTTCTACAAATTCATCTTGCCGAGAGTGCCCTCCTCTCTTTGAATCTCGCCAGTTCTGATGCAATTCAGCTCTGTCGTTACGATCATATCGTCTGTCGTCATGTCGGTAGATTCCATAGTTTCTTTCTTGTCGGTTAAGTGGTGGAGAATTTCTCCCTGAATCATCACTGCATGGTGGACCGTTGCATCTGAAGTCATTCTGTCTCCAATGATAATAATAGTTCTGGTAGCCATATTGTCTGTTTCTATGATTGTCACTGTCATATTCATTACTACAGAAATGCGATCTTTCTCTGTAATTATTACTACTCTGCCAACGATTGTCATACGGGTGGTGTCTATTTTGGTCACGATTTGTGTTGTGAGAATAGCCTTGTCGCGTCCAGTTATTATTTCTTTCATGTTGGAATTGCGATGGATGTGATCTGTAATTGTTGTGTTCCTGTTTTCGCGTTCTGCGATTGTCAGTGTCAATTTCCAATTCTTGTAACAGTCCCTGAAAAGCTTCAATGTCGTCTTTGCAACGTCCTGCTAAAATAATATGTCGTAAATGTTCAGGCAATTTGATTAAGCAAATGCGGATGAGTTCTGAGGGGCTGTATGGGTTTGACAGGTACTGATTCTTGTGCAACATGTCTTCAAAATATTTCACAAGACTGGAAAATTCAGATTGTTCGAAATGTTTCATCATTATGATGCCATGTTTTACTCGGTCTTGTGTGGCTTGAGACCAATATGCTGAGAGGAAAGCATGGTAAAATTCTCCTTCACTGTGGCAATCGTGAATGACCGATCGCATTCTTACAGCTGGTTCATTCTCTAAGTAGCCACACATAAATTCTAATCTGTGTTCTAATGACCAGTTGGGAGGAAAACAATGAGAGAATTGATGAAGCCATGCTTGTGGATGAATGTCGTTGTCAGAATTCTTAAATGTTTTGAATTTACGTATAGTAATGAACAGCTTATAGTCAAAATCATCATGTCGGCGAGTCGCATGTCGGTCATTGTTACGTCGTTTCGGCGGTTCCATCTCAAAATTCGGTGTACCTTGCCAATTTCTTGCATAATTTCCGAAGTGTCCTGTGTTATTATTTTGTGGTTGCTCCGTATTTCTATGTCCCTCTTCCCATACTGGAGTGCGAGTCTCCTCTGAAATATTTAATTCTTCTATTACTTGTGCCAACTGATCTTGTACTTCCAGGATTTCTCTTTTGTACAGTTTATTGATTTGATTTTGATTTTGTTTGAATTTTCTAATTTGTGCATAATCTTCAGTTTCAGTAAAGGCTACAGATCTTGTGTCATTCAGATCATCATCTACCTTTGTAGATAAATTATTTAGCTGATCCGAAAGTTCAACTACTTTCTCTGATAATGAACTAATTTCCTCCATGTGTCTTTCTGAACCAATTTTCAGAGTATCTACTGTGTCCTTTAAGTTTTCTTGAGTTTTTGCAAGTTGCGTAACCGAATCAGTAGATGCAACTGAGTCAATTTTAGCTTGCAAGGTCTCATGATTTTCATGAACAATAGTTTGCAGTTCTTTTATGGCTGCTTCGTGATTCTATAATGCATTTTCATGCCACGAAAAAATAGGTTGGAAATGCTCACAAATTTGTGTTTTTACGTCATTACAGACTTTTTGACATTTCGATTCAATGTTATGTAACTCAGTAGTTCAATCTTCACGTGTTTGTTCAAGTGTGGTGTGAAGATTTTGTTCCATTGCGTCTAACTGTTGCTGTGTTTGTCTCTGGTGTTGCTCCATTGTGTCTAACTTTTGAAGATTTTGTTCCATTGTGTCTAACTTTTGAAGATTTTGTCCCATTTGTTTCTGATTTTGTTCATGCGTTGTGTCTAACTTTTGTAGCCTTTGTCCCATTTGTTGCATTAACTGTAATAACAGTGCACTGGTGTCTGAAACATGTTCCTCAGTGCTATTCGGCAGTGCATTTGAACCGGCAATATTCGCATTTTGAAAAGCAGAAAATGTGTCTTGATTTATTTGAGAAAACGGTGTGGACGCAAAACCTGAATCTACAGTATTTGCAAGATTGTGTCCTGTCATTTCGGAATCCCGAGGCGAGCTGTTGCCGACCGATCGATCGATAATGCTTCCCTGTTCACCTATTGTTTCACTGCCTACACCATTATTTGACGCTTGCTCCATTTCCCTATGCACAGTTACCAAATTACTACTTTGAATATTTGTTAATTCATTACATGGTGGCGTTAACACACTGCTTTCGTCTTCACTGTTATTTCTCAGTTTACTCTGGAGCCTAGTATTACGTTTTTCACACGCCATTATTGTCACAATATTTCACACGACAACACAGAAAAACACAATTTGAAGAGCAAAAATAAGAGATCACATTAACATAGCACTGAAAATAATATCTCGTTAATTGCAAGCGCAGCTGCGAAATACTTGGGGCAAATCTGCATGCATGCCACAACTGTTTTACTGTACAACAGTGAAAGACTGCAACTACAAAGGAGATTCTCTCTACAATTATGCGCTAGCAATAAACAAAGGCTGCACTAATTGCACAAACTACAAGGAAAAAAATCAGAAGATTCCAGTGAGGTATCCTGGCAGGGTCGACATATGAAACGTCCCCTTAGAACAATTTTAGAATTACTGTGCTGATAAACCTCTTACATTGTTTGCTTTTCAAACAGCTGAACAAAACTGAACGTACTCAAACATTCACTAAAGTGGCACACAATATTTTTAGCGCAACGCAATCTGACTTTCAAAAATCCCTACAAAAGAATGGCCCTGACTAACATTAACCTATACCTTTCACAAATCACTTACCTCACGAAAAATCTTCGTTACTCGAACTACTGCAATTCAGCGAGCGCCACTACTGCTAGCTAAATAAAAGATTCAAACTACGGAAGGCACTAACTACTGATAGGCATAGTTAGCAAATGAAAGATTTTAATAGAGAACAAACAATGTATTTACCTTAATAGTCATCAAAAGTCATAATATATACAGCAGGTCATGACATCCATTTTTACAAATTTCAAAACTCCGCCATTTCTCTCCCCACATCCACCACTGCTGGCGGCTCACCTCCAACTGCGCAACGCTACGCGCTGTCAACATCCAGCTGCCCAACAATACAATAGCCAACAACAATGCAAACCAGCCACAGACTGCACACAGCACAGACAGTGATTTTCATACAGAGTGCTGTGTGGCGTTACCAATAAAAAAACCTATACAGTCTACTTACACAGTTATTCAAACTGAAGGCTGTTAGAGGTCATGTATGCATTTCTTTTATTTTATGATGGACGAGGTAACCAAAATGTATTTTATAATTCATAACGAGTAGAAGATTTGCGTCAGATGGATTACACAGAGGTTGTGTGTGGACATTGTGTCTTCGGATTGTATGGGATGATGAATTGAAGTTTGCACTAGAATTTTATCTGTACTTGTTCGAGGAGACTGACTAGAGGAAAGAGTTGTTATGGAAGTGAAATGATATTGGCGATAAGGTTTATATGTATCGACGTATTGAAGAGGTATTATTGAGGTATTGAGATTGTGTGAAGTTGATGATTATTGGAGTTTTGGTAGACAAGAGGTAAGGTAAGTGATATTGATGATAAGGTTTACGTGTATCGACGTAAGGGGTATTATTGAAGTATTAAGATTATGTGATGATAATGATTATTGGAGTTTTAGTGGATAAGAGGTGAAGTAAATGATATTGATGATAAGGTTTACGTGTATCGACGTAAGAGGTATTATTGAAGTATTAAGATTATGTGATGATAATGATTATTGGAGTTTTGGTGGATAAGAGGTGAAGTAAGTGAGGAGCATTTTTTTTTTTTTTGTTTGTTGGTCTATATGGAACAAGGAGGATGAAGATAGCAGACTAGAACACTCAAGTGGGAAGAAGATTGTCTACACACACACTTTGTTAAATCAATAAGCAGTATATATTTTTTTTGGAGAGAGGAAGTATTTGCATATCTTGGCACACTGACAGTTGTTCAGCAACCGTACATTTTGATTTGGCTTGGCAAACATTGGTCTTGACATGATGACTACGATGTTGACCAACTATTATTGACTGTTATACATTGCTGCCACTACTGCTTGATACACATGTTGAACATAAAATTTTGTCAGAATTGCATTTACACAGTTAACACTATTCAATTACACAGTAGAACTTAAATGTGGATGAAAGATGAGTGAGTGTGTTTTGTGTGTTTCCCCTTCCTAATCCCAAATAATTGGTACCGACCTATCTCCTAAATATTATTTTACTTGTTTGTTGTGGCTTGCACTGACACCCATAAATATTATAGGTTTACTGACATTTGTGTATTTGTAATATTTAATATGACAATTATCTGATATCATTTGTGTGTTTATTGTAATTTGTATGTTTAGTTTAAGAGCATTGATAATAATTTTGTAAAAGCAATTGTGTGTGCATTCAAACTGTTGTTCGTGCTTGCACCTGCTCAACATTACTGGGTGCCACTGTTGGAACTGCTTCTACTGCGATAATGTCACTTGTTGGTGTCTGCACCTGCTCACCATTGCTGGGTGCCACTGATGGAACTGCTTCTACTGAAATGTCACTGGTTGGTGTCTGCACCTGTTCAACATTGCTGGGTGCCACTGATGGAACTGCTTCTACTGAAATGTCACTTTTTGGTGTCTGCGCCTGCTCAACATTACTGGGTGCCACTATTGGAACTGCTTCTACTGAGATAATGTCACTTGTTGGTGTCTGCACCTGCTCAACATTGCTGGGTGCCACTGATGGAACTGCTTCTACTGAAATAATGTGACTTGTTGGTGTCTGCACCTGTTCAACAAAACTGGGTGCCACAGATGGACTGCTTCTACTGAGATGATGTCACTTGTTGCTGTCTGCACCTGTTCAACAATACTGGGTGCCACTGATGGAACTGCTTCTAATGAACTGATGTCAGTTGTTGGTGTCTGCACCTGCTCGCCATTTTTGGATGCCACTGTTGAAACTGTTTAAATACTGCTGATGCAATGTTATGAAACTGCTATTTGCATCTGTTGATCATTGCTGGGTGCTACTGTTGGAACTGTCAACTACTCTGAGGAGTTCTACTTGTTTATTGATCTATTGAAAGGATTTTATGTGAATATTTGTATAAACTGGTTTTTTTGTGTGTTTACTGTTTATGAGATGTTATGAGATTCTTACCTGCACCTATTCGTCATTGCTGACGCTATTGATTGAATTGTTTAACCACATGATACTTGTGTAAACTATTATGTAAAATCATAAGTAGGCAAGCATTTGTATTCCTTACTGTATTTTATATATTAGGTTATTGAAGGGTCAGTGCAAAGCCAAAATTTATTTAGTTTTGTGATATTTACTTATTAATATTATTTTTTAATTTTTTGGTTGTATTTTTTTGGACGAATTTGGTGGTATTTTCACCACCAATGCTGGCAAAAATACCATCAAATTCTAGCCCGTGGAGGAGGGACATATGAAAGGTGGCTACACTGAGTCACAGCGCCACAGATTGCGCCAAAGAGTATTATTCAGCCGCCTCCACTGGCAGTGTCTTTTGAGAAGTGGGCAGTAGGAGTTCTGATGTAGCCGTGACTAGTTGTGAGCAGGTTGTATGCAGTTGTTCTGATGGGCTAGACAGCCGATGCTGTTCGATTGCGGATGTTGTAATGATCAGAGTGTATGTTTCGTCAATATACCTGTATACACTCCTGGAAATGGAAAAAAGAACACATTGACACCTGTGCGTCAGACCCACCATACTTGCTCCGGACACTGCGAGAGGGCTGTACAAGCAATGATCACACGCACGGCACAGCGGACACACCAGGAACCGCGGTGTTGGCCGTCGAATGGCGCTAGCTGCGCAGCATTTGTGCACCGCCGCCGTCAGTGTCAGCCAGTTTGCCGTATACGGAGCTCCATCGCAGTCTTTAACACTGGTAGCATGTCGCGACAGCGTGGACGTGAACCGTATGTGCAGTTGACGGACTTTGAGCGAGGGCATATAGTGGGCATGCGGGAGGCCGGGTGGACGTACTGACGAATTGCTCAACACGTGGGGCGTGAGGTCTCCACAGTACATCGATGTTGTCGCCAGTGGTCGGCGGAAGGTGCACGTGCCCGTCGACCTGGGACCGGACCGCAGCGACGCACTGATGCACGCCAAGACCGTAGGATCCTACGCAGTGCCGTAGGGGACCGCACCGCCACTTCCCAGCAAATTAGGGACACTGTTGCTCCTGGGGTATCGGCGAGGACCATTCGCAACCGTCTCCATGAAGCTGGGCTACGGTCCCGCACACCGTTAGGCCGTCTTCCGCTCACGCCCCAACATCGTGCAGCCCGCCTCCAGTGGTGTCGCGACAGGCGTGAATGGAGGGACGAATGGAGACGTGTCGTCTTCAGCGATGAGAGTCGCTTCTGCCTTGGTGCCAATGATGGTCGTATGCGTGTTTGGCGCCGTGCAGGTGAGCGCCACAATCAGGACTGCATACGACCGAGGCACACAGGGCCAACACCCGGCATCATGGTGTGGGGAGCGATCTCCTACACTGGCCGTACACCACTGGTGATCGTCGAGGGGACACTGAATAGTGCACGGTACATCCAAACCGTCATCGAACCCATCGTTCTACCATTCCTAGACCGGCAAGGGAACTTGCTGTTCCAACAGGACAATGCACGTCCGCATGTATCCCGTGCCACCCAACGTGCTCTAGAAGGTGTAAGTCAACTACCCTGGCCAGCAAGATCTCCGGATCTGTCCCCCATTGAGCATGTTTGGGACTGGATGAAGCGTCGTCTCACGCGGTCTGCACGTCCAGCACGAACGCTGGTCCAACTGAGGCGCCAGGTGGAAATGACATGGCAAGCCGTTCCACAGAATTACATCCAGCATCTCTACGATCGTCTCCATGGGAGAATAGCAGCCTGCATTGCTGCGAAAGGTGGATATACACTGTACTAGTGCCGACATTGTGCATGCTCTGTTGCCTGTGTCTATGTGCCTGTGGTTCTGTCAGTGTGATCATGTGATGTATCTGACCCCAGGAATGTGTCAATAAAGTTTCCCCTTCCTGGGACAATGAATTCACGGTGTTCTTATTTCAATTTCCAGGAGTGTATGAAGGTAAAGAAAATTTTTTTATTTCAAATGCCCTAACTAACAGTGTCTCTTGGTCACAGGTTCAGTCAACAAAGCATCTGGATTGTGTTCATGTATTAGAGTGTAATTCTGGTTTTTATGTGCAATTATAGTATTTTTGTTTTTTTTTAATTACTTCATTGTAGATGGCGTTTAAAGCATCTTGTCGTATTGAGGAAGAACCGTGCCAGATGTGTACGTTGAATCACACTTCCACATACAGAACAGTTACATTTGTGCTTTGTTGTTTCGTAGCTTTTATAGTTGCTGGTGACTTAATTAATTAATTGTGTTAACGGAAGTTTTCTTTCATTCTTTGTTGTTATTCTATGCAGTCAGATTGCGGAGTAATACTAGTCAGGGCCGCCAACTGGTTGCGAGACTGCGTAACCGGACAGACAGTGACTAAAAATTAAAATTATTTGCATAATATTTATTTAATTAAGGCCCCATGCACCTGGTATAACGTTTTTCACACGCAATAATTGTCACAATATTTCACACGATAACACTGAAAATCACAATTTGATGAGTAAAATAAGAAAACACATTAACATAGCACTGAAAATAATATCTAGTTAATTGCAAGTGCTGCTGCGAAATACTTGATGCAAACCTACATGCATGCAAAAACTGTTTTACAGTACAACAATGAAAAACCACAACTACAAAGAAGATTCTCTCTACAATTACGCATTAGCAATAAACAATAGCTAACTAATTACACAAACTACAAGAAAAAATCAGAAGATTCCTTTGAAAAATTTATATAAATGACAGTGCTGGAAAACCTCTTACGTTATTTGTTTTTCAAACAGCTGAGCAAAACTGAATGTACTCAGACATTTCTCTCTTTACTTATTCTGATCAACATTAAACTGACACACAATATTTTTAGCGCAACGCAATCTGACTTTCAGTAATCCCTACAAAAGAATAGCCCTGACTAACAAAACCTATACCTTTTATGAATCTATCCCCGATGTTGTTCAATCTGTATATTGAGCAAGCAGTGAAGGAAACAAAAGAAAAATTCGGAGTAGGTATTAAAATCCATGGAGAAGAAATAAAAACTTTGAGGCTCGCCGATGACATTCTAATTCTGTCAGAGACAGCAAAGGATTTGTAAGAGCAGTTGAACGGAATGGACAGTGTCATGAAAGGAGGGTATAAGATGAACATCAACAAAAGCAAAACGAGGATAATGGAATGTAGTCGAATTAAGTCGGGTGATGCTGAGGGAATTAGATTAGGAAATGAGACACTTAAAGTAGTAAAGGAGTTTTGCTATTTGGGGAGCAAACTAACTGATGATGGTCGAAGTAGAGAGAACATCAAATGTAGACTGGCAATGGCAAGGAAATCGTTTCTGAAGAGAAATTTGTTAACATCGAGTATTGATTTAAGTGTCAGGTAGTCGTTTCTGAAAGTATTTGTATGGAGTGTAGCCATGTATGGAAGTCAAACATGAACGATAACTAATTTGGACAAAAAGAGAGTAGAAGCTTTCGAAATGTGGTGCTACAGAAGAATGCTGAAGATTAGATGGGTAGATCATATAACTAATGAGGAGGTATTGAATAGGATTGGGGAGAAGAGAAGTTTGTGGCACAACGTAAATAGAAGAAGGGATCGGTTGGTAGGACATGTTCTGAGGCATCAAGGGATCACCAGTTTAGTATTGTAGGGGTAGCGTGGAGGGTGAAAATCTTAGAGGGAGACCAAGAGATGAATACACTAAACAGATTCAGAAGGATGTAGGTTGCAGTAGGTACTGGGAGATGAAGAAGCTTGCACAGGATAGAGTAGCATGGAGAGCTGCATCAAACCAGTCTCAGGACTGAAGACCACAACAACAACAACAACCTCACAAGGATCTTCGTATATATGACATCCAGTCTTACAAATTTCCTTTTTCTGACGGACACACGTCCAGATCGTCTGGTGTCAATACTCTACCATCTCTCTCCCCACATCCACCACTGCTGGCAGCTCACCTCCACACATCTACATCCAACTGCCCAACACTACAATAGCAGATATTCCAACAACGCAAACTAGCCACAGACTGCACACAGTGATTTTCATACAGAGCGTTACGTGGTGTTACCAACATAAAAACCTAAACAGCCTACGTACAATAAATCCTTACCTTATAAATCCATCCAATTTTCAACATTCTTCTGTAGCACCGTCTCGAATGCTTCGATACTCTTCTTTTCCAGTTTTCCCACAGTCCACGTTTCATTATCACACAATGCTGTAATCTAAACGTACATTCTCGGAAATTTCTTCCTCATTTAAGCCTTATGTTTAATATTAGTAAATTACTTGTGGCCAGGGATGCCATTTTTGGCAGTGCTAGTCTGCTTTTAATGTCGTCCTTCTTCCGTCCGTCATCGGTTATTTTGCTTTCTAGGTAGCTTCATGATCAACAATCCTGATGTCTCTCGCTCTTCACATTTCTGCTACTTCCAATTATTTTTGTCTTTCTTCGATTTACTCTCAATGCGTATTCTGTACTGAGTAGACAACTCATTCTGTTCAGCAAATACTACAATTCTTCTTCACATTCATTGAGGATAGAAATGTCTTCAGCGAATCTTATCACAGATATCCTTTCATCTTAAATTTTAATTACATTCTAGAACCTTTTTTTACGACCATCACAGTTTCTGTAATGTATAGATTTAGCAGCAGGGGTGAAAGACTACATCTTTGTGTTACATAGTTTTTGACCCAAGCACTGCTTTTTTGGTGTTCCACGCTCATTGTTCCGTCTTGGTTCTTGTACCTATTGTGTACTACCCGTCTTTCCCTATGATAATGATGAGGTCCCATATTCCGAGGAGCGTAGGGGACCCGCACCGCTGCACCAGGCAAGGTCCTAGAGGAGGTGGTTTGCCATTCCCTTCCTCCGACCGTAATGGGGATGAATGATGATGATGAAAACGACACAACACCCAGTCATCTCGAGGCAGGAAAAATCCCTGACCCCGCCGGGAATCGAACCGGGGACCCCGTGCGCGGGTAGCGAGAACGCTACCGCAAGACCACGAGCTGCGGACCTTTCCCTATAGGTTACCCATATTTATCCCACGATTTCGAACATCTTCCCGCTTTACAAACTGTCGAATGATTTTCCCAGGTCGAGAAATCCTATCAACGTGGCTTGATTTTTCTGCAGTCGCTTCCATTACCAACCGCAATGCCAGAGTTGCCTTTCTGGTGACTTTACCTTTCCTAAAGCCAAACTTCTCGTCATCTAACAGATCCTCAGTTTTCTTTTCCATTCTTCTGTATTTTATTCTTGTCAACAACTTGGATGAATGAGCTGTTAAGTTGATTGTGCGATAATTTCTGCCCTTGTCGGTCTTTGCAGCCTTGGTAGGTGGTGGATGATGATTTTCCAAAAGTCTGATAGTTTATTGGCAGTCCCATACATTGTATACACCAACGTGTTCTTCAGCCTAAGAATTAATTTGAATTTCCTTAATGTGGCCTTAGCCGAAATTTGTAAATGCTTTGCTTTAAAGAATTTCCTTTGCTGATCTGAAATATTATTTTGGCCTTTAGCCGAGAAGATATTGTAATTTTACTTAAGTAAGGCCTTCAGCCGTTACTCTAAGGTCTGCTGTTATAAAAGGAATCATTTAAACTTATTCTGCAGAAGTTACTTGGGCCCTCATCCGTGAATTGATCGTTATTGTTTTAAAGAAAAACTGTGCATTGGTCTGAGGAATAAAAGTAGTATTTGTTCTTGTATAACTAACAGTAATTGACCTTGGCACCTTTCCACAACCTGATACGCTCTGTCCTATGAATCCAGATTTCAGTACTGTAACTCTAACGCTCTCCTTTTCGTCACTAATTTTCTTCCACTATTTCGATGAAAAAATTGCATTCAGAACTCGCATTTAAAATGTCAAGCATACGAGATGCATTCAAGTTCTAAGGCCTCCGATTTTTTTTCTAATTAACTACTCACCCGAAATCGATGAAACTGGCGTTACTTCTCGACGTAATCGTCCTGCAGACGTACACATTTTTCACAACGCTGACGCCATGATTCCATGCAGCGGCGAAGGCTTCTTTAGGAGTCTGTTTTGACCACTGGAAAATCGCTGAGACAATAGCAGCACGGCTGGTGAATGTGCGGCCACGGAGAGTGTCTTTCATTGTTGGAAAAAGCCAAAAGTCACTAGGAGCCAGATCAGGTGAGTAGGGAGCATGAGGAATCACTTCAAAGTTGTTATCACGAAGAAACTGTTGCGTAACGTTAGCTCGATGTGCGGGTGCGTTGTCTTGGTGAAACAGCACACGCGCTGCTACGGTCGCAGGTTCGAATCCTGCCTCGGGCATGGGTGTGTGTGACGTCCTTAGGTTAGTTAGGTTTAAGTAGTTCTAAGTTCTAGGGGACTTATGACCTAAGATGTTGAGTCCCATAGTGCTCGGAGCCATTTTTTGAACCAGCACACGCGCAGCCCTACCCAGACGTTTTTGTTGCAGTGCAGGAAGGAATTTGTTCTTCAAAACATTTTCGTAGGATGCACCTGTTACCGTAGTGCCCGTTGGAACGCAATGGGTAAGGATTACGCCCTCGCTGTCCCAGAACATGGACACCATCATTTTTTTCAGCACTGGCGCTTACCCGAAATTTTTTTGGTGGTGGTGAATCTGTGTGCTTCCATTGAGCTGACTGGCGCTTTGTTTCTGGATTGAAAAATGGCATCCACGTCTCATCCATTGTCACAACCGAAAAAAGAAAGTCCCATTCATGCTGTCGTTGCGCGTGAACATTGCTTGGCAACATGCCACACAGGCAGCCGTGTGGTCGTCCGTCAGCATTTGTGGCACCCACCTGGATGACACTTTTCGCATTTTCAGGTCGTCATGCAGGATTATGTGCACAAAACCCATAGAAATGCCAACTCTGGAGGCGATATGTTCAACAGTCATTCGGCGATTCCCCAAAACAATTCTCTCCACTTTCTCGATCGTGTCGTCAGACCGGCTTGTGCGAGCCCGAGGTTGTTTCGGTTTGTTGTCACACGATGTTCTGCCTTCATTAAACTGTCGCACCCACGAACGCACTTTCAACACATCCATAACTCCATCACCACATGGCTCCTTCAACTGTCGATGAATTTCAACTGGTTTCACACCACGCAAATTCAGAAAACGAATGATTGCACGCTCTTCAAGTAAGGAAAACGTCGCCATTTTAAGTATTTAAAACAGTTCTCATTCTCGCCGCTGGCGGTAAAATTCCATCTGCCGTACGGTGCTGCCATCTCTGGGACGTATTGACAATGAACGCGGCCTCATTTTAAAATAATACACATGTTTCTATCTCTTTCCAGTCCTGAGAAAAAAAATCGGAGGCCTTAGAACTTGAATGCACCTCATATACACAACATCTGATCCTTGAACGATTTTCAAAATTTTTAGCTGTTGCTATTAACATGATTGTTAAGAAATTCGTCATTAACCTACAACCACCTACGTGGTTAAATTGATATTTTCGGATCAGCCATGTTGCAGCTAAGGCGGCAAAAGTCATGGGATACCCCCTAATATCGTGTCGAAGCCCCTTTTGGCCGGCGTACGGCGGCAGCCTGATCGTGAACTATGCTGCCTCTAATTCCATCCATAACCGCGAAATGGTTGCCGGTGCAGGCTGTTGCGCACGAACTGACCTCTCGATTATATCCCACGACTATTCAGTGGGATTCATGTCGAGCTGGCCACGGTGGTCTAGCGGTTCTGGCGCTGCAGTCCGGAACCGCGGAACTGCTACGGTCGCAGGTTCGAATCCTGCCTCGGGCATGGGTGTGTGTGATGTCCTTAGGTTAGTTAGGTTTAAGTAGTTCTAAGTTCTAGGGGACTTATGACCTAAGATGTTGAGTCCCATAGTACTCAGAGCAATTTGAACCATTTTGATTCATGTCGAGTGATCTGGGTGGACAAATCATTCGCTCGAATCATCCAGAATGTTCTTTAAAATAATTTTGAGCAGTTGTCTCTCGGTGACGTGGTACATTGTCTTACATTAACATTTCACCGTCGACTGGGACCAATAAGTTCACGAATGGCTAAAAATGGTCGCCAAACAGCCGAACTTAGCCACAATTAGTCACTGATTGGTTCAATTTGATTAGACGATGTGATGTTACCTCGATACAGATAAACACATCTAACTCTCCAATGACTTTTGCACCTCAGTGTGTAGCACACTATCAAGTGATTTCACTTGCGAGATTGCTTCTGTTGTGATTTGTTTTATTGAACATGAAAGCAGGTATATGTATAGATTCTTGTTACGTTTTCAGCTCACACGTGACTGAATTTGTTTGTTGTTCGCTTCTGCTGCTTATGTTTCCTGTGGTCAAAGATGTGCGGAAGTAAATTTGGCCTACCTCGTGTCATGTGAAAAAGGACGGTGTGAATGTATCGCTGAAATATAGCACTGTCTGGACATCCAGTGTGTGTAGAGCAGTTCAGGATGATTTAATGATTAAACGCTCATTCACACTCGTTTCATCCATGTAAGAACGCACACTCAGTTCACGTTTAAGCGAATGGGCAAATCACACTGTCATTATTTACATACAAGTCTTCTCGCAGCTCTTTTATATAAAAGGCTTTCCGAACCGTTACATTTTTCCTCTGAATAATAATAGTACACCGTAAATATGAACTATAACAGCTATTTTTAAAATATTGCAACTCAACCTATGACAGTCTGCGCTCACTGTACAGCACTTTCCACACAGATAATTAATTATGAATGTGCGCTACTATATTTATATGCCTCTCGTGCATCTGCCACCCAACGTACTAACGAATGCCATTCCCACCTTTACTGTCCTAAAAATGTCTCCGTCTCACTGTTATTCTGATACTTGATTCATTTTAATTTCTCTGGGCAAAGTACTTATAGAATAGAAGATGTACAGAATTTTATATTTATGTTTGTATACACTATCTTATCAAAAGTATCTGGACATTTATTAGTGGATATTAATATCGGGTGTGTCCACCCTTCTTTTATGACGGCTTGAACTCTGCTGGGGATACTTCGAATGACATGTCTGAACGTCTCTGGAGGAAGAGCAGCCCATTATTCCTCCAGAGGTGTAACCAGAGTGGGTAATGGTCAGAGGCTGAGTTCTGGAGTGACGTCAAAGTTCTAACTCATCACAAGGATGTTCTTTTCGGTTCAGATCGAGACTCTGGACAGACCAGTCTATTTCAGGAAAGTTATGATCCACAACACCCGAACCACGAGAAATACCACGGAGTGAGGTGACGCAGGTGTTAGCACACTGAACTTGCATTTAGGAGGACGACGGTTCAAATATGTGTGTGGCCGTCCTAATTCAGGTTTTTCTTGATTTCCCTAAATTGCTTGAGACAAATACTGGGATGGTTCCTTTCAAAGGGCACAGCCGAATTCCTTCCCCATCCTTCCCTAACCCGACGGGAGCGATGACCTCGCTGTTTGTTCAACCGACCAACACGTGGTGCTGTAAGCTGTCTCCAGCACACCGATCGGCTAAGAGGCTGGGAGAAGATCTATAGTAGGCACCGAAGCAAGCGAGCGAATCAGGAGAGAGGCCAAAGACAAAACTGCAAGAAACGCGCCGCCAGTGCCCTCTCGATCGCCAGTATTTAGATCGCTGCCGTGGACCGGAGGACCAGTCAGTCATCAAATGAGCCACCGAGTCGAGTCAACTACAGTGGCAGGCGCCGTCAGGGTCTCTGTGTCAGGGAGCACCTAGCGATCAGAGTAGTGTGCATAGCAGGACGAGTACTTCACCAGCAGTGAAACTAACGTGCACTATTATGGAAGAGCTTGTACCACAACAACTAGGTTAAGCAGCTCTCTGATTATGCTAGTAAAGGACCAAGTCGATACATGCATGCAGTTGTGTCACAGAAAAAGGATAGCGGCCACCAAACAACATCCTCTCCTTGCTTCCCATGGTACAAGCCTACAGTGATAAAAGACAGTACTAAGCAACCAACAAGAAATGCCCCCATACCCTGACACCACCTCCTCCGTGTTTCACTGATGGCAATACCCAAGGTGGTAGGTAATGTTCTCCAGGCATTCGCCAAACACACCCTTCCATCGTATTGCCACAGGGTGTACTGTGATTCATCACTCCAAATCGGTCGTTTCCACTAATCCACTGGCTTCCCTCTTTTGACTTAATGTATGTGTGGCTTATGAGAACCAGCTTGACCACTGTAACCCACTCTTTTTAACTACCTACGCACGATCATGGTGCTAGGTGGACTGCTGCTAGCACTTTCGACCTGAATAATGGTTTCTTCGGCAGATTTCATTCTCTTATTTACGAACACCCTTTGAGATGTTTGATGGCCACTGTCCTTCAGTACATTTGGTATGTCTTGTACTCACATGGCTGTGGTTGTTCCTTTGCATTTCCACTTTACAGTCACACCACCAACAGCCCACTTGAGGAGCCATTATAAATGTTGAAATGTCCCTGATGGATTTTTTACTCAGGTGACATCCAATGACTAGCGCAGGTTCGAAATCACGGAGCTCCACTGACCAGCGGATTCTGCTGTTAATGCCTCTCTACTGACAACACTCCCCCATTCCTTTTATACTAGCGTGTCTACCTCTCCTGACATCTAGTGCTTAATTCCGCTTTATGTAGCGGTGGCCGGGTACTTTTGAAAAGATAGTGTGTATTATACACCGAAGAGCCAAAATAATTGAAACACCTGCCTAACATCGTGTAGGGCCCCCGTGAGCACGCAGAAGTGCGGCAGCACGACGTGGCATGGCCTCGACTAATGTCTGAAGTAGTGCTGGAGGGAAGTGACACCATGAATCTGGCAGGGCCGCCCATAAATCTGTAAGAGTACGAGGCTGTGGAGATCTCTTCTGAACAGCACGTTGTAAGGCATCTCAGATATGTTCAGTAATGTTTGTGTCTGTGTAGTTTGGTGGCCAGCGGCTATTTAAACCCAGAAGAATGTTCCTGAAGCCACTCTGTAGCAATTCTGGATGTGTGGAGTGTTGCGTTGTCCTGCTGGAAGTCCCTCGGAATCCGCATTGGACATGAATGAATGCAGGTGATCAGATGCTTACGTACGTGTCACCTGTCAGAGTCGTATCTAGAGGTATGAGGGATCCCATATCATTCCAACTGTACACGTTTCAAACCATTACAGAGCGTCCACCAGCTTGACCAGTCCGCTTTTGACATGCGGGATTCATGGATTCATGAGCTTGTCTCCAAACCTCTACACGTCCATCCCTTTGATACAATTTGAAACGAGACTCGTCCGACCAGGCAACATGTTTCCGGTCATTAACAATCCATTGTCCGTGTTGATAAGCCCAGGCGAGGCGTAAAGCTTTGTGTCGGTCACCAAGGGTACACGAGTGGGCCTTCGGCTCCGAAAGTCCATGTCGATGATGTTTCGTTGAATGGTTCGCACGCTGTCACTTGTTGACGGCCCAGCATTGAAATCTGCAGCATCTTGCAGAAGGGTTGCGCTTGTGTCACGTTGAACGATTCTCTTCAGTCGTCGTAGGTCCCGTTCTTGCAGGATATTTTTCCGGCCGCAACGATATCGGAGATCTGATGTTTCACCGGATTCCTGATATTCGCGGTACAAAATCCCACTTCATCGCTACCTCGGGGATGCTATGTCCCATCGCTTGTGCGCCGACAATAACACTACGTTCAAACTCACTTAAATCTTGATAACTTCCATTGTAGTGGCTGTAACCGATCTAACAACTGCACCAGACGCTTGTTGCCTTATATAAGCGTTGCCAACGGCTCCGCCGTATTCTGCCTTTTTACATATCTCTGTATCTGAATACGCATGCCTATACTAATTTATTTGGCGCTTCGTTGTACAACGTAGATGATCTAAATGACATAGAGAGAGATAAATAGAATTAACAAAAGAAAATTAAGTACTGTGAACATCTTTTTATATCTGCCACAATCACATTCTCTAACACAATAGATAAAACGGACGTTTTACTCACCAAGAGTCAGGCAGCAGTAGGCGACCGCGACAGACGCAGCAACAGGTAAGTAACCGCATTTGTCATTTACGAGTTCCTAACCAGGAGCGATTTTGTTATATCATCTGTGTGCTTTAATAGTTTAGTTTCTTGAGTTTCTGCGTGTAAATTTAACATTTAATAGCCACAGTTCTCGCGTGACATATTGCAAGTTCCAAATCAGGGTCAAATTATTTAGTTTCACCTGACTGCTTCGGTAGTTAGGTTTTTGAATATCTGCGTATTACTGGACACAGATCGTGCGTTTTCGGCATTCTATAGTAGAATTGCGCAGCACGTGCTGATAGTCCGTTTATCTGCATAGTTTAGTTTTCCATGGTCTTTAGTATAGACAGGGACTGCGATTGTTGTGTGCGGATGCGAGCCGAGTTAGTGACACTTCGCTCTCAGCTTCAGGCTGTGATGGCTTCGGTTACACAGCTTGAGGCTACAGTGGATGGGCACCACTGTTGTGGGCTGGCCGAGGGGATCCAACGGACGTCCAGCACATCAGAGTTCTCTGATCGGTCCTCACTGGTGGCCAACCCAGTAACTACTCGCACTGAGGCTGACCCCACACTTGTGGTCGAGTGGGAGTTCGCCCTGGGGCGAAGCAGGTGGCGAAAGACTTCCCAGGTGGCCGCACATAAGGCCTCCCCGGTTTGTCTGACAAACAGGTTCCAGGTGCTGTCTGTGGCTGACACTGTCGCTGAGCCAGATGCTGTCGCCTGTCCTGTTTCAGAGGAAACCACTCAGCCTGCAAGATCCGGGCAATGGCAGAGGGTGGGACTATTGGTAGTTGGGGAGCTCCAACGTTAGGCGCGTTATGGGGCCTCTTAGTGACTCGGCTGACAAGAAGGGTAAGAAATCCAATGTGCACTCCGTGTGCATACCGGGTGGAGTCATTCCAGATGCGGAAAGGGTCCTCCTGGATGCCATGAAGAGCACAGGTTGCAGCCAACTGCAGGTGGTTGCTCACGTCGGTACCAATGATGTGTGTCACTTTGGATCAGAAGAGATTCTCTCTGGTTTCGAGAGGCTAAAAGAAGTGGTAAAGGCTGCCAGTCTTGCTTGCAAGATGAAAGCAGAGCTGACCATTTGCAGCATAGTCGACAGGACCGATTGCGGACCTCTGGTACAGAGCCGAGTGGAGGGTCTGAATCAGAGGTTCAGTCGGTTCTGCGACCGTGTAGGCTGCAGATTCCTCGACTTGCGCCAAAGGGTGGTTGGGTTTCGGATCCCGCTGAATAGGTCAGGTGCCCACTATACGCAGGAGGCAGCTACACGGGTAGCAGGGCCTGTGTGGCGTCGACTGGGCGGTTTTTTAGGTTAGAGGGTCTCGGGAAACACAAGAAGGGTTTCAGTCACAAAGGGTGCAGGCTGAACACAGAAAAAAACGTAGATACGTTGTAAATTGTCGTAGCTGTGTTGGGAAAGTACCAGAGCTCCAAGCGCTAATAGAAAGCACTGATGCTCAAATCGTTATAGGCACTGAAAGCTGGCTAAAGCCGGATATAAGCTCAGCCGAAATTTTTGCGAAGAACCTAACGGTGTTCCGAAAGGATAGGCTAAACACGGTTGGCGGAGGCGTGTTTGTTGCTGTCAGAAGTAGTTCAACATGTCGCGAAATTGAAGTAGATACTTCCTATGAGTTAGTATGCACAGAGGTCATTGTTGGCAACCGGAATAAAGTAATAATTTGGTCCTTTTACCGACCTCCCAATTCAGATGATACAGTTGCTGAAATTTCAAAGAAAACTTGAGTTTCATTTCAAACACGTACCCGAATCATACGATAATAGTTGGTGGTGACTTTAATTTACCCTCGATAAGTTGGCGAAAATACATGTTTAATTCCGGAGGTACGCATCATATTTAATCTGAATTTGTGCTAAACGCATTCTCTGAAAATTATCTCGAGCAATTAGTTCATGAGCCCACGCGAATAGTAAACGGTTGTGAGAACACACTTGACCTCTTAGCAACAAATAATCCTGAGTTAATAACGAGCATCAAAACCGATTCAGTGATTAGTGAACACAGGGCTGTCGTAGCAAGATTGAATATTATAATCCCCAAATCCTCGAAAAATAAGCGAAAAATATACCTATTCAAAAAGGCAGATAAAAATTCACTTGACGCCTTCCTAAGAGACAATCTCCACTCATTCCTAATTAGTAATATAATTGTAGACCAGATGTGGCTTAAATTCAAAGTAATAGTATCGGCAGCAATTGAGAGATTTATACCAAATAAATTAACAAACGACGGAACACAAAACTGATTAGAACACTGTCGCAGAAACAACGAAACGAACATGCCAAATTTAAACAGACCCAAAGTCCCTAAGATTGGTGGTCTTTTACAGAAGCTCGAAATTTAGCGCGGACTTCAATGCGAGATGCCTATAACAGTTTTCACAACGAAACTTTGTCTCGAAACCTGGCAGTAAATCCAAAGCGATTCTTGACGTATGTGACGTATGTTAGCGGCAATAAACAATCAATGCCTTATCTGCACGATAGCAGTGGAGGTACCACCGAAGACAGTGCTGCCAAAGCAAAGTTACTAAACACAGCCTTCTGAAATGCCTTCACAAAAGAAGACGAAGTAAATATTCCATAATTCGAATCGAGAACAGCTGCCAACATTAGTAACGTAGAAGTAAATATCCTTTGAGTAGTGAAGCAACTTAAATCACTTAATAAAAGCAAGTCTTCTGGACCAGACTGTATACCAATTCGGTTCCTTTCGTAGTATGCTGATGCATTAGGCCCATACTTAACAATCATATACAGCCGTTCGCTCGACGAAAGATCCGTACCCAAGGACTGGAAAGTTGCACAGGTCACACCAATATTCAAGAAAGGTAGTATGAGTAATCCACTAAATTACAGGCCCATATCGTTAACGTCGAAATGCAGCAGGATTTTAGAACATATATTGTGTTCTAACATAATGAATTACCTCGAAGGAAACGGTCTATTGACACACAGTCAACATGGGTTTAAAAAACATCGTTCTTGTGAAACACAACTAGCTCTTTATTCACATGAAGTGCTGAGTGCTATTGACAAGAAATTTCAGATCGATTCCGTATTTCTGGATTTCCGGACGGCTTTTGACACTGTGCCACTCAAGCGGCTCGTAGTGAAATTGCGTGCTTATGGAATATCGTCTCAGTTATGTGACTGGATCTGTGATTTTCTGTCAGAGAGGTCACAGTTCGTTGTAATTGACGTAGTCATCGAGTAAAACAAAAGTGATTTCTGGTGATCCCCAAGGTAGTGTTATAGGCCCTTTGCTGTTCCTTATCTATATAAACGATCTGGGAGACAATCTGAGCAGCCGTCTTCGGTTGTTTGCAGATGACGCTGTCGTTTATTGTTTGTCATAAGAAGATCATAACAAACTGCAAAACGATTTAGAAGAATTATCGGAATGGTGCGAAAAGTGGCGGTTGACCTTAAATAACGAAAAGTGTGAGGTCATCCACATGAGTGCTAAAAGGAACGCGTTAAACTTCGGTTACACGATAAATCAATCTAATCTAAAAACCGTAAATTCAACTAAATACGTAGGTATTACAATTACGAACAATTTAAACTGGAAGAAACACATAGAAAATGTTGTGGGGAAGGCTAACCAAAGACTGCGTTTTATTGGCAGGACACTTACAAAATGTAACAGACCTACTAAGGAGACTGCCTACACTACGCTTGTCCGTCCACTTTTAGAATACTGCTGCGCGCTGTGGGATCCTTACCAGGTAGGACTGACGGAGTACATCGAGAAAGTTCAAAGAAAGTCATCACGTTTTGTATTATCGCGAAATATGGGAGAGAGTGTCACAGAAATGATACAGGATCTGGGCTGGACATCATTAAAAGAATGGCGTTTTTCGTTGTGACAGAATCTTCTCACGAAATTCCAATCACCAACTTTCTCCTCCAAATGGGAAGAAATATTTTATTGACGCCGACCTACATAGGGAGGAACGATCACCACGATAAAATAAGGGAAATCAGAGCTCGTACGGAAAGATATAGGTGTTCATTCTTCCCGCGCGCTATGCGAGATTGGAATAATAGAGAACTGTGAAGGTGGTTCGATCAACCCTGTGCCAGGCACTTAAATGTGATATGCAGAGTATCCATGTAGATGTAGATGTAGAATTGCCGCTCACTACCAATAGTATCTGAAGATCGGAAATATGTCCCGAACTGGTTACGATTTGATATGGGATACACGGTCAAGGCTACTTCTACTCAATAAAGACATGGAAGTAATTACCAATCTAACACGAACTGTGGCATGTAATTCCCAATAGATTTTATTTAGCTATTGCATGACAACAGCAAACTTCTGTTACCCCAGAATAATATACACAATTTTCCTAGAATTTGAAACAATACAAAACATACAATATGTCTACGTGCGTCAAAGCCAACCCCAAACAATAAATAATTTTAAAACCATCTTTACATAAATCTTAAGAACCATACAAACAATAAATGGTTTACTGAGAAAATTTCCACAGAAGCTGGGCACCTTTTAAGATACAACAACAGAAACAACTCACAATTTCTCTTTCTGAATAAGATATTAAAAACCTAGTGCACTGAAAGTCACTTTTCAGGTATGACAAAATTTCAGTGACAAGTAATGGCATGGAAACGGCAACTTAGCTCGAGCCTGAATGAAAGAAAGGAGAAAAGAACGGTGAAAAAGGAAAGACGGTGGCCTCAGCGTTACCAGGAACAAATAATAAAATACTCAAATTCGCGGAAGAACTGCAGTCTACTGATAAACACAACCACCGCGCTATGGGTTACAATTCAAACTGGCCGCCGTCAAAGCTACGATCCTCCCCCCTCCCCCAGTTAAACGACCAACTACAACGGACGACGCGCACCGCTGATTAAACCACTGAAACAACGACCAAGAAAAAGCGGGACGACAATGTAAAATGGTCCAAGGTGTTCGAAATTCTGAGAAAAATAATGGTAGCTATATAGAGAGATGGATGATATAAAATATGTACAAGAGTAAAATTTCTATCACCAGTTTTCTGTTCCGACTGCGAAAACATCTCTGGCACCCACCTACATATGGAGAAAAGATCATCACGGTGAAATAAGAGAAATCAGGGCTCGCAAGGGGAAAAATGTACTTTTACCACTCTCCGTTCGGGAGTGGAATGGTAGAGAGACAGCTTAAAGGTGGCTCTGCCAGGCACTTTATTGTGAATAGCAGAGTAATCACGTAGGTGTAGATGAGAGCCAAGAGAGACTAATAAGAGCGGACGACGAAGAACGAAGTGCTCGGATTAAAAAGAGTGTAAGACAGGGATGCACTCTTTCACCCCTATTGTTCAATCTGGAAGTCGAAAAAACAATGGCAGAATAAAACAAAGTTTCAGGAGTGGAATCAAAATTCAAGGTGAAAGGATATCAACGATACGTTTCGCTGATGACATTGCTATTCTGAGTGAAAGTGAAGAAGAATTACATGATCTCCTGAATGGAATGAACAGAGTAATGAGTACAGAGTATTGATCTGAGAGAAAACCGAAGAAAGGCAAAAGTAATAACAAGCAGCAGAAATGAGAAAAAGCGAGAAAAGAAATGAAAATAACGAGAAACTTATCAGGATTGATGGTCACGAAGTAAACGAACTTAAGGAATTCTGCTTCCTAGGCATCAAAAATAACCATTGACGGACGGAGCAAGAAGGACATCAAAAGCAGACTAGCACTGGAAAAGATTGCATTCTTGGCCAAGAGAAGCCTAAATGTATCAAACAGAGGCCTTAATTTGAGCTAGAAATGTCTGAGAATGTACGTTAGGATCACACCATTGAATGATACTGAAAAATGAAATCGGAATAGAAGAGAATCGAAGCATTTGAGACGTGATGGTACAGACGAATGTTGAAAAGTAGATAGACTGATAATGTAAGGAATGAGGCGTTCTGCGCAGAATCAGAGAGGAGAGGAATATGTGGAAAACACTGACAAGGAGAAGGGACAGGATTATAAGACATCTGTTAAGACATCAGGGAATGGCTTTCATGATACTAGAGGGAGGTGCAAAGGGCAAAAATTGTAGAGGAAGATAGATATTGGATTACATTCTGCAAATAATTGAGGACGTACTTTGCAAGTGCTGCTCTGAGATGAAGAGTTTGGCACAAGAGAGGAAATCGTGGCGAACCGCATCAAACCAGTCAGGAGATTATTGACACAAAAAAAAGGGTCCGCAGGCAGATGATGTCGTGTGGGTGCTTATTAATTTTTGAATATTCTTCAAGACCACCTGAAAAGTTTAATGAAGGGTTAGTTACATAAAATAATTCTTGTAGAGTTTAACTTGTTTCAACAAATTTTCAAAGCACAACCAATGTATTATGCTAACTTTCACTTAGTTATTACATGTAACAGATATAATCTTAAAACCCCCCTGCTCTGAAAAGTTTGTTCTCCTCCAGTCACTCCTTTTTCTCTATATATCTGAATGTCTCACTCTGCCTCGATCCTTTCGTCCGTGTCTCTGAATCCCAGCCGAAATTGTTATTTATGTATGATTTTACCACTGTTGGCAACATAATTATTGTACGTAATGTTTCCCCTATGTCACTTGATTATATGAACGAGTATGAAATTTAAGCTATATAAACTTGACACAAAAGGATTTGTATACCATTTGAAATATTTATTTCAGCTCATGTATACAGCAACTCAAACAAAGATCTCCGCAAACCTTTGAAACATGTTCCGAAAGAATGATGTTGTCATAATATGTATTCTTTGTACTTAGAGATAATGTTTCTGTTTTGCTATATGTTCTTTGCACCTAGTAGTTTCCAGACATCATCGTTGTTTACAAAATACGAAAATTTTACAAGTGATGTGTTTCGACAGAGAAAGGAGCCTTTGACAGCTGAAGGTATTATATTTCAGTTGCTTTATTTTCGCCATGTTCGGTAATAGTGTCTTTTTCTACCTACAGAGTGCCACACGATACCCCAAAATCATAACACAACCCACACATATGTGATACTAATACATGTAAATCCACCTGATGATGGACACTTGAACCTGCGAAAGTCAGTACGGTTGTAAATAAACAGTACACAGTAGCAACATCTTCTCGCAAACAAGAAAAGCCTGGCATTAAAAGCCAAGAGAAAACAGAAAGCAAAGGAAGCAGAAATATCAAGAAGTAAGGGAGAGACATAAAAAAATACACTGTTTTGCTACCGTGGGACAAATGAGGACAGCGTGTCAGATCAGTGTTCATACCTCGACATCTGGCTTCACGTGTATATCGGGCGCACGCACTAACGCAGCGGATATATTTCCAAGAATAAAATAGTTTCACGACAAATTTTTGATTGTCACTTCTGATAATTTCTATTTAATCTATCACGAATACATTTTAAATTAACTACTTACATGTAAGGTCTACTTTCCTTTCCACTTGGGCGAATAAAAACACCACCAAAAGTTACATAACAGTTGTATCCAATTGCGGTAACATTTGGGGAACACAGTACGAATTATAATAGCGCGTTATCCTTTGAGAGAAAATTACTAAATTTAGGTATCTTGCAAAATCTCCGTTGTGCTTTTCATGAAAAGAGCACGTTTTTGTGCACTGGAATAACTGCTCAACACACCCTCGAGCGTTCATAAAATTATACAGAACGAAAACACGTGTTTTCCGTGAAGCGACAATGTCAATGTATGTGCATGTATAATAACATACTGCGCATAATTAACGACTTAGGGCAATAATTTTTGACGCAAATCCGCTGCGGCGATGATAGCAGCTGCAGCGAACGCGACTGCATTAAATTAAATCATATGTATCAGGCATTATCCCTTCGGTGATTAGGCAACGCGATATTTTGTTCGCCGTGCGCCCCAGTTCCATTTTACTTGTGCTTTGTAATATTGTTTTACGAGTGCATTTCGCATTTGGTTAATGACTGCAGAACGCTGTACGACCCCTCTTTCCATTAAAGCTTTCGCCATTGCTGTTTGATGTGCAGCCTGAGAGGAAAAGCTTGTTTTCCACGCTGAAAGCTACCCTACGACCGTTACGCGTACTCGTTGTTACTGGCTTTTCATAACACCGGAAACGGAAGAGTGCATTATAAAAATGTGAAGTGAAATAACATAGAATGGTCCAGATAATATTTCTACCTGCCGCAGTAAATGGCAGCTCTCTTTAAACGTAGATGGATGCAAAATAATGGCCATAAACACGAGCGAGGATCCGACATTAACCGGTAGTGACCTAGGAGTCAAAACACGCATCTATGTGAAATGTACTCATAACCCGATTCAATGGGTGGAATGGAGATTTTTCGACTTGACAGACTTACGTTTGTTGCGAGGATTTAGGATATGTGCAATGCATCTCTTAAGGAAACCACAATGAAGAAGTTAGTCTACTCTATTATAACATTACCCCTCCAGATAAACACGCACACACACATACACACACACAAATACCGACCGGGTGGAGTTGTTGAATGCTTTGTTAACAGTGATAACTGCTTATATGTGAATACAGCTCGGTATCCATACTCTGCAGAACTACTATGACGTACACTGTACGGAGTTAGTTTTTACGAAGTGGAAACCACAAAAAGTAAATTACGACACATTACATACATCTTAACACTCACGAACTTTACAAAACCAAAAAGCAAGCATGTTTTTCATAAACTGTTACAATAGCAAATAAGGGGTTAACGCAATCAGCATACAAATGTTCACAGGAGGAGTTGACAAACGAGTAGCAGCAAAACAGAAACTGACCTTAACAAAGGACGAAATAAACGTAACACCAATAATTTCGCTTAAGGCCTAACCTTTTTTCGTTCCTATGAAGCCCATCTCGTAAATACTGTGTGAATATTTTCTTCAAAAAGTATTAGTTGGCAAATGTTGTTCTCTGGTTCTGGAAACCGTACTTAAGAATTAGGGAAGTTTTGTAAACTTCATCTGGTTTCGTGCTGTATTTGCACGGGGATTAGATGGGTTTAGAAGTGGTTACTTTACTGCAAAACACGCTTTGCTGTACAAAGAATATGTTTACGTTAAGAACTCAAGTTTAATAAAAAGGTGTCATGAAGGATTTTGAAATCCAGTCAATTCATTTTCAATTATTACTTCAGTAATTTGTCATCATTATTATATCTGCGATCACATTAAGGAAATGCTTTTTTGACACCCTATGGAATATGCTCATGATGGGAGATGTCGCCCAAGGAGCCGAAGATACTGCGGAACCTGCTTTAAATTGGGACATAGAGTGAGAAGAAAAAGATATTGTACACATACGATATT
This sequence comes from Schistocerca cancellata, assembly GCF_023864275.1. Taxonomy (NCBI): domain Eukaryota; kingdom Metazoa; phylum Arthropoda; class Insecta; order Orthoptera; family Acrididae; genus Schistocerca; species Schistocerca cancellata. Next base: position 700,096,447 of record NC_064630.1, on the reverse strand, counting down.
TCACTTAGATTGAAAATGAAGCGTTATCACTGCTGACTGTTGATTACTTATTTAAAATTTAGTTCACATGTTATTTTCTCTGTGGATGATCCATAATTGCCGCTGCTCCCAAGAAGCACGGTTGACCTCAATGCACAAACGATCGGTGCCCAGTGAAAACTTTTTGTCTTCTTCATGTCTGTAGAACTGTTCTTTCATCATGATCTACAGTTTCATAATATTGTTTTAAATTCCTCCATTACTTCCTTCATTGATTAAGAGACAACTGCATCCACGGCAATGAATAATGTGAATATAGAGTGTCCAAGTGCTCTTACACTCCCGACTTTGTACAAATGCGGAGCTAATTTGTTGTTTTACTGGTATCCCCGTTTTGAAACCGAACGAAATAGAAGCTGAATTCACGTACCACGACCAACAGTGAAGGATATTTATTTCAACTCATGTATTCAACAACTCAAACAAAGATCTCCGCAACCCTTTGAAAGATATTCCGAAATAATAATGATGTTATGATACACATTCTTTGTACTCTGAGACAATGTTTCTGTTTTTCTACATGTTCTTTGCAGCTAGTTGTTCCAGACATCATATTTGTTTACAAAATATGAAAATTTACATGTGATGTGTTGCGACAGGGAAAGGAGCCTATGACAACTGGAGGTATTCTGAAAATACCAATTCGAGAATGAATTACCTCATAACGGTATGGATCAATGAGTTTCCGCCTGCCGTGCTTTACTGGCCCGGATTCCAAATGCAATTTCTCGCTCAATAGTGCTATTTTTTCAAGAATATGCGACATATAGCAGATCACACAGAAGAGAAGTGGCTTTCGGCTCTAAGGAAAGTCACGGTACGGCGTGCGAGTTGGAAAATAACCTGATCTATTATACGAGTAGGCTTTCACGGCCGGTATTGTCTCCAATTAAAACTTCCGGGCTAATAGGCCGTGGTCGATGTATTAAACTCTCCCCTGACGTTTCGTCTCCGACTGCGGGAGACATCCTCCAAGGTAAAGCGGCGAACTGCAAAGAGAACTCGAGGATGCGCTGACTATACAGGGTGGTCCATTGATCGTCACCGGGCCAAATATCTCACGAAATAAGTGTCAAACGAAAAAAACTACAAAGAACGAAACTCGTCTAGCTTGAAGGGGGAAACCAGATGGCACTATAGTTGCCCCGCTAGATGGCGCTGCCATAGGTCAAACGGATAACAACTGCGTTTTTTAAAATTGGAACCCCCCATTTTTTATTACATATTCGTGTAGTACGTAAAGAAATATGAATGTTTTAGTTGGACCACTTTTTTCGATTTGTGATAGATGGCGCTGCTGTAGTCACAAACATACGGCTCACAATTTTAGACGAACAGTTGGTAACAGGTAGTTTTTCTAAATTAAACTACAGAACGTAGGTACGTTTGAACATTTTATTTCGGTTGTTCCAATGTGATACATGTACCTTTCTGAACTTATCATTTCTGAGAACGCATACTGTTACAGCGTGATTACCTGTAAATACCACATTAATGCAATAAATGCTCAAAATGATGTCCGCCAACCACAATGCATTTGACAATACGTGTAACGACATTGCTCTCAACAGCGAGTAGTTCGCCTTCCGTAATGTTCGCACATGCGTTGACAATGCGCTGACGCATGTTGTCAGCCGTCGTCGGTGGACCACGATAGCAAATATCCTTCAACTTTCCCCTCAGACGGAAATCCGGGGACGTCAGGTCCCGTGAACGTGCGGGCCATGGTATGGGGCTTCGACGACCAACCGACATGTCATGAAATATGCTATTCAATACCGCTTCAACCGCACTCGAGCTCTGCGCCGGATATCCATCATGTTGGAAATTCATCGCCATTCTGTCATGCAGTGAAACATCTTGTAGTAACATCGGTAGAACATTACGTAGGAAATCAGCATACATTGCACCATTTAGATTCCCATAGATAAAATGGGTGCCAATTATCCTTCCTCCCATAATGCCGCACCATACATTAACCCTCCAAGGTCGCTGATGTTCCACTTGTCGCAGCCATTTTACCTTGCCCAATAGTGCATATTATGCCAGTTTACGTTACCGCTGTTGGTGAATGACGCTTCGTGCTAAATAGAACGCATGCAAAAAATCTGTCATCGTCCCGTTATTTCTCTTGTGCCCAGCGGCAGAACTGTACACGACGTTCAGAGTCGTCGCCATGAAATTCCTGGTGCATAGAAATATGGTACGGGTGCAATCGATGTTGATGTAGCATTCTCAACACCGGCGTTTTTGAGATTCCCGATTCTCGCACAATTTGTCTGCTACTGATGTGCGGATTAGCCGCGACAGCAGCTAAAACACCTACTTGGGCATCATCATTTGTTGCATGTCGTGGCTGACGTTTCACATATGGCTGCACACTTTCTGTTTCCTTAAATAACGTAGCTATCCGGAGAACAGTCCGGACACTTGGACGATGTCGTCCACGATACCGAGCAGCATACATAGCACAAGCCCGTTGGGCATTTTGATCTCAATAGCCATACATCAACACGATATCGACCTTTTCCGCAATTGGTAAACGGTCCATTTCAACCATAGTGCCATCTCGTTTCCCCCTTCAAGCTAGACGAGTTTCGTTCTTTGTAGTTTTTTCGTTTGATGTTTATTTCGTGAGAAGCAAATACCGTCCGCACTGGCGGAATATTACGTGATACCACGTACTTGTACGTTTGTGACTATTGCAGCGCCATCTATCACAAAGCGAAAAAAGTGATCCAACTAAAACATTCATATTTATTTACGTACTACACGAATATGTAATAAAAACTGGGGGTTGCTATTTAAAAAAAAACGCAGTTGATATCCGTTTGACCTATGACAATGCCATCCAGCGGGCCAACCATAGCGCCATCTGGTTTCCTCCTTCAAGCTAGACGAGTTTCGTTGCTTGTAGTTTTTTCGTTTGACGCTTATTTCGTGAGATATTTGGCCCGGTCACTATCAAGGACCACCCTGTAAAGGCAGTGCAGCGTGCGCCACTGACAATCACGTGGCGTCGGCTAGGAAACTCTCTGGTACTACCAACATTCTCGATTGAAAGTAATTGATCATCGCGCTTCCGGTGCAACGCTGACATCCAAATTTTATCCAGTTTAACACCTTCGTCTTTTCTGTTAAAATTATTACGGTGTTTATCAATCTAGATAGCCTCTCTATACATGCACGCATAATAATGCGAGGTTTTACATATGACGCTCGTCACGCTGAATTTTATTTCATGATCAGCTTCCTGGTAACCATGTTCTGCTACGGCCGATTTATCCGTGTGACCGAGGCGGCAATTCCTCTTATGTTCAACAAGACGGGTGTTCACATTTCTCATTGTGGTATTGACATAAACCCGTCTACACCTACAAGGAATTTTATATGCCCCCGGAGTAGCCGAATGGTGTGCTTCTTTTGCCAATCTTAAATATTCTTTTATTTTCCTGGTGGGTCTGATAACTACTGTCAATCGAGAATGTTGGCATTACCAGAGACAGTCTCATAGCCAACGCCACGAGATGGACAGTGGCTCCCTCTGTACTGCCGATATAATCAGCGCTTCCTGGAGTTTTCTTTGCAGTTCGACACTTCACCTCGGAGGATGTCTCCCGCAGTCGGAGACGAAACGTCAGGGGAGAGTTTTATACATCGACCACGGCTTATCAGACCGGAAGTTTTAAGTGAAACAGCCCCGTGTTATACAATACCTGTTCGAACGTATTTTTCCAAGGGTATTATTTGGACGTGTTACAAAGGCAGCTAAGCCCTCAGCTCTAAGACAAAGGAACCACGTATCCTGTGTGGTTACTGCAGAACGGAGCACAGCGCGCTCTATTCAAGGAACATGCGCTTCTGAATAGCACATTTGAGGCTGCTGTATTACAAGTGGGCCCACAACACAATGGCTGGACCTTATAACGATAGGCTTCTCATTAGGCGGAATAATCAAGTATAAAATGATTGAGGAATAGTGCAAATGTGCTGCGGAAACCTTTCGCAGCATACAACTACATCTATTTCTGCAGGAACACTCTGAAAATCATATTTCGGTGTTTGGCAGAAGGTTCATGAAACCACTTTCGTACTATTTATCTACCGATGCATTCTTAAAAAGAACGGGCGAAAATGAACACAAATCTTTGCATGCAGCTCTCGTTTTTATTCTTTTGTCATGATGAACATTTCTTACTGCGCAGGCGAGAGTCGAAAAATGTCTTGGCGTTCGACGGAGAAAGGTAACGATTTTAATTTTGTGAAAAGATGTCATCGCATCGAAAAACGCCTTTCTTTAAATAACTGGCAGTCCAGTTCGGTTATCGCCTCCCCATTTCGTCATAATTCAAAACGAGCTATCTTTCTATGAACATTGCCGATGGTCTTCGTCAATACTATTTAGCGCTGACCCCGCGTAGCACAGCAATATTCCGTAAAAGTACGGACAAGAGTGGTTTATGAAATCTCTGCAGTAGTTTTGTTGTAAATTCCAAGTGTTCTTCTAATAAAAGGCGGCTTTACACTTAATATTTTCTGTGTAATGGTTCCAATTTAAGTCGGTCATAACTGTAGCCTCTCTATATTTGGTTGAATCGAAATAACTTTAAATTTGTCTGATTCATCGTGTAACCGAAATAAACCAGATTTTTTTTTTTAGTTATCTTATGGAGGACCTGACACATCTGTTCAGGTTCAATTGCTATTTTTTGCATCATGCAGTTACCTTGTCTAGATCATTTTGCAATTCATTTTGATTTTCTGATGACTTAGCTAGTCTGCAAATGACAATATCATCGGAAGTCTAAGAAACTGCTCCTTTTGCCTCCTATATCATTTACGTAAACTGAACAGTAGAGGGCTTTCATGTAGAAACCCAGATCTAACTTCCGTTTCGCTATCTGACTCCCCATCATTTACGGTGCGGTACTACGAACTGTGACAGAAAATCACGAATCTAGTTGCCCTGCTGAGACGATACTCCAAGCACATGCAATTTGTATTTTTAGATCTACATACACACTCAGCAGCCCACCATATCATGCATAGTGAAGGGTACCTACGAGTCGTTTCCTTTTCCGTTCCACTTGCAAACAGAGTAAAGGAGAAACGACCATCTGTACGCCTCCATATGAGCCCTAATTAGTCCACTCGTATCTTCGGGGTTCTCACGCGAGATGTAGAATATTCTACAGTCGGCTTCAAATGTCGTGTGTCTAAATTTTCTCATTAGTGTTCCCCGGAAATAACGTTGCATTCCCTCCAGCGATTCCCATATGAGTTCCCAAGCACTTCAGTAATACTTGCGCGTTAATAGAACCTGTTGTTGTGGTCTTCAGTCCAGAGACTGGTTTGATGCAGGTCTGCAAGCTACTCTATCATTTGCAAGCTTCTTCATCTCCAAGTAACTATTGCAAGCCACATCCTACTGAATCTGCCTTAGCGTATTCATCTCTTGGTCTCCCTTTACGATTTTTACCCTCCACGCTGCCTTCCAATACTAAATTGGTGATCCCTTGATGCCTTGGAACATGTCCTACCAACCGATCCCTTCTTCTAGTTAAGTTGTGCCACAAATTCCTCTTCTCCCCAATTCTGTTTGTACCTCCTCACTAGTTACGTGATCTACCCATCTAATCTTCAACATTCTTCTGTAGCACCACATGTCTAAACTACACTCCTGGAAATTGAAATAAGAACATCGTGAATTCATTGTCCCAGGAAGGGGAAACTTTATTGACACATTCCTGGGGTCAGATACATCACATGATCACACTGACAGAACCACAGGCACATAGACACAGGCAACAGAGCATGCACAATGTCGGCACTAGTACAGTGTATATCCACCTTTCGCAGCAATGCAGGCTGCTATTCTCCCATGGAGACGATCGTAGAGATGCTGGATGTAGTCCTGTGGAACGGCTTGCCATGCCATTTCCACCTGGCGCCTCAGTTGGACCAGCGTTCGTGCTGGACGTGCAGACCGCGTGAGACGACGCTTCATGCAGTCCCAAACATGCTCAATGGGGGACAGACCCGGAGATCTTGCTGGCCAGGGTAGTTGACTTACACCTTCTAGAGCACGTTGGGTGGCACGGGATACATGCGGACGTGCATTGTCCTGTTGGAACAGCAAGTTCCCTTGCCGGTCTAGGAATGGTAGAACGATGGGTTCGATGACGGTTTGGATGTACCGTGCACTATTCAGTGTCCCCTCGACGATCACCAGTGGTGTACGGCCAGTGTAGGAGATCGCTCCCCACACCATGATGCCGGGTGTTGGCCCTGTGTGCCTCGGTCGTATGCAGTCCTGATTGTGGCGCTCACCTGCACGGCGCCAAACACGCATACGACCATCATTGGCACCAAGGCAGAAGCGACTCTCATCGCTGAAGACGACACGTCTCCATTCGTCCCTCCATTCACGCCTGTCGCGACACCACTGGAGGCGGGCTGCACGATGTTGGGGCGTGAGCGGAAGACGGCCTAACGGTGTGCGGGACCGTAGCCCAGCTTCATGGAGACGGTTGCGAATGGTCCTCGCCGATACCCCAGGAGCAACAGTGTCCCTAATTTGCTGGGAAGTGGCGGTGTGGTCCCCTACGGCACTGCGTAGGATCCTACGGTCTTGGCGTGCATCCGTGCGTCGCTGCGGTCCGGTCCCAGGTCGACGGGCACGTGCACCTTCCGCCGACCACTGGCGACAACATCGATGTACTGTGGAGACCTCACGCCCCACGTGTTGAGCAATTCGGCGGTACGTCCACCCGGCCTCCCGCATGCCCACTATACGCCCTCGCTCAAAGTCCGTCAACTGCACATACGGTTCACGTCCACGCTGTCGCGGCATGCTACCAGTGTTAAAGACTGCGATGGAGCTCCGTATGCCACGGCAAACTGGCTGACACTGACGGTGGCGGTGCACAAATGCTGCGCAGCTAGCGCCATTCGACGGCCAACACCGCGGTTCCTGGTGTGTCCGCTGTGCCGTGCGTGTGATCATTGCTTGTACAGCCCTCTCGCAGTGTCCGGAGCAAGTATGGTGGGTCTGACACACCGGTGTCAATGTGTTCTTTTTTCCATTTCCAGGAGTGTATTTATCGTCCATGTTTCACTTCCATACATGGTTACACTCCATACAAAGACTCCCTGACACTTAAATCTATACTAGATGTTATCAAACTTTTCTTCTTGAGAAACTCTTTCCTTGCCATTGCCAGTCTGCATTTTATATCCTCTCTACTTCGACCATCATCAGTTATTTTGTTTCCCAAATAGAAAAACTAATTTACTATTTTAAGTGTCTCATTTCCTAACCGAATTCCCTCTGCATCAGCTGATTTAATTTGACTACATTCCATTATCCTCGTTTTGCTTTTGTTGATTTTCATCTTATATCCTCCTTTCAAGACACTGTCCAATCCGTTAAATTGCTCTTCCAGATCCTTCGCTGTCTCTGACAGAATTAGAATATCATCGGCAAACCGCAAAGTTTTTACTTCTTCTTCATGGGTTTTAATTCCTACTCCAATTTTTTCTTTTGTTTTCTTTACCGCTTGCTCAATATACAGATTGATTAACACCGGGGATAGCCTACAACCCTGTCTCACTCCGTTCCCAACCCCTTCTTCCCTTTCATGCCACTCGACTCTTGTAACTGCCACCCGTTTTCTGTACAAATTGTGAATAGCCCTTCGATCCCTGTATTTTACCCCTGCCACCTTCAGAATTTGAAAGAGTATAACTACCGGTAACAAATCTAGCAGACCCGCCTAGAAATTGCTTCGATGTCTTCCTTCAATGCTACTTGGACGGAATCCAAAACACTCGAATATTTCTCAAGAATGGGTCGCGCTATTATGCTATAAGCGGTCACCGTTGCAGATGAACCAAACTGACCTAAAATTCTCCCAATAAACCGATGTTGACCATTCGCCTTCCCTGCTACGTTTCATATCACTTTTCGACGTTACGCTTGGATATTAAACCGACGTGGCTGTGGCAAGCAGCACACTGCTAATGTGGTATTCGAACATTACGGGACTCTTTGTCCTATACATCTGTATTAACTTGCATTTTTCTACATTTATCTTACCGACTAGAATTTTGTCTCAGTCATCTAATATCCTTCTACAGTCATTCAATTACGACACCTTCCTGCACACCAAAGCATAATCAGCAACAGCCAGACGTTGCTGCTCACCCTGTCTGTCGGATCAGTTATACGAGGGCAGTTCAATAAGTAATGCAACACATTTTTTTTCTCGGCCAATTTTGGTTGAAAAAACCGGATATTTCTTGTGGGATATTTTCAGACATTCCCGCTTCGTCTCGTATAGTTTCATTGACTTCCGACAGGTGGCAGCGCTGTACGGAGCTGTTAAAATGGCGTCTGTAACGGATGTGCGTTGCAAACAACGGGCAGTGATCGAGTTTCTTTTGGCGGAAAACCAGGGCATCTCAGATATTCATAGGCGCTTGCAGAATGTCTACGGTGATCTGGCAGTGGAGAAAATCATGGTGAGTCGTTGGGCAAAGCGTGTGTCATCATCGCTGCAAGGTCAAGCAAGACTGTCTGATCTCCCGCGTGCGGGCCGGCCGTGCACAGCTGTGACTCCTGCAATGGCGGAGCGTGCGAACACTCTCGTTCGAGATGATCGACGGATCACCATCAAACAACTCAGTGCTCAACTTGACATCTCTGTTGGTAGTGCTGTCACAATTGTTCACCAGTTGGGATATTCAAAGGTGTGTTCCCGCTGGGTCCCTCGTTGTCTAACCGAACACCATAAAGAGCAAAGGAGAACCATCTGTGCGGAATTGCTTGCTCGTCATGTGGCTGAGGGTGACAATTTCTTGTCAAAGATTGTTACAGACGATGAAACATGGGTTCATCACTTCGAACCTGAAACAAAACGGCAATCAATGGAGTGGCGCCACACCCACTCTCCTACCAAGAAAATGTTTAAAGCCATACCCTCAGCCGGTAAAGTCATGGTTACAGTCTTCTGGGACGCTGAAGGGGTTATTCTGTTCGATGTCCTTCCCCATGGTCAAACGATCAACTCTGAAGTGTATTGTGCTACTCTTCAGAAATTGAAGAAACGACTTCAGCGTGTTCGTAGGCACAAAAATCTGAACGAACTTCTCCTTCTTCGTGACAACGCAAGCCCTCACACAAGTCTTCGCACCCGAGAGGAGCTCACAAAACTTCAGTGGACTGTTCTTCCTCATGCACCCTACAGCCCCGATCGCGCACCGTCGGATTTCCATATGTTTAGCCCAATGAAGGACGCAATCCGTGGGAGGCACTACGCGGATGAGGAAGAAGTTATTGATGCAGTATGACGTTGGCTCCGACATCGACCAGTGGAATGGTACCGTGCAGGCATACAGGCCCTCATTTCAAGGTGGCGTAAGGCCGTAGCATTGAATGGAGATTACGTTGAAAAATAGTGTTGTGTAGCTAAAAGATTGGGGAATAACCTGGTGTATTTCAATGCTGAATAAAACAAGCCCTGTTTCAGGAAAAAAAATGTGTTACATTACTTATTGAACTGCCCTCGTATATATAGGGAATAAGAGCAGTCCTATCACATTTCCCAGGGGCACTCCCGACGATAACCTCGTCTCTGCTGAATACACCTCACCGTAGAGGACAACATTCTGTCTTCCATTACTTTTTTTTAAAACTTGGTTAAAACCAAACTGAGATACTGCACAAGATGTCAAGGAGTGTACCACTTCGTTTCCAAACCGCGTCTGTGTCCTATTTAATGAGTAGGATATTACGAATCGGTTCACGAGAAATAGTTAATTAGAAATGGCTTGTCCTTAGAGCACCATACCTTATTCGGCCTACCAAACGTAGTATTAGTAAATTCTCACAGTATATCTACTCTACTGACCCACTTATGCTTTTGTCCCATAAACTGAGACATCGATGGCACAGTTATTTAAAATAACAGTAAGTTTGCAGTTAAGTGTAGGAAAGTTGTTTCGAACGTCGTAGTAAGAAGAAAGCCAATTTTGGTCATGTTTCCGACAGCCTGGTGCCACAGCATACAAAGTGCGTCCGCCGCATTCGGCGCTACAGTATGTGTGTCTTACCAACTACAGGAGGTGCTTGCTCTTTGCTCCTTAAGAATATAGTAATATTCGTTTCTTTCCGCTTCCTTTCCTTAGGTGTACTTCATGTGCCTTGTGTTTTTTTTGTCTTTCTTTTTTAATTAACAGCATAATTCTACAAAAAACAAGAAAAGTACTTAAGTTCTGAAAATTGTCTAGTTTGTAGTAACAGTATAGTTACCAAGGTGGTGACTCACTCTGTAATGAAATGAAATAAAATGTCGTGACTTGCGCGTTGATGAGGATGAAATGATGATGATGAAGGCGACACAAACATTCAGCCCCTGGACTCAGAAAATCTCCAACCCAGCCGGGAATCGAACCCGGGGCCCCCCGGCACACTCTGTAATGTTAATAAATAAATAATCTTGGCTTGAGCAACACAGCGGTTGCGGGTGGTACCTTAAGGGCAGGTCTGGTTGAACTGACATCCTGAGTCAGGCGGGAGAACCGTTCAAAGGACAAATCCGAACGGCTAAACTGTAACCCCGCCAGCGTCTCGTTGTTAAATGATCAGCTAGGCAGCATACCATGTCCTCTTACTTCTGTTTTGGCTGTTGTTAAATTTCTCCTTCGGGTCACTAACTGTAGAACAGCAATGTGTTTGGCCTCTGAGCAAAAGCAGAAAAAGAGAAGCCAATCCGAATCGACCGACAACCGTGTCATCCTATGCGAGTGGCGTCATGTGGAAGCGGTGTGAAGGGGCTTGGTCTCGGCATACCGCCCTCCCAGTCGACGCCGACTTTCTTGACTTTGGAGCCGCTACTTCCCAATCAAGTAGCTCCTCAGCTGGCATTACGCAGTCGAGTGCACCCTGTTCCTGTCCTCCCACCAAGGAAAAATACACGGCACTGCCAGGAATCGAGCCCTGGCCCTCCGCGTAGCAGCCATACAGTGAGATACTGGGGCGCAGCCGTTGCCAACAGCTGGGTGCTAATTTGAGTATAATAAGCAGTATTCTGACACGCCGATTTCAACAACGTTCTCACTGCCTAAGGCAGCAATAGCTTCCTTTTATTTGTTTTTCCCTTATAAATATTACATTTTATTGGATTGGAATGGTACTGCACAAATGCTGAATAGATCACTTACAAGGGAACATGCCCATCGCACCCCCCTCAGATTTAGTTATAAGTTGGCACAGTGGATAGGCCTTGAAAAACTGAACACAGATCAATCGAGAAAACAGGAAGAAGTTGTGTGGAACTATGAAAAAATAAACAAAATATACAAACTGAGTAGTCCATGCGCAAGATATTCAATATTTACGACAATGTGAGGTAAGGAGCGCCGTGGTCCCGTGGTTAGAGTGTGCAGCTGCGGAACGAGAGGTCTTTAGTACAAATCTTCCCTCTAGTGAAAATTTTAGTTTCTTTATTTTTGCAAAGTTATGATCTGTCCGTTCGTTCATTGACGTCTCTGTTCACTGTAATAAGTTTAGTATCTGTGTTTTGCGACCGCACCGCAAAACCGTGCGATTAGTTGACGAAAGGACGTGCCTCTCCAATGGGAACCGAAAACATTTGATCGCAAGGTCATAGGTCAACCGATTCCTCCACAGGAAAACACGTCTGATATATTCAATAAGACACTGGTGACAGCATGTGCGTCACATGACAGGAATATGTTGTCGACCCACCTAACTAGTACACTTGGCGAATGGGTAAAAAGATTCTTCTACCTTGCCCGATTTAGTTTTTCTTGTGGATGTGATAATCACTCCCAAAAAAGTGATGAAAACATAAGAGTTTGTCACATAAACTGAAAATAAAAAGTTTAACATTTTACTCGAGGGAAGACTTGAACCAAGGACTTCTCGGTCCGCAGCTGGTCACGCTAACCACGGGACCACGGGAGTCCTGAGCTCAGACTGTCTTTGATATTGCTTATCTTGCGCATGGACTACTCAATTTGTATATTTTGCTTATTTTTCATAGTTCCACACAACTTCTTCCTGTTTTCTCGACCGATCTGTGTTCAGTTTTTCAAGGCCTATCCACTGTGCCAACTTATAACTAAATCTGAGGGGGGTGCGATGGGGATGTTCCCTTGTTAGTAAAACGACATCAGCTTGTGAATGAATGTCTTCAATATCACAGTCTAGGGGTAACCCATCATCAGATATCAGGTACACTGAGTTGTGCAGATGAACTGAAATTATATGTGTTTTGTTAGTGAATGGAGAACAATAAATAACAGCACGAGTGAGTAGACAAATTCATTCCGCAACAAGGGAAAGCCGGAAACAGAACAATACAACACTACAATGACTGGGCTAGAGCAGTCACTGGAATGGCAATCAGCATACTCCATGGATGAAACCGTGGTTGGAGTGCCGTGAAGCAGAATCTCTTAATAGGTCATTCCCAGAGCGGTCATTCCAAGAGCGGGGTTGAAATCTTGTTAATGGTGAACCGAACTGTATGGCGTCGTGGTATCAGCGATAGTAAAGTCTAAGACTAGACCGCTTGGAGTGAGGGGCTGCATGTGGTGTAGGTATATGCCCGCCGTCAATGATTCTACACACCTCTTGATTAAAAAAAAACTGATTTTGATGAGTCAAATTCTCGTTTTTTAGAAATCAAGGGATGTGTTAGCTCGTCGAAGAAATTCACATCTTTTGGTTTTCAGATGACAACCTGTCAGAGCAGGACACCACGCAGTTGGGCCTGCAAAACCATATAACGTAAAATCACGGTAAGAAACAAAACGAACAAAATTTTCTTTAGGCCTCACTTTGTTAGATCAGTTACAACCTAAAATATGTCTACTTTTTACTGTTTTCAATAAACAGATGTCCGTTGATGGTGGCACAGAGATGTTGAAACATGTTTCGGTAAAAAGAAAAAGGAGTGTGTTTGCAGAAAGGCAGAACCCATAATCTGGTAGGACAAAAGTGGAAAACACGAATTAACAATGATCCTACTGTCGTGAAAAAAGGGCGAATACGTCCTGGGCAGAGCTGGGGATGTAAATGAAGGGAACTAGCTTTTCGAATTAGGTACCAGCTTCAAAGACGTGCAAATCGAAATCTCTTGACATGTTCGTTATTCTCTATGAATTAACCTTACTTCTCCAACGCCATAAATCTCTTAGGTGCACACATTCATCTTGCAGTTTGTGAAGTCCCTGATCTCGTTCCCAAAATCAAGAAAATTCGCCAGCCATAGCAAACAATAGATAATATGATATGTCTGAAGTGCATACTTGTATTAGCTAAAAGGTTTTTCCATAGGGGTTATATTTCTGGGGATGGATTTGCTCCTGAGCGGATGACATCATGTATCATATTACTTTAATCTACACTAAGCAGTATATTACGTGACGTGGGTACCAATACTAAGAAGTGAAAAAAACGCGGGTATGTCAAGATGATTTTGAAGCTGCCAGACAAATCGAAAAGCTAGTTCCCTTCTTTCACATCCCTAACACTGCCCAGGACATATCTGCCTTTTATGTGCTATGATAGGAGCACATTTCATTCTGTTTTTATTACGGCTGAAAAATGTCATATTATCGCCTTGAGCTATTGGTAAAATACTTCATTTATACAGCCAGTTTCACTTGTGTAACCATCATCAAGTTCATAAAAGTATTCACAGCATCATATAACGCAATCTGTATAACTGCTACAGTTAGGTGATAAAACCTTGTACTCGTATAATACACTATTATCATATCGTAATATAAATTATGTCATCAATCTAAAAAAAACTGTGCTAGGGAGTGTAATCAATCATGTTAAAAGTGTAATCGATGTTAACGCTGTGGACAGACTCAAACCACACACAGGCAACTGAACAGCTGATCACCTGATGATAACGATTTTATATTTCGCCTAACATGATGTTGTGGATACTTTTATGAACCTGATGATCGTTAGACGACGAAACTGGTTGTATAAATAAAGTAATTTACCAGCATCTGAGGACGGTAATATGACATTTTCTCAAATGCAGGGTGACATTATTAAACTATATGAAAAAGAAAGTAAATTAGTTAGAAATTAGGGCGTGCACACACTTTATTCAACATGTAAACGTCACTACAGATAATTGTATTTGGGTTCGATATACCCGTCATCATTGGCGATGATGTGGCGCAGAAAAATAGCGAAATTCTGCATGACCCGCTGAACTATCGGAATGTCGATGCTGTCGATGACCTCCTTAATGGCTGTTTTCTACTCAGCAATGGTATTGAGGGTTTTGCTGTACACCTTGTCTTTAATATAGCCCCACAAAAGGAGTCGAATGTGTTCAGATACGGAGAATATGACTGCCAATCGAGGCCCATGCCTTCCGGGACATCACTCTGCTGCTTCGACAGGGTCGAGTTCCGTCTTGCATGAACCACATTTTGTCGAAATGAGGGTCACTATGGATAATAGGGGTGAAATCATCTTCCATAACCCTCACCGTTCTGCAGTCACCGTGCCATCAAGGAATATCGCACCGATTATTCTGTGACTGGACATTGCACACCGTCGAGGGTGAAGAGATTTCCCGATCGCGAAATACGGATTCTCAGTCCCCCAAGTGCGCCAATTTTCGTTATTGACGAGCCGATCCAAGTGAAAGTGAGCTTCGTAGCTGAGCCAGATCATGCACGCGCATACTAATTCTCATCACGCCCAGTGGCCAACCGTGCAGTTTGAACGTCCTAACGCAAACCGTTCAGAAATTATAACGATTATATTTCATATAGTTCAATAATTGTCACCCTGTACATAAGAGCTGTGGGATACCACCTCCCGAAAATATTTTATCATGATTGATTTTGCACATAAGGACTCCAATGTTCAATACACTCTTATGACCTGTAGGCGAAGAGACTTTGTGGACCTACTGCATATTGACGGTGAAACCTTGTAGATTGTTATTCAATCGACATTTGACCACTCTGCTGCAATCTTCTTCGGGATTTTCTGGTATTTCCGGTTAGCCAAATAACGCCAGAACATCCCAAAGAAAAAGGATCTAAACGACGATTCTGTGAGAAAAAGCTGAAGAACAACATGACACGGCCTAACAACCTAGGCGATTTTAGCTTCGACGTTCAACGCCCACGGAAGTCTGCAGACTTACATAAGACTGTGTATGCGTTGTCTAGTGGCAGACGCTTAAAGCAAGGCGTTCGCCACCATGGAGCAAGCAGAAAGTAAGATCCTAGAAGAGTCAACCGATGAACACTCAGGTGACAAAATTGAGCGGATAGCGATTTGTACATGTACATATGCGGTAGTATCGCGTACGTAACGTACAAAAGGTCATGCATTGGGAGAGGTGTTATTTGTACTTACTTGACCCACATGAAAAGTTTTTAAACGCGATTGTAGCCTCAGGACGGATATTAACAGACTTTGAACGCGGCATGGTACTTGGAGCTAGATACATGGGACATACCATTTCGGAAATCGTTAGGGTACTTAATATTCTGAGGTCCACCGCATGAAGAGAATGCTGACAATACCAAATTTCAGCCATTACCTGTCACCACGAACAGCGCAGTGGCGGACGGCCTTCACTTTACAACCAAGAGCAGCGGCAGTTGCGTTGGGTTGTCAGTGCCAACAGACAAGCAACAGTGCGTGATATAATCGGAGAATTCAATGTGGAACGTGCGACGAAGGTATCCATTAGGACAGTGCGGCGGAATGTGGCGTTAATGTGCTATGGCAACAGACGACCGACGTGAGTGCTTTTGCTAAGAGCATGACATTGCCTGCAGCGCCTCTCCTGGACTCGTGACTATATCATTTGGACCCTAGACGACTGGAAAACCGTGGGCAGGTCAGATGAGTCCTGGTTTCAGTCGGTGGTCGAGTGTGGCGCAGACCCCACTAAACCATGGACCAAAATTGCCAAAAAGGCTTTGTGCAAGCTGGTGGTGGCTCCATAATTGTTTGGGCAGTGTTTACTGGCTCCTCTGGTCCAAATAAACCAATCATTGACCGAAGGCCATTTGCAGCCATCCGTGGACTTCATGTTTCCAAATAACGATGTAATTTTTATGGACGACAATGCGCCATGCCCCTAGGCCACAACTGTTCGCGACTGGTTTGAAGAGCTCTCTGGACAGTTCGAGGCAATTATTTGGCCACACATCGAATATTTATGGGACAATAGAGAGGTGAGTTCGTGCACAGAACCCTGCACTGGCTACACTTTCGGAATAATCGACGGCTAGAGAGGTGGCATGACTTAATATTTCTGCAGCGGACTGCCAACAACTTGTTAAGAGTTTCTGCACGACACCGGGCAAAAGGAGGTCCGACACAAAATTAGGAGGTATCCCAAAAATTTTTTCACCTCAGTGTATTATTGTCTTCTACATTTACACTATGTGATGAAACGTATCCGGACACCTGGATGAAAATGACTTACAAGTTCGTGGCGCCCACCACCGGTAATGCTGCAATTCAGTATGGTGTTGGCCCATACTTAGCCTTGATGACAGCTTCCACTCCCGCAGGCATGCGCTCTATCAGGTGCTGGAAGGTTTCTTGGGGAATGGCAGCCCATTCTTCACGGAGTGCTGCACTGAGAAGAGGTATCAATGCATGAAGTAAGCGTTCCAAAACATCCCAAAGCTGTTCTAAAGGATTCCAGTCAGGACTCTGTGTAGGCCAGTTCACCAGTTCATAGCAGGGATTTCACTGTCGTGTAACCACTCCGCCAATAGGATTCCAGTCAGGACTCTGTGTAGGCCAGTTCACCAGTTCATTGCAGGGATATCACTGTCGTGTAACCACTCCGCCAATAGGATTCCAGTCAGGACTCTGTGTAGGCCAGTTCACCAGTTCATTGCAGGGATATCACTGTCGTGTAACCACTCCGCCAATAGGATTCCAGTCAGGACTCTGTGTAGGCCAGTTCACCAGTTCATTGCAGGGATATCACTGTCGTGTAACCACTCCGCCAATAGGATTCCAGTCAGGACTCTGTGTAGGCCAGTTCACCAGTTCATTACAGGGATGTCACTGTCGTGTAAACACTCCGCCACAGGCCGTCCATTATGAACAGGTGATCGATTGTATTGTTTTGAAAGATGCAATCGCCAACCCCGAATCGCTCTTCAACAGTGGGAAGCAAGAAGGTGCTTAAAACATCAGTGTAGGCCTGTGCTGTGATAGTGCCACGCAAAACAACAAGGGGTGCACGCTCTATCCATGAAAAACACGATCACACCATAACATCACCGTCTCCGAATTTTGCTGTTGGCACTACACACGCTGGCAGATGACGATCACTGGGCGCTCGCCATACCCAAACCCTGCTATCGGATCGCCATATTGTGTACCGTGATTCGTCACTCCACACAACGTTTTCCACTGTTCAATCGTCCAATGTTTATACTGCTTACACCAAACGAGGCGTCCTTTGGCATTTACCGGCGTGATGTGTGGCTTACGAGGAGCCGATCGACCATGAAAGTTCTATCACCTCCCACCTAACTGTCATAGTACTTGCAGTTTATACTGATGCAGATTGGAATTCCTGTGTGATGGTCTGGATAGATGTCTGCCTATTACACATTACGACCCTTTTCGAGTGTCGGCGGACTCTGTCAGTCAAGAGACGAGGTCGGCCTGTATGCTTTTGTGCTGTTCGTGTCCCTTCACGTTTCCACTTCACTATCACACCGGAGACAGTGGACCTATGGATATTTAGGAGTGAGGAAATCTCGCGTGCAGACGTATGACACAAGTGACACCTAATCACCTGACCACTTCGAAGTCCGTGAATTCCATGGAGTGCCCCATTCTGCTCTCCCACGATGTCTGATGACTACTGAGGTCACAGATATGGAGTACTTGGCAGCAGGTGGCAGGACAATGCACCCAAAATGAGAAACGTATGTTTCTGGGGGTGTCCGGATACTTTTGATCACGTAGTGTAGATCACGAATGGGCCATGAAGACAAAATCATAGAGATTTGAGCCCCACACTGAAGTTTACCAACATCGCTCTTTCCGCGAACCATAAGCGACTTAAACAGGAAAAGGGGGAAGTGACTCTCGTACACAAAGTAACATGCACCACACACCGTAAGGTGGCTTGCGGAGTGCAGATGTGGATGGAGTAGGTCGGTCCCTACAAGAGGGAGCGATTGTGGGCGGCCGGCGTTTGGGCAGCCCTGGCGCAGCCGCTGCCGTGATTGATGGGGCATTGTAAATCCATCCCGCGGCTTGTCGTCCGAAATCAAATTCGGCGTCCTTCCCCGGCGCTGCTGCTCGCCGGACCGATCGACAGGTATTGGGGCAACTAAATCATAGCCATAGCTGGGCGCGGTGGGGGCGTCGGCGCTGCTGCCGTAACCACTGGAACAGGCGCACACCGTGTCCAGACCAGCTGGACCCTAAAGATGTCACACAACACGCCTATTGCACAGCTCTGGAACGACCCGACCCTCCAAAACATTACATCTGATAACGTACGAGGGTGAGTCAAACGAAAACCTTAAATTTGTAACAACAAATCGAAATTTCGCGCCGTTATCCTTTAAGTTGGTAAGCGTGCTACAAACAGCGTGTAAAATGGCCTGTAGATGGCAGCATAGTGCAGATGCAGACATACCGTCGCAGTATCTGTATGAAGATGGCCGCCCCACTTGCGACTTGCGCCTGGGAAGAACAGCGTTCTGTTATTCGGGCTTTTGGTGTGAAACCTACTGAAATTCAGCGACGAATGAAGGTTCAGTACGGTGATGCATGTTTGTCACAGCAGCAAGTCTACGAATAGAGTAGGAAGTTCGGAAATGGTGTGGCTTCAGTGGAAGATGCTCTTCGTTCAGGTCAGGCCCAACGAGATGTGACTCCACAGAACATTGCAGCAGTTGAAGCCATAGTGAAGGAAAACCTCCGAGTGACACTGAATGACACTGTAGCATGTTTACAGATTAGTCATGGGTCAGCACACCACATTGTGCATGATGTGCTCCAGTTGCACAAGTGTATGCAAGATGGGTGCCACGGCAGCTGACTCCTGAAATGAGAGAATGACGTGTTGATGCTTGTGAAGAACTTCTTCTGCGCTTTGAATGAGAAGATGATGGCTTCCTTGCAAGAATCGTTACTGGGGACGAAACCTGGGTTCGCTTCCAACAACCGGAAACGACGAGAGCGAGCAAGGAATGGTGCCATTCCTCATCACCAAAACCAAAGAATTTTCGAACAGAACCATCAGCAGGGAAGGTGAAGATAATTCTCTTTTGGGACAAAAGAGGCGTCATTTTGGAGCATTACATGCCTAGAGGGACCACTACCACTAGGGCATCATAGTCCAGTCAAATTGCAGATATACCTTGCAAAAGGTGGGGTAGAAGATTTTGTTTTTTTAACTCGTTCATATTGTTGGAAAGGTTACAAAACAAAGTTTTGCCAACAAAATTTCTCTTGGGAAAACTTTCTGCAGTCAAAAAACTTCGAAAATTTCGGATTTTTTTCAGTTTTTTCAAAATATCTCAGTTTCATTTGCTCCTATCGCTTTAACGTCTATTTTCTTTTTTAAAGAGCAAAAATTCTGTACAAATTTGATTCTTACCATTTTTTCTACTCCCAGTATCTAAGGCGCTACAGCGCGTCAAAAAATACCAATTTTTCAAATTTTGAGCATAGTGGCAAGATACCTAATTTTTGAACACTATTTTTTCAATTTCTGTTTGTGTAGTATAAATACATTATACTATGTATGCTATATGTTGGAATTTACCACCTCACTTTCAGGTATTCAATTTCTCTGTATGCAATATGAGGATTGCTGGGCACCCAACTATTGTGATTCTTACATCACTACGTGAAGTTCACTATGGGCCACCTCAGCCCTGGTATTTGTAAAACTATAAATATAAAAATACATCATTAAGAGACATACATACACATACACAAAGACAAACACACACACACACACACACACACACACACACACACACACACACACAAAATAAATTGTCTCAGGAAACTGAACTATTATTAGTGCAATAGGCAACCTAATTAGGTCGATAATTATTCTTGTGTATAAAGGCCACACAGTTGACATTAAAAATAAGTAGCTTTATTACAATTCAAATGCATTGTCAGTTACTAAAAAATGTTGACAGTTCTGGGTGTGTAATACTTGTAATATCGCACTTTAGCGCACTTAAGACAGGTATGAGCATCCCTTCCAACGTTTTGATGGGCCAGGTTCCTCAGTGTCACCAGAAATACCTTGAGTTACGGATTCAGGGTCTGTACGTAGAGTTGATCCCAGATTGACCTCTTCTTTAAACAGCGAGTCAGCCTCAGCAAGTTCGTTGATTTCGTCAGCGGTTTCCTCAACATCCTCCATAACATCTTCTTCACTGTCTTCATATAAAAAAATTTTGCAGGTTTTCACAGTTGACCCCAATACATTTCTTGCAAATTGAAGAACATTTCAAACCCGCTTTTCTGCAGGAGCACGCTCCTCCACAGTTCAGCTTGCACGAGCATGAAACAATGTGAAGAAGTGCTTCAGGTGCTGGATCTTGGCTCATTATAACGAATATTGGACCATGGTCACTGTGATTCCAGCCCCATTTCTCAGGAGGTTTCCAGTTTCCCATACAACAAGTCCGCAAAGAATGATGCTGTGCAGCATCTTCTGTAGGTGGCAAGCGTGCAAGATTGAGTTTGCTTTTTGTGGCAGACTTGGCGAATAGCTGGTACCGCAAATGGTCTAGTGTGTGGGAAATGCTGACACCTTCACTATACAATGCGATAGTAACCTGTTCTCCTGCTGTTATTATTTCTTCACGGGTAGCACGTGATTTATTGAACGTGCAAAGAGCTGAGGTCAGGTGTTCATTTCTCGCAACAATATTGCAGCACTTAATTTTTCCTTGACCAAAAAAAGCGGATGTTGCATCACATCCGCTAAAGGCGTGAGTGAACAGAATATATTCACTGTCAAAATTGTAAGATGCAGTGGAAAACCACTTGTCTTCTGCATTTCCTCTTCCGGGCTTTAAGGAAAATAAGTTTTCATTGCCTTGCCCCAAACCGGTCATGAGCAAAAGCAGGTCAACATCTTCTCCTACAATGACAACACTTCCAAAATCTTTGGTTCTTGAAATGGCAGATGTTACAATCATAACGTCAGCATCTTCTTGTGCCTGGCTTTGAAACTGTTTCAGCTATCACCACATCGTCACCATATTTCTGGAAAAGGCGAGCCTTGACAGTTCGAATATCAGGACGAGGTGATGTGGGTATTTGCTCTAACAGATCGTCCATAGAAAACTGACATTCTTCCGTATTGGTTTCCAGGTAGGCAAATATAGCCTCCATGCCTTCATCTACTTGTGTTGCAGGTCAGTAACCTCGATTCTATCCAGTAGCTGAAACACGGCGAAAGAACTTTCTGTAGCAAAATCTATGGTATCACCCATCTGCAGCAACCAAATCATTCACATTTTGAATCCGCTCTATCACTTGTTGACCAAATTCATCACTACGTCGCTAAGCCTGTTCTAATACTGTCGATTGCGCTTCCAATTTCATTACTTTGTAAACAAAATTTCGTTTGGCATATGGCAATCTTAACTGCTTGGTTAAAAAGTCATCAGAATTCCCTTTTGCAAATAAGAAGCATTTCTCTTTGAAATTGAACTGACCTTTATCCTGCGACCGACGTAGCGCGCCTGTTGGTTCCTGAGGATGTCGAAGGCTAGCTGCTATCATTCTCTCATTAATGTACTTCTTGTAGCATGCTTCAAGCAACATCACTTCACTGAGCGTTTTCATAAAACGGGTGTGGGCAGACTCCCTGCGTTTAGCACTGCAATCGATAAGTGTGCTCAGTCCTTTCTTTTTCCCAAATGGTTCAAATGGCTCTTAGCACTATGGGACTTAACATCTATGGTCATCAGTCCCCTAGAACTTAGAACTACTTAAACCTAACTAACCTAAGGACATCACACACATCCATGCCCGAGGCAGGATTCGACCCTGCGACCGTAGCGGTCACGCGGTTCCAGAATGAAGCTCCTAGAACCGCACGGCCACACCAGCCGGCTTCTTTTTCACACTGCGTCCACCACTCACCACAGTTTTTTCGCAAATGAAACGCAAATTCATGTCAGACATACTCATTTTCAGCACCACAACATATACTGAATGGAAGCGACTCCAAACTGTAGGACCCTTATTGTTGTGCGCTAATAGCTGTCAGCGCGCTGTGAACAATCACCAGAGGTAATCGCCTTCCGCCCGCCAAAGAATAAATACGCTTTTGTCCGCTAAAGAACAATTCCTACATACTTTTTCTTATAACTGATCATTAACGCCAATCAACTGTAGGAAATCTACGGCACCTGCATGCAATCGTATTACATATTGTAACATAAATAAACTTCACGCAATCCGACGTGAATGTGTTCGTAGTTACTGAATATGATGCTGTTTGTCCTGGCCCTGCAGCAGAGTGAGATGGTAAATGCCAATGAATAACATGATGAGTAATATGTTTATACTACGCAAATAGAAACTCAAATAACAGTGTTCAAAAATTAGGTAATTTGCCACTTTGCTCGAAATCTGAAAAATTGATATTTTTTGACGCGCTGTAGCGCTTTAGATACTGGGAGTAGAAAAAATGGTAATAATCAAATTTGTACAGAATTTTGTGCTCTTTAAAAAAGAAAGTAGACGTTAAAGCGATAGGAGCAAATGAAACTGAGATATTTTGAAAAAACTGAAAAAGTCCGAAATTTTCGAAGTTTTTTGACTGCAGAAAGTTTTCCCAAGTGAAATTTTGTTGGCAAAACTTGGTTTTCTAACCTTTCTAAAAATATTAACGAGTTAAAAAAAATAAAATCTTCTACCCCACCTTTTGCAAGGTACAGGCTTCTTTTCTGACAGTTTCACTGGACTATCATACACAGATCTCCTAAAAAGTTAGCTGCGGCCTGCAATCAAATCAAAGCGACGTGGATTGCTGTCAGCAGGTGTCCTTTTGCAACTTGATAATGCAAGGCCCCACGCTGCCCGTACAACAGTTGCAACAATCACAGACCTGCATTTTGAGTGTCTTCCTTATCCACCATACTCACCAGACCTTGCCCCAAGCGATTTCCATATGTTTGGACCACTCAAAGACGCAACGGGAGGAAAGAAGTACCGTTCTGACGAAGAGGGATGCCACGCGGTGTATGAGTGGTTGTGCGGACTACCAAAAGAATTTTTTTCTAAGGGAATTTATGCACTTTGTAAGCGCTGGAGGACTTGAATTGAGCGTGGGGGAGATTATGTTGAAAAGTGATACAGCTTTGTACCACCTCTGCACAATAAATAATATTTAAAAAATATATTTAAGGTTTTCATTTGACTCACCCTCACATTTCCATCATTATACAGAAAAGTTCCTTGTCGTTTGTCATGTCGGAGTTCCTGTACCACCGGGGGGAGGTACACAGGCGGCAGCGCGCAGATTGCACGCAAAAAGAGTCGTGCCGTGCGCGAGACAAATTAAGCGACGTATTGCTCCGTAGACTGACTCCCGAAAGATTATTGGCGGGCCCAGATTATTTCTATGCACTGCTACACTTACGCTATCCGGACACTCCGATGTAACACGGAAGTGATCACTAGATGTCACCGTAGGCGGACCCGCCAGTGTAAATGGAAGCTCGGAGCATTGTCATTGAGGAAGCCGCTACAGCAGAACGGGAAGGTCGAAGAGCTCAGTGGCTTCCAATGTGAGCCAGTTTTTGGATGTCATCTGCGTAATAAATTCATCAGGTACACGAGGGATCACCCACAGCTAAATCTAGATCACGAAGACCACATGTAATGACGGACAATGACTGTCGATCATTGCTAAGTGTGGTCGTAAGAAATGGCATGAACAAGATTTGGTATATTGGACGTCCGTAGGTGACAGGCATGATAGTTAATTTAAAAGATCAGCGTCAGTTGTAATAAAATTTATTTAAAGCACCACTGCCGGCCGCGGTGGCCGAGCTGTTCTAGGCTCTTCAGTCCCGAACCGCGCGACTGCTACGGTCGCAGGTTCGAATCCTGCCTCGGGCATGGATGAGTGTGATGTCCTTAGGTTAGTTAGGTTTAAGTAGTTCTAAGTTCTAGGGGACTGATGACCTCAGATGTTAAGTCTCAAAGTGCTCAGAGCCATTTGAATTTTTTTAAAGCACCACCGGTTTCGAGATGATATTTTAAAATCTGGTAATTGGTCGTCGTTTAAATAAATATTAGTTCAACAGAAGCGGATCTCTCTGAATTAACTAAACTGCATGAAATCGGCGGAAGGAATCATAAAACTCCAACGTGCCACCAACAGTACAACTAGCAAGTTCATAGGGAGCACAGTGTACAATGGTCAGGCAGCTCCCGACACTGCGGTATCCCATGACATAAGTCATGGAATACCTCCTAATATCGTGTCTGACCTTCTTTTGCCCGGTATAGGGTAGCAATTCGACGTTGCGTGGACTCAACATGTCGTAGGTCCGCTGCTGAAATATGGAGCCATACTGTTCGTCCATAATTCCGAAATTTTTTCCGGTGGAGGATGTTGGGCACGAACTGACCTCTCGATTATATCCCATAAATTTTGGACGGGATTCATGTCGGGCGATCTGGGCGGCCAAATCATCCGCTCAAATTGTTCAGAATGTTCTTCAAACCAGTTGCTAACCGTTGTGGCCCTCTGACATGGCACATTATCATTCATGAAAGTTCCGTCGTAGTTCGGGTACATCAGTGTCTGCAAATGGCCTCCAAGTAGCATAACATCCAGAGGACCCAATCCATTCCATGTAAACACAGTCCACACGCATATGGAGCCATCACCAGCTTGCACAGCCCTGTTAACAACGGGGATCCATGGCAGGGTCTGAGCCACCTTCGAAACCTGCCATCAGATCTTACCAACTGAAATCACGACTCATCTGATCAGGGCAGTTTTACTGTCGTCTAGGGGCCAACTGAAATGGTCACGAGTCCAAGAGAGACGCTGCAGACAATATAGTGCTATTAGCAAAACGTTCAAAAATGGTTCAAATGGCTCTGAGCACTAAGGGACTTAACCTACGCGGTTCCAGACTGAAGCTCCTAGAACCCCTCGGCCACTACGGCCGGCCCTAGTAAAACGTACCGTCTTCGGTCGTCTGGCGACATAGCACATTAACACCAAATTTTTGCTGCTATTTCAAGTAGTAATGCTTGT
The DNA here is from genome assembly GCF_023864275.1 of Schistocerca cancellata. Taxonomy (NCBI): domain Eukaryota; kingdom Metazoa; phylum Arthropoda; class Insecta; order Orthoptera; family Acrididae; genus Schistocerca; species Schistocerca cancellata. The sequence goes on along the minus strand of NC_064630.1, from coordinate 700,071,071 downwards.
CTCTTAGCACTGACAACTCTACACACATTCCACTGCTATTGATCGTTAACTGAAGGCTGTCAGCCACTGTGTTGTCCGTGATGAGAGGTAATGTCCGAAATGGGATATTCTCGGAACGCTCTTGACACTGTGGATCTGGGAATAATGAATTACCTAACGATTTCCGAAATGGAATGTCCCAGGCAAAAATGGTTCAAATGGCTCTGAGCACTATGGGACTCAACATCTTAGGTCATAAGTCCCCTAGAACTTAGAACTACTTAAACCTAACTAACCTAAGGACATCACACACACCCATGCCCGAGGCAGGATTCGAACCTGCGACCGTAGCAGTCCCGCGGTTCCGGACTGCAGCGCCAGAACCGCTAGACCACCGCGGCCGGCAATGTCCCAGGCATGTAGCTCCAACTACCACTCCACGTTCAATGTCTATCAACTACTGACGTAAGGGCATAATCACGCTAGAAGCCCTTCCTCATGAATAAACTGAATACAAGTGACAGTTCCGCCAGGGCACTGCCCTTATGTACACCCCATACTATCGCAATCAGTATACGTGCATATCCCTATCCCATGACTTTTGTCACTTCACTGTTTAAGTCAGACATTCCTGTAGTCAATACTAAGAGATGCTTGAGGTAGTGAAAAGAGAGACGCTATTGAATATTGGATGACTGGAAACGAGTTATTTAGAGTCTGGTAACACGATTAAAGAGTACAGAGTTTGCGAATGACTGTAGAAAGTTACCTGCCTTCATGTGTAGCGTCAACAGTGAAGTACAGAAGAGGTGGTGTTAGTTTATGTGTCTCTTAGGGTTAGGGTTTAGTCCCCTTACTGCGCTCAAGGAAACGCTAAATGTTAGGTGACATTAAGTATATTTTGCAGCGTTGTATACTGTATCCAGGAACATTTTGGAGACGATGAATGTATCAACATGTCAGTGCACACTGTCATAAAGCAGCATCTGTAAACAATAACATTTCTAAAATGGATTGGGCTGCTCAGAACCCCCATGTGGTCCCAATGGAGTGCCTCTGGGACGAGTTAGAACTTCGGCTTCACTCGAGGTCCCAGCATCCAACATCACTATCTACTCTGGTTGTAGATGCTTTGGAGAAATGCGCTGCCATTCATCCACAGATATTCAGACTCTTCATTGAAAGTGTACCTTGCAGGGTACAAACAATCATAATGGACACACCCCATATCAATCCTCACTAAAGAGAGTCCAGATATTTTTAATCTGATAGGGTATACTATTCTACTAAATTAAGGGTCGCCAGCCTTTACCTGTGGGACTTAAAACAGTCACTTCTGCACAGTCTGTCCCACAGAAAAAGTGACTGATGTGAAATAAAATACAAGACGATGGTTATCTGTAGTGTACAAGCCTTTTTTTATTCAAGATTGCCTCCTTGTGAATCAATAAACAAGTGTAAGCGTTGTAAAAATTGTTCAAACCAATTCTGGTAGTCAACAATTGAAATTACCATCAGGACTGTTGTCGTAGCCTTCTTGTTATCGTAAATAGTGTCGAAACGTCGTCCTTTCATCGCCATTTTCAGTTTGGGAAGTAACCAGAAGTCATATGGAGCCAAATCCGGCGAATAAGGAGAGTGGTCAAGCGCACCGATACCTTTTCGAGCCAAGAAATGGCGTACGAACTTGCTTTTCTGAGCCGGAGCATTGTCGTGCAACAAACACCATGTTCCCTGGTTGCGGTATTCTGGTCTCACTCGAACAATCTTCTCCCATAAACGAGTTGGAACACCCAAGTAATAATTTGCATTACCATTTGACCTTTTGGAGCGAATTCTTTATGGATAATTCCTTTGAAATCAAAGACAATTGTAAGCGGTTCCTTGAGACGACTTTTCTTCATTCGCATTTTTTTCGGTTTCGGTGATTCTGAACCTTTCTGTACCGAACTCTGGCGTTTAGTAAGTGGCTCATACTGAAAACACCATGTTTCATCATCTGTTACGACTCATGGCAAGAGGTCTGGGCCCAGTGTTTCATATCTCTGCAGTGTTCCACTTTGCAATGTGTTTGATCGTCCGTAAGTGAACGGGGCACCAAGTGACAACAGATCTTCTTTCTGCCCAACTTTTCAGTCGAAATGAAATGCAGATTTGTTTTAGGAATTCCAGTGAGCTCTTTTATTCGAAAATGTTCAAATGTGTGTTTATTCCGTAGGAACCACACTGCTGAGGTCATCGGTTCCTAGACTTACACACTACTTAAGCTAACTTAAACTTATTTATGTTAGGAACAACACACACACCCATACCCGAGGGAGGACTCGAACCTTCGGCGGGAGGGGCCGTGCAATCCGTGACTTGGCGCCTCAAACCGCGCGGCTCCTTAGTTAACCTGGTAGAGAATTTCAGTCACTTTTCGAACATTTTCGTTGACTCGACCTGTCGTTGATTCTCCTGAACATCGATCGTCTTCAGTGCTCTCTCTGCCATCACAAAATCTTGCGTACTAGTTCAAAACGTTTTCATAACTCATTGCTTCACAGCCACAAACGCATTGCATCATTTCAAAAGTTACTGTGGCACTCTTACCGACTATTAAACTACACTTAATGCTAGCACGTTGCTCCATTGCTATTTTCACAACTGAGGGTCAAAACATGTTGTTACAGTTTTACTACTGGCAGTCTGTGATGCCAGTTCTCTTCCTTTTGAAACGGCAGGTGGTCGAAACATCACGCACTTAATTCCTGCATCAGTACACAGATGGCAATAGTGGTTTCGTGAATATAAAATCAGTCACCTTTTCTGTGGGATGGCCTACGTATGCCGCTGATGGGTACCTTGTAACAATGCAATTACTTTTTTGAAAGAAACCTCAGATCCGACCGGTGGATTGGAAAACGAACACAACAGTCACTACACCGCCTCGTCCATAAACAAATTAGGACTGCCATATAAAGTTAAAAGGGGGAAGCACACACACAAAAATACCACAAGATTTCACTGGAACAAATGGACTTTATAGTCTCCTGTAAATTCCCGTCAACTCTGCCTCGTTGTTATCAAACACTGCCTCCAGTTAGCTGATATGCCTACGTTCTAATTTGAGATCTCAGTTCAGAAAGTAGGTGCTCACTCATTAAGAGCTCCTTTTCTCACAGAAACCGGACAACATCTCCACTGATCACTGAAGATCATTCACTGAAACTTTATAAGCATAACATTTTTAAAATCTCGTTTCGAAGCAGAGGACCTCCGTCCCACTCTGACGATGGCTATGTGTAAGGTCTCCACGGCATTATTCTAACGTTCAGGCTTTCCATCCAGTCAGCCTCCAGAGGAGAAAAAAGTAAGCATTCCAGTTGATTCTTCATAGTACTTGCTATAAGATGCTGCTTCCTGCCCACTGTCTGAGAAGTTTCTTTTCCGAAGGGTATTACGAAACATCGTCCATCCTATGAAAATCACACGCCTCTGAAAGCAGTGGCGTTGGCCAGAACATCACCATTTATCTGTATTAACCCTTTGAGTCCCAACAATGTGACAAAAATATGATTTTAAATATTTTTAGAAAGTTATCATTTATTACCTTAGTAAGCTTCAAATACAAGAAGAAAGTGGCAAAAAGCAAACAATCAATTGTTTTAAGGAGATAATTTCATTTTGGAACCACTCAGGTATACAATTTTCAATCACCCAGTGATATATTTGAAAGCAATTTCATATTTTCCTTAGACACGGTCATTTATCTCAAAACTATCATGAATTCATAGTGCCTAAATGCAAGCAAGGAAAAGTACATAGTGACCAATGATTTCATTTAGAAACCACTCATAAAAGCAATAGTAAAAACTCAAATATACATTGCAGTAACTTTAGATATACTTCCTCTCACTGTCAATGACCTCAATATGATCACTATAAAAGAAATACATGTCACAATCTCCTACAATCATGTAGCACAATCTCCACACCGACTGTTACTTCGAATTCTTTATGTAACTGGTCCAATGCAGAACATTCATGGAAGTACCTCAGTGCAACACTAGACATCTCTGTCTATCAACAGCATCGGTGGTTTCTTGCGAAAGGCATTAGTACTTAAAAAGAAAAAAAAATAATAAAATGGTAGTTTGTGGTGCAAACGACTGGAATTTAAAGGGTGAAGTGAAGCAGGCCTATTAAACCCAGGCTGGAGATTAGTCCCCCTTCTCCGGAAGCCGAAAAACCAGCGCTGACGTTCACAACAACGATCAGCAGTAGCTAACGGGCGTGGCCAGGAACTATTAAGTTACAAGATCATCTTACAATGTTTGGCAAATTTTTCGTGTCGTCGGTGTTTTGAATGGATCGATGCGATAGTGTTCTCAATTTATTTGTTTTTTTTTTCCTCGTTTCTAAGTGAATTCACTCGGAATTAATAGGATCCTTGGAGGAAGCTACCATGACAAAATAGTTTTTACCTGGTGTGCAGGGTTCATGAGACTGGCATGTTCTGACAGGTACATTACTGACTCATCAGTCTCGAAAGTCAAACGTGCAAAATATTAGCAAGAACTACCTACAAATGAATGGATCACTAATATTCTGCGACGTAAGGGAAGAAAGACAGGAACATGCCGTCAATACTGATCCTATGACTTAGAAGATTTGCTGACATTTTCGTCCGATCAGAAACGGCAAAGGACTTGGAATCTCAGTTGTACTGAATGGTGTGAAGCTGAAAGTAGTACAGCTCTGAAGGTAAAACTCTTCTAGTGTGTTAAAACGCGCCTTATTGCTTCTACACGATCGAATTTTCGACCCCTCTGTAGGATCTTTTAGTATCCACTTTCAGCTGAAGAGCTGAGCAGCCGTGATAGCCTGCAGAATGACACAGTACAGCTTTGCTGATGTGGCACCAAAATAACTATTGGTAATAGAGGCAAGGGAGATATGAAATGTATGCTGGGAACAGCATGAAGAGATTTTCCAAAAACAGAAATACGTAATTTATAACATAAATTTAATGTTAGAAAGTGTGTTATAAAATTATATGGCTGGCGTATAGCGTTATATTTATTTATATGTTGCTTATTTAGCCTGACCACACTAGGGCCTTCAGGCCTTCTCTTACATTTGACCAGGATCAACATATACCAAAGATATTACAAAACATCTCAAATAATAATAAAAATAATAATAATAATCTTAGTAATAATAATAATAATAATAATAATAAAACAGAATTGACAGCAAGAAACAAGACAAAAGCTATAAATACTTATGCTATACCAGTATTGACCTACTCATTTGGAGTAGTGAAATGGAGTGACACAGACCTAGAAGCACTCAATACACTTACACGATAACAATGCCACAAATATAGAATACATCACATACATTCAGCAACAGAAAGATTCACATTAAGCAGAAAGGAAGGTGGAAGGGGATTTATAGATATAAAAAACCTACATTATGGACAGGTAGACAATTTAAGAAAATTCTTTCTAGAACGAGCAGAAACTAGCAAAATACACAAAGCAATCACGCATATAAATACATCAGCTACACCATTGCAATTTCATAACCACTTCTACAACCCTTTAGATCACATAACATCAACAGATACAATGAAAGTAAATTGGAAAAAGAAAACACTACACGGCAAGCACCCGTATCATCTAACACAGCCACACATCGATCAAGACGCATCCAACACATGGCTAAGAAAAGGCAATATATACAGTGAGACGGAAGGATTCATGATCGCAATACAGGATCAAACAATAAACACCAGATATTACAGCAAGCATATTATTAAAGATCCCAATACCACAACAGATAAATGCAGACTTTGCAAACAACAAATAGAAACAGTAGATCACATCACAAGCGGGTGTACAATACTAGCAAATACAGAATACCCCAGAAGACATGACAATGTAGCAAAAATAATACATAAACAACTTGCCATAAAACATAAACTAATAAAACAACACGTTCCCACATACAAGTATGCACCACAAAATGTACTGGAGAATGATGAATACAAATTATACTGGAACAGAACGATTATAACAGATAAAACAACACCACATAACAAACCTGACATCATACTCACCAATAAAAAGAAGAAATTAACACAACTAATTGAAATATCCATACCCAACACAACAAATATACAGAAGAAAACAGGAGAAAAAATTGAAAAATACATCCAACTGGCTGAGGAAGTCAAGGACATGTGGCATCAGGATAAAGTCGACATTATCCCAATTATACTATCAACTACAGGAGTCATACCTCACAATATTCACCAGTACATCAATGCAATACAGTTACATCCAAACATATATATACAACTACAAAAATCTGTAATTATTGATACATGTTCAATTACCCGAAAGTTCCTAAATGCAATATAACATATACCATACAGCGCAAGGAAGTCACGCTTGACCGAGGTCCGCATCACGTTCCATTTTTAACCAGACTTAAGTCTGAGAAAAAAAAGTCAAAAGAAGATAATAATAATAACACGAAGTGACACACATGTTAGATATAGAAGAAAAATTTCAGCTGACATATATAGAATACTAAGACACAAATACAGACATTAGACCATTCTTGCATAGACCACCAAATAACCCACAAGTTGAAACAACAATAACAACGATCAACACAATCATACACAACAAAATAAATGAAAATACAACCATGGAATTGTTACAACTACTGGTTTATATAGGAGCACTCACTACACTAAATATACACACTAGGCAGAGATCAGAACCAACCAACACACAGAAGAAACCCACAAAACCAGCATGGCAACACAGGCTACAGACCAGAATAGAAAAACTGAGAAAAGACTTCGGACAGCTAACACAATTCATAAGAAATGAAATGTCAGACAAAAAACGAAAAAGTTTAGGAAAAATCTCACAACAAGAAGCGATAGAGCAATTAGATGAGAAGAAGCAGAAATTACAAGCATTGGCCAAACGACTTAGAAGATACAAAAAAAGTGAAAATAGTAGAAGGAAACAAAACCAAACATTTACCAGACAATAGATAACACACACATTGAAATAGACAATCCACCAAACATAACAGACATGGAACACTTCTGGAGCAACATATGGTCAAACCCGGTATAGCATAACAGGCATGCACTGTGGATACAAGCAGAAACAGATGCATACAAGATGATACCACAAATGCCTGAAGTGATAATTTTGCAGCATGAAGTCACCCAAGCAATTAATTCTACTCACAATTGGAAAGCCCCTGGTAAAGATAAAATAGCAAATTTCTGACTAAAGAAGTTCACCTCAACACATTCACATTTAACTAAATTATTTAACAGTTACAATGCAGACCCATACACATTCCCTGATACGCTTACACATGGAACAACTTATCTGAAACCTAAAGATCAAGTAGACATAACATGCCTACCAACAATATACAAAATATTAACTTCAGTCATTACACAGAAATTAATGACACATACAACACAGAACAAAATTATAAATGAAGAACAAAAAGGCTGTTGCAAAGGAGCATGAGGATGTAAAGAGCAGCTGATAATAGATGCAGAGGTGACATATCAAGCTAAAACTAAACAAAGGTCGCTACACTATGCATACATTGATTACCAAAAATCTTTTGATAGTGTATCCCACTCATGGTTGCTACAAATATTGGAATTAAACAAAGTAGATCCTAAATTGATACAGTTCCTAAACAAAGTAATGAGAAATTGGAAAACCACACTTAATATCCAAACAAATTCAAATAATATCACATCACAGCCAATCCAGATTAAGTGTGGAATATACCAAAGAGACTCATTAAGTCTTTTCTGGTTCTGCCTTACTCTGAACCCACTATCGAACATGCTAAATAATACAAATTATGGATACAATAATACTGGAACATACCAACACAAAATCACACAGTTGCTATACATGGATGATCTAACATTACTCGCAGCAACAAGTCAACAACTCAACCAATTACTAAAGATAACAGAAGTATTCAGCAATGATATAAATATGGCTTTTGGAACAGACGAATGTAAGAAAAATAGCACAGTCAAGGGAAAACACACTAAACAAGAAGATTACATATTGGATAACCACAGCGACTGCATAGAAGCGATGGAAAAAACAGATGCCTATAAATATCTAGCATACAGACAAAAAATAGGAATAGATAATACAAATATTAAAGAAGAACTAAAAGAAAAATATAGACAAAGACTAACAAAGATACTGAAAACAGAATTGACAGCAAGAAACAAGACAAAAGCTATAAATACTTATGGTATACCAATATTGACCTACTCATTTGGAGTAGTGAAGTGGAGTAACACATACCTAGAAGCACTCAATACACTTACACGATCACAATGCCACAAATATAGAATACATCACATACATTCAGCAACAGAAAGATTCACATTAGGCAGCAAGGAAGGAGGAAGGGAATTTATCGACACAAAAAACCTACATTATGGACAGGTAGACAATTTAAGAAAATTCTCTCTAGAACGAGCAGAAACCAGCAAAATACACAAAGCAGTCACTCATATGAATACATCGGCTACAACACTGCAAAGTTCATAACCACTTCTACAACCCTTTAGATCACATAACATCAACAGATACAAAGAAAGTACATTGGAAAAAGAAAACACTACATGGCAAGCACCCATATCATCTAACACAGCCATACATCGATCAAGACGCATCCAACACATGGCTAAGAAAAGGCAATATATCCAGTGAGACGGAAGGATTCTTGATTGCAATACAGGATCAAACAATAAACACCAGATGTTACAGCAAGCATATTATTAGAGATCCCAATACCACAACAGATAAATGCAGACTTTGAAAACAACAAATAGAAACAGTAGATCATATTGCAAGCGGATGTACAATACTAGCAAATACAGAATACCCCAGAAGACATGCAATGTAGCAAAAATAATACCTCAACAACTTGCCATACAACATAAACTAATCAAACAACACTTTCCCACATACAAGTATGCACCACAAAATGTACTGGAGAATGATGAATACAAATTACACTGGAACAGAACCAATATAACAGATAAAACAACACCACATAACAAACCTGACATCATACTCACCAATAAAAAGAAGAAATTAACACAACTAATCGAAATATCCATACCCAATACAACAAATATACAGAAGAAAACAGGAGAAAAAATTGAAAAATACATCCAACTGGCTGAGGAAGTCAAGGACATGTGGCATCAGGATAAAGTTGACATCATACCAATTATACTATCAACTACAGGACTCATACCACAAAATATCCACCAGTACATCAACGCAATACAGCTACATCCAAACTTATATATACAACTACAGAAATCTGTAATTATTGATACATGTTCAGTTACCCGAAAGTTCCTAAATGCAATGTAACATATACTGTACAGTTAAAAGGAAGTCATGCTTGAGCAAGGTCCGCATCACTTTCCATTTTTGACCAGACATAACGTCTGAGAAAAGAAAGAATAATAATAATAATAATAATAATAATAATAATAATAATAATAATAATAATAACTGTCACTAATAACAACAATAACAATAGTAAAATGCATTTTGAATGATTTAGATTAGCTGAGCACATTTGAAGCTATGTTTAGTATTATCAAAGCGGAATGGAGAAACGAAGAGGAGAGGATTGAAATGGCAGTTACACTGGGTGTAAGGAAAGAATATTGATAGCCAACTCTGACGACAAAGGGTAGGGAAAAATTCTGGGGGTGGAGGACTGACTCGAATGATCTGCGCTGAATGTAGCAGAGACGACTATTATGATAGGAAGTGGACCATTGGTTGTCTTTTGAAACTTGGAAGGAATTTAATTTCTCTGATATTTTGAGGAAGATTTTTCCAAAGTCGGGATCCCGATACAGAAAATGATTTAGAGAACATGGTAATGCTATGAGTCGACACAGCGGCAATTTTCTTTGTCGAGAACGAGTATTTTTGCTGGGATGTTCAGATAGTGGAATAAGAGTTGAAGACAGACAAGAGGTAGCGCAAAGACTAAGAAGAGGAAACTGAGAATAGTTTCTACACTTACCGGCATGTAGCCGCGATGAGCTTTCACAAGACAGTTCTTGGGAAATATGGTAGTGAAGCGTTGACGATCAATAGTACAAACAAAAGATAATTTACAGACGAATGGAAAAACTTGTATAAGCCGACCTCGAGGAAGATCAGCTTGGACCCCGTAGAAATGTTGGAACACATGAGGCAATACTGACCCTACGACGTATCTTAGAAGATAGATTAAGGAAAGGCAAACCTATGTTTCTAGCTTCTGTTGACGTAGAGAAGGCTTTTGACAATGTTGACTGGAATATTATATTTAAAATTCTGATGGTGGCAGGGGTCAAATACAGGGAGCGAAAGGGTATTTATAAACTGTACAGAAACCAGATGGCAGTTATAAGAGTTGAAGGGCATAAAATGGAAGTAGTGGTTGGGAAGAGAGTGAGACAGCGTTGTAGCCTATCCCATATGTTATTCAATCTGTATACTGAGCAAGCAGTAAAGGAAACAAAAGAAAAATTCGGAGTAGCAATTAAAATCCATGGAGAAGAAATAAAAACTTTGCTGTTTGCCGATTATATTGTAATTCTGTCAGAGACAGCGAAGGACCTGGAAGAGTAGTTGAACGGATTGGACAGTGTCTTGAAAGGAGGATATAAGATGAACATCAACAAAAGCAAAACGAGGATAATGGAATGTAGTCAAATTAAATCAGGTGATGCTGAAGGAATTATATTAGGAAATGAGACACTTAAAGTGGTAGATGAGTTTTGCTATTTGGGGACCAAATTAACTGATGATTATCGAAGTAGAGACGATATAAAATATCTGGTAATGGCAAGGAAAGCGTTTATGAAGAAGAGAAATTAGTTAACATTGAGTACAGATTTAAGTATCACAAAGTCATTTCTGAAAGTATTTGGAGTGTAGCCATATATGGAAGTGAAACATGGACGATAACTTGTTTAGATAAGAAGAGAATAGAAGCTTTCGAAATGTGTTGTTACAGAAGAATGCTGAAGATTAGGTGGGTAGATCACGTAACTAATGGGGAAGTAATGAACATAATTGGGTAGAAGAAGAATTTGTGGCACAACCTGACTAGAGGAAGAGACTGGTTGGTAGGACATGATCTGAGGCATCAAGGGAGCAGCAATTTAGTATTGGAGGGAGCGTGAAGGGTAAAAATCGTACAGGGAGTCCAAGAGATGAATGCACGAAGCAGGTTCAGAAGGATGTTGGTTGCAGTAGTTACTTGGAGATGAAGAAGCATGCACAAGATAGAGTAGCATGGAGGGCTGCATCAAGCCAGTCACTGGACTGAAGACCACAACAACAATGAGGTTTTGAGATGTAGTGCTACAAAAGTATACTGATATATTGGTAAACGAGATAACATATAAAGATGTACTGAATGAAATTGGGAAGAAAAAGAAATTTTTCAGACCTGACTAAGTGAAGGGGTAGGTTTATGGACCACATACTGAGGCATAAATAAATAATTTGGTAATGGCAGGTAGTATGGAGGCTAAAATTAGAGCGAACGACCGGGGTTAGAATTCAGTAAGTAGATTATGCAGAGATGGGACTTGCGGAGGATACATTAGCGTGGACAGTTGCATCGGACAAACATCAGATGCAAGACCTCCTACAAGAAACAACGTACCTACAACATCACACATCTAAACCAAGTTTGATTCCACTGGAACCGTTGTGCACAGCGACTGTGGTAATTTTCAAAAAAGGAGAAAGAGTTCAGCTATCAGTCACAAATCCAATCTGTATTTTTATGGCAAATTCAGATTTAAGCTATTGAACAGTTATCTTCAGTTCATTTATATCGAGCCCTATAGACTCGTCAAGCTTATTACCACAAACGTTACTATACGACTTCATGGTGTATGAGGTGTGACAATAAAGTAATGAGACTGATGTTAAAAGAAAATGTTCTTACCGTTTTAGTCAAGTTTAGTGTTGTCTTCTTCAAAGTAGTTCCCTTCTGCTTGCACCCACTTCTTCCAGCGCTTCTGCCATTGATGGTAACGTTTCTGGAACTCATCTTCTGTAATATCCTCGAAGACCCTCGTCGCAGCTTTTTGGACATCTTGTGTTGTTTGAAAATGGTGTCCATTGACCGCCGTTTTGACTCTTAGAAATAGAAAAAAGTCGCAAGGAGCGATATCTGGTGAATAAGGTGGGTGTGTTAGTACTGAAATTAGTTTTGAGGTTAAAATGGTTCAAATGGCTCTGAGCACTATGGGACTTAACTTCTGTGGTCATCATTCCCCTGAACTTAGAACTACTTAAACCTAACTAACCTATGTACATCACACACACCCATGCCCGAGGCAGGATTCGAACCTGCGACTGTAGCGGTCGCACGATTCCAGACTGTAACGCCTAGAAGCGCTCGGCCACTCCTGCCGGCTGAGGTTAAAAATTGATGTACTGACAGGGCAGTATGGAATGGCGCATTATCGTGATGCAGAATACAATTATCAGCAATATTGGCACGGACATGAAGAACTCTACAAAGTCTTTCTTCTGCAATCATTTTCGTTGATAATCTTCGATCAGATCATACGGGTTCACGCACCCTGGCCAAGTTGACATCCGTCTGTGAGGTTGATGGTCATCCGCTGCAGTCTTCATCTTCAACATTCGTTCTGCCTTCACTAAACATTTTATGCCAACGAAAAACTTGAGCTCTTGACATAAGCTCCTCTCCAAAAAACCTTCTGAAGCTTACCGTAAGTTGTCGTCGCATTTTCACCCAATTTAACACAAAAAGAAATGGCATACCGTTGCGCAAATTATGCGGTTGTATTTCCGTGACGGGAGACAAAAACACGTGTTAAATTATTACAGCACAACTCACGACTGAGCAGTTGCATCGATGTGCCGCTTGGACTACAAGCAGCTTATAGACCAAGGTCAAAGATATTGTGCCTTTGCAAGCCTGCAAGGTTGCCACATCTTGCAAAGAAAATCAGTCTAATTACTTTATTGTTGCACCTCGTACATTGCCAGACCCCGACTCACTGACTTGGAATCTGGCAATGTACATCATAAGGTCGTATAACAACATTTGTGGTCAAAACCTTGACGAATCTATATGACTCTATTGAAATGCAGTGAAGATAACTATTCAATAGCTGAAATCTAGATATGCAATAAAAATACAGATTGCATCTGTGACTGATTTTTGAATCTCTTTTTCTTTTTTGAAACATAAAATATCCTCTTCAACGTATTCCTTGTCACTCACTATCTCTACTTGCCCTCATAGCAGCTTGTTAACTATTCTCGAATGTTTACCCCTCTTTCTGGCAAGGATCTGCTGTAGACTTCTTGCTTTGCGAATTAATATTTCGTTTGGCCATTTACAGTGCATGTATAGGGTGCACTAGAAGCTACGACCGGAACAAAATAACATAACATATAGCTTTGCGGTTATTTAGATCAGGAAATGTATCCTAGGTTGAAAATAATGTTCCTTGCTCATAGTACGCTTATCTTCAGGTAGAGGTCACTCATATTATTATGCATCAAATTACAACAACGTAGGCATCATTTCATGAAAATGCGCCATATGATCATCTTGTGGTTTTGGCGGATACTACATCGCATTCTGTTGTGCTACCGAGGTGATACTGTTGTAAACAGTTATAACGGTGGATAAAAGCAGATTAACAACTGAAGAAACTCTTCTTCTTAGCGTATGAGTACATGTAAAGGAACGAACGGGAGAGATATATGATGAAATTAGGGAAAGCTTTTTAAATCGGCTCTAGAAAAGAACCCAGCGAAGGCGAATCTTCGAAAACTGGAAGAAAAGGCCTTTGCAACTATGTCTGTGACAGGATACACCACACAGTGGAAGACCTCAGAAATATGACAACCATAGTGAAATCACTTCACGTTTAAATGCATCATTGCTTTGTTTAAAATCAATGTCGATAAGGAAGCGGTCAGCGGAGATAAGATCCATTTCTCGTTGGATGAAGAAGGAAGGTTGCCGTTTATTTTGATGTGGCAGCATCAGTAAAGTAAATGATCATCGAATCCAACTCTTGCGCCGAGAATGATGATCAGCATACAGAGAGAGCTTGAAATATATGAATGCTAGTTTATGTAGGAAGTTTAGTTTCTGGGTTATTATATTCTTGCGCGTATCTTTTCCTGATAAACACAATTTCTGTTAGAGCCAAGGAGTCGTTTCATTGTCCTACTTGCCTTCATGTTGTTTCTTGTTTAATTAAACATTTCCAATCGTGACTTCTGGCTCACCCTGTAGAACCACTGGCTAGCGTGTCACGTAAATTTTACATTTCGGGCCAGTCAACGTGTTTAGTCGGTATAAATTCGAACAGATATACATTCACATACACTAGCATTCATATATTTCTCTCTCTATGTCAAGCAGCCGAAGAATTAAGTTGAAACTAGTTCTGATTTCTCGGTTCTGACCAAGGTTTACTGGATGTTTCACTCTGTATTAAAGCAAACGCCGCAACTGTAAATGCCCACCGAAATATTTTCAATTGTGATTCTCTCTTCCCTAGCACCACCGCACTTGGAATTAGGCCGAAAAGTCCCTTATTCTTCAGTGGTTCATAACTCAAACAGTCCATCTTTACAGGTGAAAAATGAAAAGTATTTAACAAAATCTAGTCTTTATTTATACCTGGCAGGTTAACCGAGAGTGCTACTGCCCTGCTTCCTGGACTCGGGTTGGGGCGCCGGTCCTGGATCGAATCTGCCCTGCTGATTAACGACGAGGGCCGGTGTGACAGCCAGCCTGGATGTGGTTTTTAGGCGGTTTTCCACATCCCACTGGGTGAATACCAGGCTGGTCCCCACGTCCCGCCTCTGTAACAGGGCTCGCAGACATTTGACACACGTTCACACTATTTCATGCTTTACACTAGACGCAGACAGCTGCGATACACTGATTCCGACCTGGGGGGTGCGCGGTGGTGGCAGGAAGGGCATCCGGCCACCCCTTCAAATTAATCATGCCGAATCCGATTGTAACAATCCAGACACTGCAAAAACTGCAGGAATAAGGCACAAGCGAAAGAAGAAGAAGAAATTGGCTTTAGTTTTGTCGCTCTTAAGAGGCCCTCTGAATTTTTTATACAGAAAATCTTGAAGCTCTTTAAATAGAAGGAACTTAGTTTACATTGTACATCTTTAGTCTTCATGTCTGCATATTTATTTCTCAGCATAGTCACCCTGGCCGAACACACTCCTCTAGACAAGAGACCAATTTGTTGATACCGTTACCGCAAAATGTTTCACTTTGTTGATGGAACCAGAACCTTAACTCTGCTTGCACCACACCATCACCATTAAAGTGACGTCCTCGACTGTATTATTTAAGTTCTGGAAGTACATGAAAGTCGGATAGGGCCAAGTCGGTACTTTACGGAGGATGACCGACGACAGTGAACCCCAGGCGTCTGTTTGTTGCAGATGTCACAGCAGTGCTGTGTGGGCTAGCATTGTCATGCTGAGAGAGTGGGTGCCCAAGGTGTGGATGAACTCTTCGAATTCGTACTTTCAGTTTCTTATGTATCAACATAGTTACGTTACACAACGCCGTGTTACACGCTACAATTCGTAGCCCTCCAGCGGCAGAGGGCACTAACTTGCGTAAACGAAGCCGGATAGTCGACAGAGCATGTAATACGTCAACCGATATTGAGAACAGAATAAAAAATTCCGTGGTGTAACATTTCAGTACATTACTGGCCATTAAAATTGCTACACCAAGAAGAAATGCAGATGATAAGCGGGTGTTCATTGGACAAATATATTATACTATAACTGATATGTGATTACATTTTCACGCAATTTGGGTGCATAGGTCCCGAGAAATCAGTACCCAGAACAACCACCTCTGGCCGTAATAACGGCCTTGATACGCCTGATCATTGAGTCAAACACAACCTTTAATGGCGTGTACAGGTACAGCTGCCCATGCAGTTTCAACACGATACCACTGTTCATCAGGAGTAGTGACTGGCGTACTTACCAGTCACAACCTCTTTTGTAGTGCAAGAAAAATTAATCTTACACCCAACAAATGTAAGGGGACCAGTAAGTAGTTCTTGTTGAGAGACTTCATTAGCAGCCATATCAAAACTGCTGACAGTCTTGTAAACTGGCATCCTGGAACGACGAGTATATCTTCTCCTCCTGTACGGCATTGCTGTGTGCTGCGTGCGGCTGCCTCGAGTCGAATGAGCATGCGGTTGCCTCACGAGCGAGATATACAGTCCCCTGACGTCATAGCGATAAGCTTATCAGGGCGCGGCAGGAAGTAGCGCCGCTCTCTAGCGCAATGGCGGACCGGAAGCAGACCCTTTCCAGCGGATCGCGCTTAGTTAAAACTTAGCGCGATCCTGCGCGGCGCCTCCTGCAGCGGCTGTCACGTTCAAGGTCACCCGCCAATATGGCGGCGCACACAGCCAAGATAGAGTCAGTTGCTCGGCCACCATTGACCAGACGTTTTCAGTTGGTTAGAGATCTGGAGAATGTGCTGGCCAGGGCAGGAGTCGACCATTTTCTGTATCCAGAAAGGCCCGTATAGGACCTGCAACATGTGATCGTGAAATGTAGGGTTTCGCAGGGATCGAATGAAGGGTAGAGCCACGGGTCGTAACACATTTGAAATGTAACGTCTACTGTTCAAAGTGCCGTCAATACGAACAAGAGGTGACGAGACGTGTAACCAATGGCACCCCATACAATCACCCTAGATGATACGCCAGTATGGCGGTGACGAATACACGCTTCCAACGTGCGTTCACCGCGATGGCCCCAAACACGGATGCGACCATCTTGATGCTGTAAACAGAACCTGGATTCATCCGAAAAAATGAGGTTTTGCCTTTCGTGCACCCAGGTTCGTCGTTGAGTACGCCATCGCAGGCGCTCCTGTCTGTGATGCAGCGTCAAGGGTAACCGCAGCCATGGTCTCCGAGCTGATAGTCCATGCTGCTGCAAACGTCGTCGAACTGTTCGTGCAGATGTTTGTTGTCTTGCAAACGTCCCCATCTGTTGACTCAGGATCGAGACGTGGCTGCACAATCCGTTACAGTCATACGGATAAGATGCCTGTCATCTCGACTGCTAGTGATAAGAGGCCGTTGGAATCCAGCACAGTGTTCCGTATTACCCTCCTGAACCCACCGATTCCATATTCTGCTAACAGTCACTGGATCTCGACCAACGCGAGCAGTAATGTCACGATACCATAAAACGTAATCGCGATAGCCTACAATCCGACCTTTATCAAAGTAGGAAACGTGATGGTACGCATTTATCCTCCTTATACGAGGCGTCACAGCAACGTTTCACCAGGCAACGCCGGTCAACTGCTGTTTGGGTATGAGAAATTGGTTGGAAACTTCCCTCATTTCAGCACGTTGTAGGTTTCGCCACCGGCGCCGACCTAGTGTGAATGCTCTGAAAAGGTTATTATTTGCGTATCACAGCATCGTCTTCCTGTCGGTTACATTTCGCGTCTGTAGCACATCATCTTCATGGTGTAGCAATTGTAATGGCCAGTAGTGTATTTTCTCAAAACTCCGTCATCCATCACTTTCTTCCTCGTCTATTCCTTTTAGGTTTTCTTCTTCTTCATTTCGTACTCCGCGGGACTGCTACAGTCGCAGGTTCGAATCCTGCCTCGGGCGTGGGTGTGTGTGATGTCCTTAGGTTAGTTAGGTTTAAGTAGTTCTAAGTTCTAGGGGACTTATGACCTAAGATGTTGAGTCCCATAGTGCTCAGAGCCATTTGAACCATTCATTTCGTACTTCTTATGTCCTCTTCTTATATTCTTCGATGGCCCCACATTTTAAATGCTTTCATTTCTTCTTCCCCATATTTGCGATTGTTTACATTTTACTACCATACAGTTATCTGCTCGAAACACAAACTTTCTGGTAGTTCTTCCTTATTTCCGTATAATTATCTGATACCAGTGGTATGGAAGACCAAGAACAGTGTGTTCGGATTTAAAAGGATGTTAGGTAGCAAAGTATTCTTTCTACCTAATGTTCATTCGCTACCCGAAGAAGCAATGGTGCAAACAAAAGAAAGGTTAATGATAGATTTTAAACATCGCTGCAACAGCAACTGTTGAAATTCTTCAGCTTGTTGATGCTGGTGAAATGCTCTTTTCTTGTCTTGTTGGGATTTTACGTATCTATTTTTGATGTTTGTTGTTTGTGATTTTCGATGTGTATGTGTGGTTAATCGACTAGTATGTTTTTATTCGCAACGACAGATGGTTTCGTTTTATTATAACATTTTGGTTGTTTTCGCTAGTATGTATTTCACCGCCTACTTTACGCGAGATTCTCACGCATTACACTAGTGCCCTCTCTCGTTAGATGTTCCATAGCGCAATCTTTATCTGTTTGACACTAGGACACAGGTAAATTGTTTCTATATTTTATATTTTACATAAATGTTTTTAAATGGTCTGATATGTTTTATTTATTAAGACAAAGTTTGAATTAACACAACTTTTAATAATTTTTGATGCGCTTATGTATGTATTCATGGATTTTAATATGCGTGTCTGGCACATACAAGTGCCCTCTCTCGGCGAAACCATCTGCCCTAGTGCTTTCACATTCTTGTCTCGATAGTTTATAGGCGAAGTAATGGTGCTAAACTGTTCGCTTTGACCCTGTGCCTATAGTCATGTTGTACAAATGGAGAAGATGTCTTAATTATTGACGACGCCTTTGGCACAATTGTTTTATTAATCTCCATTGCATGACGTAATTTTAGTAAGTAACTAAAGATTTTATGCCTGTATTACTCTGGTAATTTCACTATTACTTAAGCTTTTGTGTTTCTCACTTCCGATGCTAAGGCTTTTCTAATGAAAGTGTCTTCCTGTTCAGGATTTTTTACTTCTGATGAAGGTATATTTATATGTATCGAAACCTTGGTCAAGAATTTTAATAAATTTTTATCCTGCAACTGTTTTTGGCTGTCATCCTTTATCGTGGTACATGATAGAGATTTAAATTTAAGGGGAAATATATCACTTACAAGAACCGATGGTGACAATGCTATCCTCAGGGAAAGCATGGAATTACACAGGATTTACAAGACATACTGAACAGGAACAGTCTGATGGGTACAGAATTTGAGTCGAGAGTAAACCAGAGAAAAACGAAGGTAATGGGTAATGTCTGAATTTCCATTTTCGACATGGAAGATAACGCATTTATCTATTTTATAATGTTAGAAGTTGTTCCAAATCAACGACAGTTAGAAAGTTGTCCTGTTCATTTTTATTCTCTCCAGTATCATTCACAATATGTTCAGCAAAAAAGGAAATAAGTGTCATACAAGTCAATAAATTAAGGACGATATCATGCGATGGAATCCCATGCCGTGTATTGCTCACATGACACGCTGAGAGAAGCAATGCTACCATCCAACCGATAATTGAATTACCTGCGTTGTTTCAGGTGTTCAAGCGACAGGATTTACTAACAAATTTCGAACCGATGCGACATACACATTTAATTACCAGTGTTATTTATCTCTTTCAGATATTTATTAACCAGTCTATTAGCCAATGCAATTACGGGATGTGTGTGACTGAATTGTCGATTGGGATGGAAACAGATTACGTGATGAAAATGGAGATTAAGTGATGCTGTCAGAACTTTTCGGAATGCCAATTATTATTTTGACATGTTCTTTTTTTTGTACACTGGCGGAAATACGCTAGCGGATCGAAGAATGAGTTTTGGGGATTTGCTCCCGTAATTTGTGCATGTTAACCTTCGACGGGAATTGTAACATGCTGTAGCTGCAGTTAAAGCTAAATGACACGCTTAGGTCCCCCAGTTGTCTTGAGAAGATTAGCTACAGCGACCAGAAAGCTCACGTAATAGAAGCAATACTGAAAGAGAAACGTGAATACTGCAGTAATTGCAGGTACATGGGCTTGGATAACAATCCAGGAGGTTGCAGGAAACGTGACTACCGTAAATATTTCATGAACAGGTGATTAAATTTGACATTTGGTCTTAGAGCTTGAGATTCCTTAAATTTTCCATAGTCTGCTTAAATCACTTAAAGCAAATACCTGGAAGGGAAGGGCTGATTTCTTTCTCCATCCTTCGCAAACCTGAGACTGTGCTTCATCTCTCCTGACATCGGGTTTGACTAGTCGTTATTGTTGGTGCGATGTTCAGTCCGAAGACTGGTTTGATGCACGTCTCCGTGCTACTCTATCCTGTGCATGGCTCTTCATCTCGAAATAAAAACGCTACCTACATCCTTCCGAATCTGCTTATTGTATTCGTCTCTAGATCTCCCTCTACAATTTTTACCTCACACACTTCCCTCCAATACTAAATCGGTGATGCCTTGATGTATCAGAATGTGTCCTATCAACCGATCCCTTCTTCTTGTCATGTTGGGCCACAAATTTGTTTTCTCCCCATTTCTATTCAGAACCTCTAATTAGTTACGTGATCTATCCGCCCAATCTTTGGCATTCTTGCATAGCAAAACCTTCTACTCTCTTGTTGTCTAAACTGTTTATTGTCCATATTTCACTTCCATGCATGGCTACACTCCATACAAATACTTTCAGAAAAGACTTCCTAACAATTAAATCCATATTCGACATTAACAAATTTCTCCACTTCAGAAACGCTTCTTTTGCCATTGCCAATCTACATTTTATGTTCTTCCTACTTCGACCAAAAGCAGTTATTTTTCTGCCCAAATAGAAAATCTCATCTACTACTTTAAGTGTCTCGTTTCTAATCAAATTCCCTCAGCATCACCTAATTTAATTCGACTACATTCCAATATCCTTGTTTTGCTTTTGTCATCGGCAAACCTCAAAGCTTTTATTTCTTCTCTCTGAACTTTAATTCCTACTCCTAATTTTCTTTCGTTTCCTTTAGTGGTTGCTAAATGCACAAATTAAAGAACGTCGCGGGTAGCCTACAAACTTATCTCACTTACTTTCCAAGCCCCTGGATTCATTACTGCCGTCTGGTTTCTGTCCAAGTTGTAAATAGCCTATCGCTCCCTGTATTTTACATTTGCTACCTTCAGGATTTAGAGGAGAGTATTCCAATCGACAGTTTCAAAAGGTTTCTCTAAGTCTACAAATGCTATGTCGGTAAACGTCGGTTTACCTTTCCTTATCCTATCTCCTAAGCTAAGTCATAGGGTCAGTATTGCCTCGCATGTTCCAACATTTCCCTGGAATCCACACTGATCTTCATTCAGGTAGGTTTCTTCCAGTTATTCCATTCTTCTGTAAAGAATTTGTGCTAGTATTTATCAACCATTACTTATTAAATTGATAGTTTGGTAATATTCCCACCAGTCAGCAGCTGTTTTCTTCGAAACTGGAATTATTACATTATTCTTAAGGTCTGAAGGTATTTCACCTGTCTCATGCATCTTGCTCACCAAATGAAAGAGTTTTGTCATAGGTAACTCCTGGGGCCTTGTTTCTACATAGGTCTTTCACTGCTGTGTCAAATTCTTCTCGCAGTATCATATCTCCCATCGGATTTTGTTCTACGTCCACTTCTATTTCTGCAATATTGCCTTCATGTTCATCTCCCTTCTACAGATCCTCTGTATACACACTCCACTTTCCGGCTTTCTCTTTTTCAGCTTTCTCGTCTTCGCTTAGGATCGGTTTTTCATCTGACCTTTTGATAATCATAGAGTTGGTTCTCTTTTCTGCAAACGCATCTATAATTTCTCTGTAGGCTATATACATTTTTACCCTAGTGAAATATGTTTCTAAATCCTTACATTTGTCCTCTAGCCATTCCTGTTTAGCCATTTAGGACTTAATATAAATATCACTTTTTTTCTTAGATATTTGTGTTCCCTTTCACCTGCTTCATTTACTACTTTTTTTATTTTATCCTTCCATTAACTAAATTCAATATCTCCAATGTTATCACAGGATTTCTACCAGCCATTGTTTTATTACCCGTTTGATCCTCTGCTGGCTTAATCTTAAGAGTTAGATTTCATCACCACTCTGACCAGGGGCCCAAGATTCACGCCAGGACAATTCTGGGTGAGGTATGAATGTCGCTCGATTCTCGAAACCAGGCGAAGGTCAGGTAGGGGCATGTGAATTCATCATCCTTGATCAGCTAAGCTCTTCCCTTTGATATGAATGGTTCTTTAAATTCACATGGTGTGACAAAGTCAGTTAACCACAAATGCAGTAAAGCGTTGTGTAGCTTTAATGGTTTACAAAAAAATGATTTGTTCTACTGAAATTGTTCAAAGTGTCCCCCACTGATATCTAAACATTTAACACATGGTTTAAACACTGATTTACATATATTGCCACAGAACTCGCCGCGATTACAATTTTTTTTAAATTCTTGTTCAGTCAAAGCCAGTAAATGCTTTAGGTTTAATCATTTTGTAGCGAAAACATTCTGTTTCCCCATAGTGAGGTCCGGCAGTCTTGGAGACCAATCGATTTTACCTCGCCTTCCGGCCCGCTCTTGAGAACTGTCACCCAGAAATTCACGGATGTGTAAGACGCAGTGTGGTATAGCGCCCTCTTGCTGCCAAATGAGGTTATTTCGTACAGAGTAAAGTACAGGGCATTATATAATTCAATAACAATTTGTTTTTAATATTTCAAAATACCCACTGAAAAAATAAGCGTGTACCGCTCCTTTGCTGCATGTACCAGCCGAAAGCGTAACTCCAGGAACATTTACTCCTTCTCAATAACAAATCGCAGATCTTCAGAAGACCAATACACGCCATTGTGTTAACTTTCCCATTTAACTGAAAATTTGCTTCTTTAGAAAACAGGATTGCTTAGCAAAAGTTAGGATGGCTTTCTCTGCCTATAACATACCACTTACAGAATTTACGTCTTCGGTCAGGATCATCTTCGTTTAGGGCGCGAGGGAATGTATGCTTATAAGGCTTCAGATATAGTGTTTTTAACATTTTCCTTAAACTTCTGCTTGAAAATTATAGTTCCTTAGAAGTTCTTCTTTCAGATTTGTTGGATGATTGACCGAATGCCCCTGCAACGAGCTGTAGATTTTTTTCTGTAGTTACTAATTTCGAGCTGGCAGTGTCCAGTGAATCATCTACGGAACCCGTCACTTCGAATGTTCGATTTAGTCTGTAGGTAGCTTGCCTGCATGGTGGCTGTGTATGCGGGTAATATTCAACGAAAGACTTACATCTTCATAATTTCGATCAGATTTCCACCACATCTGTAAAGTAAACAGGTTCTGTTCTGTAGACAATTTTCTGTATGTAATCTACAGTTGTCACTCTTACGTGCAATGAATCTACAAACGACGCCAAGACTGAGACAGTAAGTTGTTAGTCACGAACCAGCTCTGGGATCACTTTTAAATAAATTTTATCGTGCTCAGTTCTTACAATTTTTCAATGTGGGAGTTATTACTTAGTTACCGTCTGACCATGGACAGAAATGTGGTGCGGTTAACTGACTTAACGCCGCACCCAGTATATTATTGAATGCCTGACACGGTTCGCGTCGCCGATAGCCAGATTGTCTATCTAACGGCTTCGAGAGAGAGAAAAAAATCATTTTCAATATTTCATAAAATTATTTTCCGAATATAAAAATTTAAAATGCTGTCATAATTTACTCATTAAGAAGTATAATCGTATATCAAAGATTTACTACAGCATTACAACTATTACAATTTTGAACTGTGTATATATCTTGAGGCGAGCATAACTCACTGCATGCAAATACACCGATAACTCACTTTTTTGAGACTTACAATGAACCTTCTACATCATTTCAAACTTTTAGGAAGCGTTTTTCACTGACAGCCCGCCCCCTCCCCCTCAATCCCTTCTTACAATTCCCTCCCACCTCGCCCCCAAATGAAAGGAAAAAGTATATCTCTTACTACATTTTCGCACCGAGCAAATTGGCGCAATGGTTAGCACACTGGACTGCCATTCCGGAGGGCGACGGTTCTTATCCGATTCCAGGCATTCAGATCAGGCTTTTTTCGTAATTTCCCTTAACCATTTCGTGGAACACTCCGACATTGCGCTCCGTCTTTAATGATCTCGATGCGGACGCTACGTTAAACCCTAATCCTACCTCCTTTCTTACATTTTCTCTGTTCCCGCAAAAAAACTTCGGCACTGGATTCGATGTTTCAGTTTAAGGGAAGTCAGAAAGGAAACATTTTTTTCACATTTTCGGATTTTTACTTCATTATAAAAATTGCAATTTTCGAAATAAAATTATATATATATACTTTTAAACTCACGTGGGAAGTATTGTATTTTTATCCTTTTAAAATATAATCTACACTGGTTGAAAATGTTAAAATTTTTACGTGCATCACTTGAAGATCTAATAAAATCGATAATATTTTATATAGAAGGATGTGGATTGCTGTGTTATAAAGGTTAATTTACGTGTTTGTATTGGTAGCACTGTCAAAAACAGTATCCTATCGTTTCATAGCGTTGTATGTCGAAGTTCTAACGTTTCTCCGAAGAAAAGTGACAAATAGTTTGGTAAATCTCTCAAAAAGTAAAGAATGACTCCAAAACGATTTGTTTTTAAGAAATATGGTTTTCATGGTAATAGATTTTCGAATAAAGGGAAACATTGCGTTCAACAAGTGGTATGTGAAGTTACAGACAATGAAATACAGGCAAACTCGTCAGTATCTAGAGAAACACCCATAAGTGCTTTGAAGATTAAAATAAAACATTGCGATACACAGTTTTCTCAAAACTAAAGTGATGTAAATGGAAGGTTAGGTCATGTTGTGATTTACCAATCCTAGCAATGGTGTTAGGTGAATGTGTGTGTTGCAAAACATGTGGAGTGGCAGTTAGTATACATGAAGAGAGTGAGGTACCAAATGGACTAGCCAGGAAACTTCTAATTAATTGTAAATATACTCATTCATTTTGGAATTTGATAAGTGTAAAGATAATTATTTTGAAATAAATGTTAAGTGGTTTTATGGATTGAGAGCTACTGGCAAAGGACACACTGCTGCAGAAACAATGTGTGCCGTGATGATTATGCCACGCCCACCTTGTAAAATTGAGAAGTATGCAGGATTTATTGCACCTGCTGTGGAATCTGTTGCATGTGAGTCAATGAAGGGTGCTGCAAACGAAGCTGCTGAAATAGACGATGGTATGACTGGCATACCAGTAGCTTTTGATGGCACTTGGGAGAAGTGTGGCTACAGTTTTAAGAATTATATTGCTACGGTGACCAGCGTGGGTATTGGAAACGTAATAGATTTCCAGATTTTAACCAAACGTTGTTAAAAGTGTAAATCAGGGAATAAAGAAGGGCATATCTGTGACAGAAATTATGAAGGAACAAGTGATGGTATGGAGGCCTCTGCAGCGGTTGAAATTTTTAGTCGTTCTGTGAACGAAAGGGGAGTGTGTTACACTAAGTTTTTAAGTGGTGGAGACTCAAAAGCATAAAACATGTAGTGCCCGCGCAGCCTTAAGGTGAGAAGATTATCACAAAACTGGAATGTGTTGGTCATGTCCAGAAGAGGATGGGCACCAGATTGAGGAAGTTGAAACAAAGTCTGAGAGACATTCAGATGGTAAAACCATAAGAGGCAGGCTGACAGACGAAATGATTGATGAACAACAGAAGTATTATGAGATGGCTATTAGAAATAATACTGAGGATTTGTTGAAAATGAAGCAGGCAGTATGGACTACCTTCTTCCACAGACTGTCAACTGATGAAAAACTAGTACACCATCTTCGCTATCCTGGACCTGATTCATTGTGCAATTACCGCAATGGCCAATACTCAAGCAGTTCATACAGTCATAAACATTCCATCCCAGCAGCAGTCATGGATATTATAAAACCTATTTACAGAGACCTGGAAAATCCTGAATTACCGAAGAAGTGTCTGCAGAGTCAAAATCCCAATGAGCCGCTCAATAATCTTATATGGACTCGCTTACCAAAAATTTTTTTTGTGGGAATGAAGACACTAAAGTGGGGAGTCAGAGACGCTTTTATTGTTTTTAATTATGGCAACATTGGTAGGGTAAAAGTGCTACAGCATATGGGAATTAATCCCGGAGCAAACTGCATGAGAGAACTTGAACGGATGGACGAGGTTCGCATTGATAAAGCTGAGTATGCAACACAGTTGGCCACTAAGGAGTCCAAAAAGAAGGAAAGAAGAAAAAACTTGGAAAAATATCAAGAGTATGATATACAGTATGGTGCAGGATGCTTCTGAGTGACTAAAAATAAAAAATAGGCATTTATTAAGTGAGTTACAGTCTTTTGAAACATTAGAAGCCGTTCCTGAAAATTTACATTTTCTGTTGCGTTTTTCCCTAAATCTCGGAAACCACTTTGAGTAGAGTATTCAAATTTTCAGGGAGTAATAACATACATATCCTGAGTCTACTGAACTATAGGAAGAACACAATGTTATGTAAAATTAAAATTATTTAGGATAACTTACAAAAACACAAAATTATAACCGTGTAATTAAAAAATTGTATTTCCGAAAGCAGTAGCTGAAATGCAATTATTGTAGTTCAGTAGTCTCAGGACATACACTTTAATGTACTGTAAAAGTTTCATGTCAATGGCTATAGTGGTTCCTGAAATACAGGGAAGCCAAGTCACTAAATTTAACATTGTCGGGATAGGGCTTTCCAACTCCTCTTATTTCTTCTCCACTACCAACTCTATTCGCAACACATTTCGCACACAGTTGCATAATGTGTGCCAAATTAAATCGCCGTACGCCGCATAATTCCGGAGACATGGCGTCATAAATATTGAGATGCGTGAGGAACTGGCTTCTGCTTAAAATGGAGTGCAAATTAACCAGACTATACTCATCCAATGTTTCATTGTAAGATCGTTTAGTGACTCCCAACAATCTTGAAACATAATTCCAAATCTTTTCCAAACTTTTTCTCCTCTGCATGCCTAACATCAAATATTTAACACATTAACCATTTGTATCGTGATCAGAAGTTTGAAGCTGTTTCATACACTGATATCGATTCTTTGAAGAATCGATTGTTTACTGGTACTCACTAGACAGTATTAAAGTCGAAGCAGTATTTAACCATTTAATATTCGATAGGTGAGGGCTAATGACTTACCTCGATGTTTGATTTCAGATACATGTTTAATCCAGTTATTCAGTTTCAGGCGCAATTCTACTAAAAGGCGTGGGATATTTTGGTGGGAACCTTTCGTTGTGACTGACAAAGTTTGTGGAGATACCTTTTGTATGTAACGTTCCAAAGTTGGTGGGAGGTTTTCTGTTTTGAAGACGACCGCGATCGGTTGCTTTCACTTACCTGAATTTTTCTGTTTTAAAACGCCTCCCTCCCCCTCCACCCCCCGTACTCCGACCCTCGGCTGCCGTCCTGTTGCGAGAAAACACTTGTTTTACAGGAATTAAAGTTTCCAGCCGAGGTTCAGTTTACTCTTTGATCCTCTACATGCTCTGTTGCGTTGTTTTGTCCACTCAAAGAGCTCACCTTTTCCTCGCAAACTATTGAATGGGAGTACAATTTCTGCCGCTGGGGGAACGTATTTTCAGAAGTAACAGTATTTTATCTCTGTGGTGTTTGACGCTTTTGGTTGATTTTTGGTCATAGTGAAACGCTATTGCTTACGTTTTACGCCCACTTTAGATAGAATGTGCACTAGATACCTGAGTTCAGTTTTTTTAAACAACTGTTGCCAGTTGTGCTGTATGCCCACCGTTTGTACTTACTGAATACCGTACTGAGATTTACGACGTGTTCTGGTAAGTTGCTAATGTCACGACACACTCTCTGGTACACGCTGACCCTCTAGTAAATTGTTTTTCCTTTAGTCATAACTAACACAAAAATTTCAAATTTTCAACACAGCAAAATTCATGCACCTTTGTAAGGATATTAAGAACAGCTACAACTGAAAATAACGTAACATATTTATATCACAGTGTAAAGTATGGTTAAGCTAAAATTTTCACTTCTATAGCTCATATGAACCACATATTGCCGTCTTTATATCGAAAATTATCAGTAAAACGATTGAAGTATTATTACAATAATTTATATCTAGATATCAAAGAGAGATGTATTATCTTCTGGTAAACCTTCCGGGATGTAAGGTCGTGGTCCATGAAACTCTTCAGCTCTTAACGTTTCGTCCAGAGTTGCGTTGTACATCTTCAGAGGGGTGTTTCTCCACCGGTGAGTCTTGCCGACTGACGGGTCGGACGTCTGAGAGCGACTTATATATCGTACAAAGTGGGCGTGACCAGAGTTGCACGTGATATGCAGAGATAATCTTTGTCAGAGATAAAACTTAACTATCGATCGTAATCTCGTCACGGATAAAACTGTCTAGCAATTCCCGGAAGATTTACCAGAAGATATGTCATCCGGTCGTGAAAGCCTTCATACTATGATCAGAGATGTATTAGCTTGAAGTTGTAGCCATTATCTAAATCCTATGATAAGAAACTAAGCATCCTCAAAGACGTTGTTCTAAGAAAATCTCTGCTGTTGCCCGTAGCTGAGTGCAAACCTCTTACAAGAGCGCTCCTGGAGGGACATGGAAGAAGTTAGTGACCATCGTGATCGTCATCATCACCATCATCATTATCGTCGTCGTCGTCGTCTCTCTGGCGTGTTCCACTTCAGAACTGTTCACGCCTTTTCTTTAAGGGACGTAGAATGTGTCTCTCCCCTGTAAGGTTTTGTTGTATCGCAGCTCCAGTTTTCCTGCAAGTCTGAGCTTTCCATTTCAATTGGAATATTTAAGTTACATTTGTTATGGGTTTCACATTTAGATTTCATTCTTCGTAAATGGTTAGATGTTAAGGTCCAACATATGCTACCATACGGCAGCAAAGGCGATGCTATTACTTTACAAAGTTTAATTAATGCTCCTTTCCGCACTTTCTGCTTTAATACACGTTGTATGTTTCCACAGAAATATCTGAATATGGCCAATTTTAGTTAGCTCCACATCGTTAAATATTTAGGGAAATTTAAAATTGCACTCTAAATATTTAAACTCTCTTACTTGTTCAATTATTTGTCCCTCTACAACAGTATTGGCCCGTATTATTTCCAGTCCACGAAATACCGCCACCTTTGTTTTATCTGTCGATATTCTCATTCCGAATTTTACTCAACTTAAGAACAGAAATTTGAGCCTATTCTTCAGATTTTCCTGTTATAAGCTGATCATCATCAAACATCACCGTCATGAAATTAAAATTGTCACTTCTTAACGTGTCATTTTATATAATCAACCTTCTGTGAATAATATCGTCATGTAAACATTGCAAAGAATGGGGGACAGCGGACAGCTCTGTCTAACTTTTTGATTAATATTGGCATATTTTGTCACACTCCTTACGGTACCGATGCTTACCTAATTATTTTTCTGTAATGGCTGAATTGCCGTATTCAGATATATTGGAGCTTCCATTTACCATTGTCTTTTCCGCCTTAACTTGCCAAACACCTTCTCATACTCGATAAAAACATAATCAATTACTACTCTAAATTCTCTTCTTTTTTCAGTTACTTGTGCCAGCGTGAAAAGACCTTCACAACATGATGTACCTTATCTGAAACCATGTTGCAGCTCTAAAGTATGTCCTCACACAATTTGTAATAATATCTTACTTGTAATTTTAAAATACAGTTTCTCACAGAAATTTAGCACTTATCACTCGGTAAATTTCGCATTCTGATTTATGGTTTTTTTTTTTTTTAATAGAGCATAGCAAAGTTTTGTTCCATTCGTATAACACATGTCCACTCAGCCAGAAAAGCTTCATAAAATATAATGGTCTATGCGTTAGTTGATCAGATGGATGTTTAATCGACTACATGTTTATAATAGGAGTGTCAAGTGATTTTTATTGTCTGTTTCTTGAATCACATTTTGTATTACTTCTATTTCCATCAGAGCTGCAGGATCGCTGATATTCGTGTTTATTTCTGTTTCTTCTTCGTTACTAGTCCATAAATATTTTCAGATACTAAATGTAGTTGTGAAGTACATCATTCATGTTTAGTCAAGTGCTCCATTATTTTGTATGCTTTGTTTTGTCTTCGGAGTTTCATGTTCTATTTCACACAATAACGTTCCTAACGATCCTTTTAATTTTTCGTGTTTCTTTCTTTACTAATGCAGACTTCTTTTATAATCCTTGATAAAAAATACACTCCTGGAAATTGAAATAAGAACACCGTGAATTCATTGTCCCAGGAAGGGGAAACTTTATTGACACATTCCTGGGGTCAGATACATCACATGATCACACTGACAGAACCACAGGCACATAGACACAGGCAACAGAGCATGCACAATGTCGGCACTAGTACAGTGTATATCCACCTTTCGCAGCAATGCAGGCTGCTATTCTCCCATGGAGACGATCGTAGAGATGCTGGATGTAGTCCTGTGGAACGGCTTGCCATGCCATTTCCACCTGGCGCCTCAGTTGGACCAGCGTTCGTGCTGGACGTGCAGACCGCGTGAGACGACGCTTCAT
The DNA here is from genome assembly GCF_023864275.1 of Schistocerca cancellata. Classification (NCBI taxonomy): domain Eukaryota; kingdom Metazoa; phylum Arthropoda; class Insecta; order Orthoptera; family Acrididae; genus Schistocerca; species Schistocerca cancellata. The sequence continues at coordinate 700,040,387 of NC_064630.1, read as the reverse complement.
CCAGTCCCAAACATGCTCAATGGGGGACAGATCCGGAGATCTTGCTGGCCAGGGTAGTTGACTTACACCTTCTAGAGCACGTTGGGTGGCATGGGATACATGCGGACGTGCATTGTCCTGTTGGAACAGCAAGTTCCCTTGCCGGTCTAGGAATGGTAGAACGATGGGTTCGATGACGGTTTGGATGTACCGTGCACTATTCAGTGTCCCCTCGACGATCACCAGTGGTGTACGGCCAGTGTAGGAGATCGCTCCCCACACCATGATGCCGGGTGTTGGCCCTGTGTGCCTCGGTCGTATGCAGTCCTGATTGTGGCGCTCACCTGCACAGCGCCAAACACGCATACGACCATCATTGGCACCAAGGCAGAAGCGACTCTCATCGCTGAAGACGACACGTCTCCATTCGTCCCTCCATTCACGCCTGTCGCGACACCACTGGAGGCGGGCTGCACGATGTTGGGGCGTGAGCGGAAGACGGCCTAACGGTGTGCGGGACCGTAGCCCAGCTTCATGGAGACGGTTGCGAATGGTCCTCGCCGATACCCCAGGAGCAACAGTGTCCCTAATTTGCTGGGAAGTGGCGGTGCGGTCCCCTACGGCACTGCGTAGGATCCTACGGTCTTGGCGTGCATCCGTGCGTCGCTGCGGTCCGGTCCCAGGTCGACGGGCACGTGCACCTTCCGCCGACCACTGGCGACAACATCGATGTACTGTGGAGACCTCACGCCCCACGTGTTGAGCAATTCGGCGGTACGTCCACCCGGCCTCCCGCATGCCCACTATACGCCCTCGCTCAAAGTCCGTCAACTGCACATACGGTTCACGTCCACGCTGTCGCGGCATGCTACCAGTGTTAAAGACTGCGATGGAGCTCCGTATGCCACGGCAAACTGGCTGACACTGACGGCGGCGGTGCACAAATGCTGCGCAGCTAGCGCCATTCGACGGCCAACACCGCGGTTCCTGGTGTGTCCGCTGTGCCGTGCGTGTGATCATTGCTTGTACAGCCCTCTCGCAGTGTCCGGAGCAAGTATGGTGGGTCTGACACACCGGTGTCAATGTGTTCTTTTTTCCATTTCCAGGAGTGTATGAATTAAAGAGAACAAAAATTTTCTATGAGTCTAATGCATTACACGGAGTTTTGCAGCTAACATGCCGACAGAAAGGGTTTTATTACACCGTTTGTTAGTGATTGGTTGTAAGTTTCGAATAACATTACTCTCTTTGCAATAAATTTTATCAGTCTTTTGCGAATTCTATGCACATTCTGCCTTCAAACACCTGAAAACTTTGCAGATGAGTTACTGTGTTATATTTCTGGCTTGAAGCATGTGAGCGAGAGAAAGTTTATAAATGGTTTAAATTTAAACTTAAAGTTTGTTGGAAGTAGCTAAGTGCCCTCATGAAACATTGTGTGCTATAGTCGGGTGATTTGCCTCCGTTTTAGGCAAAAGCTAGTTTTTCAGTCACCTCAGTGTTTATGACGTCATATCTCCAGAACTCTGTGTCGTACAATGATATAATTTAGCAGATGCATCCATTGGTATGTATGGATATTGTGTGCAAATGAGTTACGAATAGAGTCTGTATCGTAGTGAAGAAGAAACAAATTGAAACGTCATGCACGATGATGAAGTTTTACTGCATGACCAGAGAAAAGGTACGCAAGAAGCTCCGTCCTTCTTCATTTTCTAGGGGGAGACATAGCATTGAAAAGTTTTTTTTAAGGTTTTAAATACGTGTAAAGTTTGGTGGTAGTCGCTAAGTGCTCTCGTTATGACATACTAGATGAATAAATTCCAGGCATTCACGGGTCGTCAGTTACGCAACTGAAGCCTTGAATGGACAGACCCACGTAATTTTGCATAAATTTAACGTAGAAAAATCCACAGAAAGCATAATAATGTGGGCTTGTTTATTTATTTGCTGTAAATAACTTCAAATCTAAATAACTTACTTCAAATAATTTTGTGAAATGCAATTATTATTTCATAAATAATATTTTAAAGATAAGTGGCAGTCAGCCTTTGGCTGATTGCACTTGACTGTATCACTTTTTTTATTTTTTTTTCATTTAGAAAGTAATTGAAGAGCGGTCCTACTCGAGCCTCTCTCTCTTGTCTGTTAGCCTGTACACTGATAGGACACACAATAGCTGGGTTCCTTACGTATTGGTAATTAATTTTTCTTTTCGTGTAGACAAATCTGATGTGTCATATTTAGCTTTAGAACCACTAGCAATTTAATTAATTTAAATTAGTTCAATCTTATGAATTCTCATTTTAACAGTCCTGCTAACAGATATAAGGTACATGACATATTTTAATGCTTTGTTGTTATAGCCAACGACCAGTACGAGCTTAACAGATGGTCGAATACAATTGGTATTCAGCCATTTATTCATTTGCTACGTGCTGCAGCGTCCCTGAGATTGATTGTCGATCGTCACAAAACTTTTTGAAAACTTGAACCTTAAATGATCTGGCTACAGTCGCCAAGCTGTGATTCCGTTTATAACAGATACCGGCCTCGCAAAATTGATAGTGGTGTTGAAAGATGTAATCTTTTTTAAATTTTACAGCATTTTTCTAGAAGTCAATTTGGTCACTAACAAAAATTCATCCATCATCAACAATGGCTGGCAGCTCCACTTAATTTTAACGGTTTTGTTTCCAGTGATTAATTTCAATTTCTACTTAAAACCAAATTGTTATTTCTTTTGTAATCTCTCGTGAGTAGACGCGTCACTACCTCAACACAAACACACAGCTTTTAAATGCAGAACTTGCAATACTAAGTCTATCTTTTAATATAAGCTTATATCTCTTAAAGAGTAGGGTATAACAGCGTTGTAAATTTTTTAAAAATTTGTCAGTAATTACGCCAAGTGAACTCCCAAGTCAAGGTTGTGATTCACTGACGTGTTCATCAAGCCAGCTGCTTGCAAGTGTTCTGATGAAAAGTGGCCTCACCATCAGGCCCAGGGTGCTCCAGTGTCAGAGTGGGTGGGACGCAGATTCTTTACAAGAATATCTGTAACAGTGCCACCATCAGCGTCGATGCTACCTAGTTGACATGAAGAATGGAGAGCTGCATATGGCATACCTTACATTCTCATACCCCAATCAGCGTCATACAACTTAAACTGGGGTTCATCGGATCATGTGTAAGGTTTTCGTCTGTGTGTATAAAAAAAGAATCACCCGATTTTTAAAAATCATAACTGTTATATTGTTTGAGATGTGTGGGTGAACAATGTACTGTTGTAAAGAGCAATCTCTCGAGTTCTACATGGTTCCCGCTAGATAGCAGCAGTGTGCGCCCACTTCATCTCTAGTAAAAATAATGTCGTGACAACAGAGAGAGTTTTGTTTTCTACGTTTAGCACAGTGTGGGTCAATAATAACTGTTCAGCGTGACTTTCGCACTAGGTGTGGAGTGGATCCTCCTGAAGCATAGAGCATTAGACGATGGCATGAACAATCCGGAGAAACAGGTTGTTTGTGTAAGGAAAAATCGTCGGGTCGTCCCCGAGTGTCTGACACAGGCGTCGAACGCATCCGCCATAGTTTCACAAGGAGTCTGTAGAAATCCGTTCGCCGTGCAGCTCGACAACTCAACATGCCCTCGATGTCCGTCTGGCGTGTGTTGCGTCGACGTTTACGCATGAAACCATACAGAATTCAGTTACTGCTAGCGCTTCGTGAAGGTGACAAACAACAACGTGTGGAGCTCTGTAATTTCGTTCTTTGTAAGGTGGAAGAAGACAGTTTTCTTCCACGCTTAGTGTTTAGTGACGAGGCAACACCATTTAAATGGAAAGGTGAATCGCCATAATGTGAGAATATGGGGTACGGGACAACCACATGAAGTTGTACAACATGAGAGGGACTCTACAAAATTTAATGTGATTTGCGAGGTTTTACGGGAAAAGGTGTGAGGTCCATTTCTCTTTGCTGAGGACACTGTTGCACGAAGCACATATCTCGATACGCTTCAGAACTTTCTTTTCCCACATTTGGAGACTGATTCGAACGACTTCGTTTACCAACAGAATGGGGACCACCACACTGGCATCTGGAAGTGAAGGAAATTTTAAATCGAAGGATTGCCGAGCGATGGATCCGTCGCACTGGACCAAATCATTCAACCTTACATTACTGGCCTCCGAGGTCACCGGACCTGACTGTATGTGATTATTTCTTGTGGCGGTTTATAAAAGACTCTGTTTATGTGCCTCCTTTACCAACAACAATGAATGAACTGAGACTTCGCATAACAGCAACTGTGGAAGCTGTAACTCAAGACATGCTCGCTGCAGCGTGGAAACAATTTGAATAACGCATTGACATATGCCGTGCAACTTAATGAGTGGGGGGGGGGGGCATATTGAACACCTATGAAAAGGTATGAAAAAAGACTTTTTTGAGTTTCCTATTCATGGTGAAACAAAATTCATTGCGTATGTTAATTATTTTCAGAAATATAGATTTGCCACTTCAGATAATTCTTTTTGGTACATCCTGTATTTCATCTTTATTATACTGGGGCAAAGATGCATGAGCGCTCTGCATGAGTAGTGCATAAGATCCTTCACTCTGTGTTTAATGTTCTCTGTGGTGCACTTGGTCGCCTGTCCGTTGTTCAGTGCTAGGGTTTTCTTATTAGAGGTATAATAGCTAGCAGCTGTTATGAGAAGGGTAACTGGTATATGTGAATCTGGGAGAAATTATCTGGACTACTTTATTAAGGAGGTGAAAACTTATTTTTAAAGATATTTTCTTGACTGTATGGATGTTGAAACTTTTTGGAGAAGTTTAAGTAACACACGCGCGAGAGTGGAATGTTTGTTTGTGAGAACTATTAACTGAAGGAAATCTTTGACCCTCAGATAACTAATATTATTCATGATTAGTGTTAATTTGATCTCCTCGTTTTCATTAAGTCACAAATTAAGCAAGTCAAGAAATGTATTTGCAGTTACGAATAATGCCATCAGCTGTCTAAGAATTTTGCTTTGTAATTCGGAATAACATAGGCACTTCAATATCGTAATTAGGGAATTGACTGAAATGTCTGTAATTTTTGTAATGAGTGAATTTTGTAATTGTTACAGTCTTCTTACGTTGTACGCTCTTTTTCAACAATAGACAGTTTAATTTTTCATGAAAACTTTTCTTTAAAGTAAGACCTCCTTCATCATTCTTACTAAAGTTTAAAATATCTTGTGGTGTGTGCATTGCACCTTATGCCACACGCAGCCACATATTGTTTCTGATAAGCAAAAAGAAAATTTAGCAGTGAGCAGATTATTTTTCTTTAGCTGTTGCATTTGCTTAAGAGAGCTTCATTAGACCAAACACAAAATAGCATCATGAGCAGTAGGTAAGTTACTTTTCTTTCCGGGCGGATATCTCTTTGGAGTCTTGTGAACAAACAGTAAGTAGACAGAATTTTCACATGTTGTGCTAAATAAGCACGTTAACTTGCAATGAAAAGTAAAGGCAATCTGAAACAGTTTTTTCTTTTCGAATTGAGTCGTATTTTACTTTGTGGATACCGGCCATTGTGGCCGAGCAGTTCTAGGCGCTTCAGTCTGGATCCGCGCGACCGCAGATTCGAATCCTGCCTCCAGCATGGACGTGTGTGATGTTCTTAGGTTAGTTAGGTTTCAGTAGTTCTAAGTTCTAGGGGACTGATGACCTCAGAAGTTAAGTCCCATAGTGCTCAGAGCCATTTGAACTATCTGAACATTGTGGACATTTCAAGTCAGACATTGCACTTCATGTCACGTAACTTTCTTAATGGACTTCAGTACTGAGTTTCTGTTAAATAGCTTTCGCTGAATGCACAACTAGTTTCTTTTGGGACTAATTATATTAATTATCATTACTTCAAATTCAGCATTTCACTAAGATTAAAGTCTTATTTGATGACAAATTTCACAAGCGCAATAGAGGGCCAACCAACAGACTGTTGCTCAGCAGCTGAATACGATCCATGAAAGACATATTACACGAGGAGAAAGTTTTCCGGAAAAGGATATTTAATATTTTATGTACATAAATATTCATTGATTCGTATTTAGAAATGAGACGCGAACTGGTCGTCTACTACTAAAACTTACGCGGTGTGTTTCTCCCCGCACACAGTTGCTAGCACTGGTTGCCTGGCGCCCCACATACAAATTAGCGGCGATCAGACTCATAACTGACTGTCGAGCGCCTTGTATGGCTCTGTGGAGGCAGCTGGCATCCTTTTGTCAGACACTTGTGTAACAATTTACGCATTGTCCCTGCGTTGTTTGAAGATCTATATCAAGCGAGAAGCTACGGGTAGTAAAGTGACATGTCACAAAAAAATAACAATTAAACCGGAAAAGACAATTTTATTTCTAAAAGGGTACTCCAAATAGTAAAGGTTACTCCAAATAATACGTAAAGTCTGAGAAACTCAAGTGAATGCACGCAAATGAAGAATACAATTTTAGAATTAGAAACTGGACAGATCAATTTGAAATATCAAGCCGCTGAATTTCACTACAATCGCGTGGTTCAATTTCAACATAGGTAAAATAAAGCACGGTATGAATCAAAACAGAGAGGAAAACATTTCAGATAACGAGTGTTCCATAATAATAGATTCAACACGAAAAACGTTATCAGATCGGATCAGAACATTCAATGGGCCACTTTCAGGAAATAAGTGGGCGACGATTTAAGTTGTATAAATAATATTCAGAGAAAAACACTCAGTTGGTTTCAACGGCAAGTAGTAAGATTAATTCTGTGGACCGAATCAAGGACAAACAATACTGTTGAACTGCAAATCAGGCTCAAATCAAATATCCAGCAGTGTCCGTAATAGTTTGATTTTAAATTGAGATTACTGAGTCTTCAGTCTCAACATTTCGTTGACAGGGAACAGCGACTTTATTTAAATTCCTTAAAGCGTTCATTATTGGTTCCGTCAACATTTGCTAGTAAATACGGCAACTGTTGGCAGAACCATTAATGAATGGTTTAAAAGATTACTGAATCTAATTGCACCAGAGGAAAAGGCAGATACGCTCCTGTACAAAAAGCTGACTGAAAAGAGGGCTACCAGCTGCCTTATTCTACCTTCTTTAGTAGCTCTAAAAATTTCCCCAAAAATTTTGGCACGCAAACATATTCACGCTATCTTTAACATACACCTATCACCCCCACAAGATAGCCTAACTGTAACTCGATCACACCCACTAGTCCATCGCTGTTAAGTCGTTCATTCCCATCCCCTCCACCTGCCCATTCAGCACAACTCTGTGTCTGCCACTGTCTCTAGTCTAATAACCACAGTCTCCTTTATTCTGTCCTGTTTCCACAGTCTTCTCGCACAGTCAGAGCCTCTCTACTGCTCTCTCTTACTCCGTCTATCTTGTTCCTTCCTTCCGACTGCTTCTGTATCTTCCCTCCATCATTATCTCTCTCTTCCTCAATGTAACTGTCCTAGAATGTCTCTCATTATCACTGGCTCTCACCCATTTCCACTTTCTCCTTTATTCCTCTCCCACTGGTACTGTGTCCTTCATTCTTTTCCTAGCACAGGTCTGTCACTGTAACTACATTCCAATAGCACTGCGTCACTCTCTTTTTCCCACATTACCATTGTTCTTTCTATACTACATCCACTGTGCACAATTTTCCAGAATTTATTACTTTTTCGTCTCTTTCCAACTGCCTTTGCCTTCTTCTCTCTCAGCATAACAAAGTGCGAATACTTTCGCATGCCACATTTTTCGGGAAAAGTTTTAATGGTGCTAAGGAAGGATAGAATGACGCACTTGTCACTCAACTTTTCAGTCAGTCTTTTTTAAACAGGAGAATATTCGCCGTTTTTGTGCTGAGATAGGAGCATTTTTCTGCTGGTTCCCCTCTTTTCCCTGCTACTGCAGGGCACCTCACTCATATGAAAATAGCTTTCTGGGTCAGTAAGATTTTGATAGCTTACTTATGTGAAAATAAAATAACGCAAAACTTGTTTTACACCTCAGACCGAACTTTAAAATTTTGCGTGTGCTTCAGTGATACAGCATGGGGTTCCCAGAACCTTGTCATGATAACGGAGACACTGTAAATGTCACTTTACGCGTACAAGTAGGTAAATTTGAATCTCTACATCCCGGAAACAGATAAAGATATGTAAAAAATTTTCGAGATTATTCGTTTTTCGGAATATATAGCTAAAACTTCAGCCATTTGGTGTACATAACTGTCTTGGAATCCGCGGCTCGGTTTTGAAACCCAAATATTATGTTTTTGGGTATTTCTCGATACCAGAAAAATATCTTTGAAAACGGGAAGCCGGCTGGTGTGGCCGAGCGGTTCTAGGCGCTACAGTCTGGAACCGAGCGACCGCTACGGTCGCAGGTTCGAATCCTGCCTCGGGCATGGATGTGCGTGATGTCCTTAGGTTAGTTATTTTTAAGTAGTTCTAAGTTCTAGGGGAATGATGACCTCAAATGTTGAGTCCCAAAGTGCTCAGAGCCATTTGAACCATTTTTGAAAACGGGAAGATGGCACGTCTACGTAAATGCCTAGAGTATGAACTGTTAAAAATTGAGCAATTTTCTGCTTTTTAGATGTCTCCTGATGGCGGTGAAAAAAGTGGTGAAACCTGCTTTTATCGGGTTTTCCAAAAATCCGCCTTTGAAGTAAATCGTGCCTCCAAAATCCCCTTAACACCAACCGTAAGTCGCTAATACTGAAGGAATCAATAGATTTACTTCATTTCCCCAAGCCAGATGAAGTGTGTAATATTCAAAAATTGATTCTGTACTGTAGGATCCTCCTGTAGGATATACAAATGGTTCATAGCCCAAGGGCTACCCAGAACACTTGGCCTCACCTTTCTATTATCAATAGAACCTGAGGTATGAGCTCCGGAAGAATTCCGTTTTTATGTGCGGCGTTTTGAAATGTATTGGTAGCACTTGCTGTTCCATGCATACCGATTACACAGTGTATAAACAAAATTTCAGCGAGAACGTCCATATGACTTCAACTAAGAAATGAAAATTGAAGTTGAGTTTATGTTGAGTACATAATAGATTACAGAAGCTACTCATAATATTCGTAAATTATCGACAGGCCTCACAGAAATAACAGTGACATAAGACGGTTTACCAGTGTAGTTTAGGGCGACCAGTAGAATCATTTGAAACAACGACGAGGTTGATTCAGAGTTAAAACACACAGTACAATTATCTGTACGACCGAACGGATAGCTCTGAGTGTTCACTCAAAACTAAAAAATCTTGTGTCTCCTGTCTACTTGTATCTCTGTCCTACATTGCAAACTCAGCAGGATTTCTCAAGAATCACGCATATCTGCACTGGACCCCACGAGTTTCATGAAGTTTAGCGTGTCAGAGAGTCTTATTACAGCGGCACAGTGAAAGAATCATTCTGGGTTAGAGCTCCGTTTCCATTAGTTATATTTTGGTCGTAGTAGCATTTTGTCGGATGTAAATGTAAAATTCAGACACAAAGAAACAGAGACTAATAACACTCACGTCCTGGTTTCCTTTCCATCTACTTAGGGAAACTGCCCAAAAAATGCTTCCGTGGCAGGGCACTGTTCATAACAGTTTGTCTCGCGCCGCGGGCAGAATGAGGCAGCTCGCTACGGTCGCAGCGGCGGCGGCGGTCGGATGAGAAGTAACGCCACGCGGAAATGGCGGCGCATGCGACAGAAATGAAAGCAAACGGTTAGCGCAACAAAACGGAATGATACCTGGCGCGACCCGGCAGTACCATCAGCGGGACGGCCGCAGAATGGGACGAGGCGCGGATGAGACCGCTCGCTTTCCGCTCCGCTCGTGCTGTGTGGCGGGCGGCGGACGGCACCGCGGGTCAAATAAGCAGGCGGCGGTAGCAGGCAGCGCAGGGGCAATACACGGCAGCTCCGACGTCGCTGGGAGCTGTGGTGGTGGCAGGCCCCGGGTACGAATCTCCAGCTGCGATGATGACAGAATAAATGAGCGCGTGATAGATCGATTGCAATGTATCACTCAATTACTGGATACAAATAATTCGTACATTCGAAATGCAGCTATGCGTTTAGCTGCAATTGAGAAATGAAAATAAAATCGCAGCGTATTCGCGGGAGTACAATACGTTAATTCAAAGTAAAAAAGATGATTACTATTTCTTTTTAAAAAAAAGGCGTTGGTCATCGTGTTTAATGAACGTTTTTCCAATTCTTGTAATTTGTTCCTCGTGAGCCAACCACGACTCGGGCCTAGAGAAAAAAGCAATGAGACAAAGACAAATGTATATATATATAATTTTAAGACAACAGGTGAAGAACTATTGGAGATTTAAGATTTAGAACAAGTAAAAAATATAATTTTAAAACAATAGGCGAAGAACTTTTGGAGGTTTGGATTTTGATATATAGTTCGTGTGCTCAAAATCTCAATAGGTGAAGAACTTTCGGATTTTTAAGGTTTTCACAATCTTAAATCTCCAAAAGTTCTTCACCTATTGTAAAATTTTGACACAATATTGCATTTGAATACGTGGAGTGCTTTTATATAGTCCTTGGAGCGCCATCATATAAATATATGTAATATATAAAGATATAAGGAAGGAACCGTTGTTACTAATAACTTCGAAAAGTTCTTGACCAAAGTATTCTAGTATTCTATATTTTTACACGATACTCTAATGAACATTCAGATGAACATGCGCTATATATATTTTTGTGTTCACATAACATATAAATAAACATGTAATATACAAAGGGCAAACTTTGCTACCAAAAACCCCGAAAAATTTTCGGCTCATTTCCTTAAAATTTTTACACGTTACTCCAAAACACACTCGGATAGGCACGAGCTAAATATATATTTTTTAATATATCTAATATACAAATGTATATATACTACATAATAAGGGAAGACTGTTGGCAAAAGTCTCGAAAAGCTCTTCAGCAGTTTACTTCAACTTCTTACAGGACACTCAAATAAACGTTCATGTGGACATAAGCTATATTTTTTTAAGCAACAGTTTGCAGGTCTTCTGTTGGAACCGACTGTGAGAACGAAAATGCTGTGCTTTGTTCTGCTGTGAATATATACTATTTTGTTTTCTTTTCACCATCAGTATCATCTATGATAGTAAAGTATTTCAGCCAATAGAAAAATTGTTTCCCCCATATACATTCTTTTATCAGGATGAAATACTGCTACAGAATCTGAATTTGCTATAGCAGTGAACATGGTTCTAGATTGGAGAGAGGATGAGTAGATGGACAAGGGGGGGGGAGTAAATGGACAGAGAGTGAGGGAGGAGATGATTGACAAAGAGAGGATAGAGGACGAGGAGATCGACAGATATGAGGGGCACGAAATGAACATAGAGAGGGGTAAGGAGCACAGATGGACAGAGACTCACAGAGGGGGAGATGGAGAGAGAGGTGGAGGGGGGGAGGAGAAAGGAGATGCGGATATACATCCAATTCCCATAGGCCTACATATTTAGTAATTGCAAAGAATTGTTGGGTTCGCTAGTATATGCAAGAAAAACAAATGTAAAAAGTCTTTCTTGTAGGAACTGAGCACTTAAATTTAGAGAAAAATTTCAATACTACGCCTGACAATAGTTTATTTCACAGTTTCACGTATGGAACTAATAAAAATGATTGTAAATGCTTTATTTGTGTTATATAAAACTTATCTAGCACTTTCCTTAGTCAGAACGTATCTTCCATTGGTTGTTTTTGTATTGAATTTATTTCAGTGACATTTAGCCATCGTTTTTGTGATGTTCATTAATTACTAAACATATATATATATTCTTGCTGTTTGAGGCAACACGATAGCGGCAGGTACTTGTATACCTAAAATTTTTGTGTTCTACATTTCGCTCTTACCCCTGTATTTTGATACAAGGAGGAAATAATACTACGTAATAGATATAGGCAAAACAATCCATTTCTGGGATCGGATTAGAACACCTCTCTCACTGGAATGAATTAACTCTCTTTCACAACTCACCACTCACCATTTACTTAATAAAATAAATGAATGAAACGCTGTTCCCTTTTTAATTCAAGGTCATTGTATATGTATTTATACCATACTTTAAACCCCCTTGAAAGAATGCAGCAAGAAAACTAATAAGATTCCGTTTTATCCCTTGGAGTTTTAAGCTTTCTGGAATGTCTTACCATTTTTCAGTAGAAATTAAAAATATCATAATAAAATTCTGGATAAGGGTTTGTGAAATTATGAGAAAGTTATTATTATAATTTTAATGAGAACGAAATGTAATATAAAAATTGACATATAATAGAAATAAAGTCTCTACTTCTTAAAATTACCCACAGTTTTCATATATAATATGTAACAATATACATCTAGTTTGACAATTGCTGCAGGTCCCAGATGGTCGCTTCCTAGAAGCTGACTGATGATATCATCAAACACTTCCAAAACTCAACAGTTCCTGGCCTTTATGCCAGTAGTTGTATGGTATTGGTCTTTGTTTTAGTTTCCTTGTATTTCAGCAAGTTTTCTTAAGGCAAAAGGAGCCTTACTCAAAACCATAATTACTCTTTTAATCACATCAATAGTTTTCTATATTGACTTTTGTACTGCATGTTACACAATACGATGTAAAGAATGTACAAAACATAGGATGTATGGACGGTATAAAACCATGCTGGCAGACTTGATGAATGAATAATTGACTGTTATTGCCTTGTTGATTTTAAACTTGAAATTATACTTGGCCGTAACAGCCTTAATCGAATTTGAAACATTTTCTGCAGTGTATATTTCTTTCAGATTAGGTACACTCTAGAAATTACAACTTTAATTGAATCTGATCACCTACAAAATGCATGTTACACATTATGATGTAAAGAATGTACTAAAGTAAAACGTATGGAAGGGTCAAAAGCATGGCAGCTCACTTCATGTGTTAAGTATTGACTGTTATTGTGACAGCGATTTTAAGCTTTGGATTATATTTAGTCATAACAGCCCTTAACAAATTTGAAATGTTTTTTGCAGTGTATCTTTCTTTCAGATTAGATACACTCTAGAGACAACGACTTTAATCTTATCATCTACAAAATGTGCTACGAGCACATACAAACTAACATCATTTGTAACTTCCTGGCAGATTAAAACTGTGGGCCCGACTGAGACTCGAACTCGGGACCTTTGCCTTTCACGGGCAAGTGCTCTACCAACTGATCTACCGAAGCACGACTCACGTCCGGTACTCACAGCTTTACTTCTGGCAGTACCACGTCTCCTACCTTCCAAACTTTACAGAAGCTCTCCTGCGAACCTTGCAGAACTAGCACTCCTGAAAGAAAGGACATTGCGGAGACATGGCTTAGCCACAGCCTGGGGGATGTTTCCAGAATGAGATTTTCACTCTGCAGCGGAGTGTGCGCTAATATGAAACTTCCTGGCAGATTAAAACTGTGTGCCCGACCGAGACTCGAACTCGGGACCTTTGCCTCTCGCGGGCAAGTGCTCTACCAACTGAGCTACCGAAGCACGACTCACGCCTGGTACTCACAGCTTTACTTCTGCCAGTACCTCGTCTCCTACCTTCCAAACTTTACAGAAGCTCTCCTGCGAACCTTGCAGAACTAGCACTCCTGAAAGAAAGGATATTGCGGAGACATGGCTTAGCCACAGCCTGGGGTACGTTTCCAGAATGAGATTTTCACTCTGCAGCGGAGTGTGCGCTGATATGAAACTAACATCATTTGTGGTTGTCCTCTGGTCATTGACCATCAGTAACAAATCTGCTATTGTCATTAGTAACAACCAATGACTATACTGTGGTTTCAACCTATGTTTATGACAGACTATCAAATCTTGTAAGTATAAGAATGTTAACAAAAGGCAAAAACTGGTTGTACATACTGTTGATTTCGTGTTTTGTCATTACATTGTATTATGCTTTGTAAATGCTTGAAAATGGCGCAAATGCAGAAATTTTAATAGTGAAATAAAAATAGTGACAGCTACAAATGAATATGATGTCATCTAAGATTTTAATGGTTTTATTCAATGTAATCGGCATTATAGCATTGACAGCTTTACTTATGCGTTGCTGCAAACAAAAATCAGTTGGGAGTGACAGTGACACAAAAAAAACTAAATCAGTTTCAGGTTGAGAATTAAGTAAGTATAGAAGGCTGGAAGATTCTGCTTCACCTTGAATTCCAGAATATGGAGTTTTATCTGAAGTGAAATCAGACATTGGTGAAGATGATTTGTAAGAAAAAAATTCTCGAATTTCTGCAAAAGAATCATCAGTTGATTGCGATCTCCATTGGATTCCTGACCCACAACGTTACAAACTTGTTATTGGATGCCTGAGCTTTATACTTGTCTTCAGGTTTGGTGGGGAGCCAGGAGAACAGGAAGCTATCACTAGTAGTAGCGACAGTGTCTTTTCTTTATCGAGTTCGCCAAAATGATACCATATTTCACTTAATCTCTTCTATGCGAAGACGACATCGTAGCGTATGTCATGCAACTTTGAAATATACATTATATGGAAAAACTTAAATATATCTTTAAGTAGAAAACGCTTAAAATGAGGAAAAATGTGCACGCAACGTGTTCTATAATCCATAAGTTAATTAAGTTTAATGGTGAGTTTTTCATCTTAAGACAACGAAATATCTCAATGGATTAAAAACCGGAAATATATATACTTGAAAATGCTGTCTGGCGATATAAATGCTGAGCCTACTGCCCCGGTGGCTTCAGTGAGAGGCAACTTGGATGTATTAAATAGGAACAACCCATTTTTATTTTAGAATCATTTTATATGGGGAAAATGCGTAATTTTTGTATGTAACACTTTTCCTGCTGCGTGATAGATAATGCTGTAATCGAGAAATAACACAACACCATTACTCGAGTTTTTTTTCTATAACTGTTTTGAAATATTCGTTCATTCACTATCTGGATTGATCACATTGCGTGCATGTCAGCCATAATTTCTTAAATACGTTCCTTCATAACCTGACTGGGTTTTTAGTTAACATGCAGGTTGTTGCGATAGAAAAGAAAATTGAAATGGTTTACATTTATAGGGAAAGTGTGAGGAATGTCGATAATTCTTTAACATTTTATGTTGACCGTTCACCAGTGAGGGGACTGTGCTACCACGAAAAAGGAACCGTCAAATTACATTTGCTGGAGAGGATAATGACACTATGATAACGACCACTTCAGCACTCAACAATTAAGCCGTGAATATGGAAACGGAGTGCTGTTTGACGAATTTTGAGACAGAAAATAGCATCCGTTGCATATTTCCTTCCATCATGAACCTCATGGCAATGATTTCCAGAACCGACTAACATATTGCTTGTGGTTGCTTTAGCGAATACAGAGAGATACCAATTCTTTGCTTGAGCATTGTTTTCTGACGAGTCGAGCTTCACAAACAATGGTCGAGACGACATGCAGTATTGGAATGTGAAAACATACATTGGTTACGCCAAATAGTTCATCAGCATCCATGGAATGTGAATATTTGGTGTGGAACAATATTGGTGACGAAGTCTTTGTTCCATTCTATGTCAATGACCCCTTAAATGGTGATAAATATTGAACGTTTTTGGAGAGTATTATTACTTGCAGACCTTCCTTTGGAACTGTGACCAACAACGTGGTTATCTAGCAGATTACTGTATAGCAGCTAGAGAACTCTTAAGATTACATGTAGAAACAGTGGTGGGTTGGAAGAGGTAGCCCCGTGCTTTGACTTGGAATGTCTCCAGATCTTACTTCGTCTGCCTTTTGTTTAAGGGGTTACTTGAAGAGATAAGAGCCAACAATGCATGATAACGTGATTTAACATATCACCCATGCATTTTCGTAGATTTCATCAAAAACTCTTTCTAATTTATGTCGAATCATTCTGTGTATGGATAAATAAGTTCACTGAAGTGGGTAGCGGCATTTTAAGTGTTTACTGTAAGACAGTTCTTACAAAAAAGCACCCAGTTGGCGAGAAAACACCAGTCAAACGAGCGGCCTGTTGTTGAGAGGTGAGAGGACATAAACAAGCTTTTCTCACAGTGTCGCCCCCTACCCCAGACCCCAGCGTTGGAGCAGGCGAGGGTTCACATTGGTATCACCAGACAGCATTTTTAAAACTACTGGATACATATTTTTCCTTTTTTTTGTGTGATATGTAGCTTTTGAAATACTTCATTACTCACACAGTACACGCAAAATTTAATAATTTAATAGAGATGCCATTACTGTTACAATGAACAAAATCCATGCCGAGCTGAATTCAAATGAAGAGTGGTGAGTTAAAGATTCAAGTCAAAGTGTAAGCTGAATCAGTGAACAAGGCAAGAGCGCTGCGAACTGAATCAGTGAGCAAACTGAGAACACAAAGATCTGGAGCTGAGAGCTAGGAGCTAGGGGTTAGGAGCCAAGAGTACTGTGAGTCATGAGTCAATTGTGATCAGCTTCGTGCTGAGTTAGGAGTGGTAAGAGGGTCAACTGCTTCCACTTCATAGAGCATCATCTCTTTTGGCAAGGCATCGTATGGACCAACCTGGCAGCTCTTTGCAAGATGCCATTTCAAATCAAAAGGAGAAACAAAAGACAAGAAAGTGTTTTCTGAGGTAGTAAAGTGTTCTAAAGAAGTGGCCTTCTTTGCTTTGTATACTCTGTTTGAGGCTGACGAAGGCAGTTCACAACAGTAAAGAGTCTTAACACACGTAGAAGACATAGTATACAATGTATATTTTGCAGCACAGACCTCCATAGTGGCTAATTCAGCATACACTACTGTGACAGCCCTGCCTAGAATCTTAGTTCCACACATTAACGTCAATGTAAAGACTTTTAGGACCTGAAGAGCTACTGTTCCTCTTTCTCTCACTTGTTGCTCAGGCTGTGAAAGGATCTAGCTCTTTGAATCAGCTCAGGAGTAGATCGCCCATCTGTAGTACATAATACTATATGTTACAATATTTGAAGACATTCTCCATAGAGAATTGTCACTCTATGTATTAGCCCATAGTAGATAAAACCACTCTTTAAATCTCAAACAAAATGTCATTTCTATGCCATAACGTTATTCATCACCAGTGAGCATACATGTTGCCAAGATTGTTTCAACTATGCTGCAGAAGTTTAGCTGGGAAGCCCTTACACATCCTCCATACAGTCCTTGTCCCTCTCCATGCAATTTACATATTTTAGGAGCCCTGAAAAAAGACTTTCATGAGAGCTGATTTGCTTTGGACGAAGAGGTGCCCTCCTCAGTAGAGTATCGTTCTGTAGACAACTGCAAATAGTTTTCCATGAAGACGTTGGCCATCTTGTCTCGCAGTGTTGACAGTTATGGAGATTTCATTTCAAGTAATGAACAGTTTGCTTACTTTCTTTTCTAGCTGCTTCGATTTCATTTGACTGCCTCTTATAGAAGGTGACCTGGTTAGAGGTATACAAAAACATTTGTTTATGTTTCATTACCTATTAAGCCTTATATCTTTATTTGTCCAACATTGTACACAGGTACTTTTTATGCAGGTTGGTACAGTTCAGTGTAGGCACCAATCGTAGCTTAACTGATACTGACATGGTACACCACTTTGCGCCACACATTCATAAGCATGACAGGTTTAGGACATCTACTGCAGTATAGAACCGATGTCTCAAATGTGCCAAATCTCGGAATCTTGTATTGCAAACATTGTCCTTGATAAACCCCCTTCCCTGAAATCTAGTGGAGTCAGTTTGAGAGACCGAGGAGTCCTAGCAATAGGATCCCCAGATCCAATGCTTAGCAGACGTCTCACGGAGAAATGTGGTAACATCCCAAGATAGGGGGCGGGGGCACCATCCTGATAGAAAATGAAGTCAGGAGGCATTATGGAACTGCATAGTTCACCAACATGTCGTGATATGTGTTCCTTGTTACTGGTGTCATGAGCAATGCCATATAGTGCAGTTCATGAAATGGTGAGAATCACATCTTGGAGAGTGCCTGTCGATTGGATATTTACCCAACTACATAAAATGTCGAGATTTTTCGTTATAAGGGTTTTTTACTCATATGAATACCTCTAGCCTTGACACCATGTATTTATGGACAGAACTGAGAAACCAACATACCTGCTTTGGCCACTGCAGTACTCACTAAACATATTGATCTCAACGCCTTCTTCAGTTAATGATAGCATATGCTTTCGAATAAAAGAAGCCTTTTAATTTCCTCAGTGACCAGCAATAAATTCATCCCATATATAACACTGAGTGGATTTGTGCTTCTTGGTTACAAAGTACAGAGAGAAACTGAGGCTCCACAGTGATCGTTTACAGAAAGGTGAACCACTGTGTAATAGAGTCGTTGATAAACACTTTTTCAAATCAATCCATAGGAAACAAGTGCTTTAATTTTTCCTAATTTTCCCTGTGTCGATATTCGACTGCTCATAGCTACATCCACCTAAATTTAAATGAACTTTTTTTTTCTTTAATGTCAGTACCGCCATTCGACTGTTTTTTCCTTGCAGTGTTACATTTGCACGATCATGATTTCGGCTTCAAAGTGTCATTATCAAGAGTTTTAATGTTGTACAGAGCCTAAGATGGCATACTGTCATATTTAAAATACACCATTAGACACATTGTCTAAGGGCCAATATTTCTGGTAAAAGACAAGTGTCATTCAGTTAAGATGGTATACTCAGTGACAAATCAGTAGGCTTTTATCAGAAATATTGACCCTTAGACAATGTGTCTAATGGTGTATTTTAAATAGGACAGTGTGCCATCTTAGGCACTCTATAACATTAAGAAACTTAATAATGGCACTTTGAAGCGGAAATCATGATTGTGTAAATGTAACACTGCAAATAAAAAACAGTCTAATGGTGTTACTGACTTTAAAGAAATATATTATGACTGTGGCCCCACATTATGAAAAAATTATTAAATGAACATTCTTTTGTTCTCCTATTTTAGTATTTTATTCCACATTATGTTTTCAGCTGAAGATCATACTCGTAAATGTCATATTTAACATATTTATCGTTGTTGGACCGATGGAAGGACAAGTTAAAGTTTTCGACAGATTTTTCACTAAGTTTCCTCATACTCATAACGCAAACACTGTTCCTTACAATGTGTCTTATATAATCTTGTCATCTCCGAAAGAGATAGAATTTAATTATTTCTATCCTGTATGGGATCTTGAATAATGCTTAAAATTAGTAAGCAATTTGGCTGCGTCGTTCATAATTCTTTGTTTTGCTTCTTTTGGAGTACACTCTTGTTTTCCATGTATTACTCTACTTTTTTCGTGAGAAATACCACAAGTAGATACAAGTATTTTCTTTTAAACACTGACTCCAACTTTCATTAATATCAAACCTAGTGTCTTTAGATACATTGTCTGGCACACCTGGATTTTTTCCACACTAACTTTTTGTAAGAAATATTTCTAATTGAAAACTGGCGTCTGCTGCTGCCTGCTGATTCCCTTCCCTTAATCGCAGTTTCGTTAGGGTATTCCTGTACACAGCATGCCATTAATGGATTTTGTGCTTGGGTCTATGATTTACAAAAGTCCATAAAAAAGATTTTCCCATTATTGTTCATTAAATTTCTCAAAGCATTTTCTTCGACATTTGCAGAGTTGTTTCAATGTCTTACCCACCTGTTCCACTCCACTTGTCGAAAGGTATTGCTTCCTTGTGGCCTGGCTATTTCTCCAATATTACGTGCCCATTTTGCTGCGTCATATATGTCCATTCTTATGCAGTTCTTCGAAAAAAAAATTTTGCCCTGCTGTTCCGACAGCTGGTAACTTATCCTCAACTTTTCCATTAGATTCAGTATGACGTTGTTTTGTGTTACGCTGCTTATTGTTGAATGTTTAAATCACAAAATCAGAAGTGTTGTAACTTCCTGTCTGGATATATTCAGATACTCTGTCTGAAAACTATGAACCACCAGAACTAGCAGTATCGGTTGCAGTTATGTCGTGCAGATGTTTTGCATTGGACACAGGGTTTAATTCCTTTCGTTAGATTAGTCGTGTCACATTCAGACAGAGAGTGTGTAAACATATCATAAGTGTTAGTTTCACGGTTGGCGTGTTCATAGAAGCCATTGCCAGAAAAATCGGCCCTTTTTTGTGAAACAAGAAGTTATTTAGAAACTAGAGGAAAAAAACTGAACTAAAGTAACTCACATCTTTCGAGATTAGATTTATCTAACAGATAAGACATACAATTTTCCTTGTAAAATATTGAAAAATTTAGCACTTAGTACATTGTTTGCTTAAAGAATATGTGCTAATCTCTGCAATACGTCTTCCTCTCACTAAAACATGTTTTCACTATAGCCACAGTTATTACAGTGTCACTCATGGATGAAACAAGATGATGTCAAATAATAAACAGTGATAAGTCGAAGTCATATAACCAAGCGGTCTGTAGTGTTACATTAACCAGAGTTGACGTTTGGAAATGGAAAATGTGGAAAATCCTTCAACGGTGTGTACGTTGGTTATTACTGGTTGAAGTAGTTTAATGTTTATGAAATGAAATTGATTTTCAGGAAGCCATGCTCTGTACTTCCCGTCAAAGTTCGGCTTTGGTTATTCCTACAAATAAAACTCGGTAACGATCGCAATGTACCTGACATTCACGAAAAATTGGTAGTTCTTCCATCAAGCCGCTTCAGACATCTAGTAGTCAGTCAAATCGTTAAGACCATTCCCATCCCTCACCATTGGGTGCGACCTCGTGGCGTTGCAGGACGAATGAGGAATCATTCTAGCGACAGATATGGAACTCCACTTCGACGAAGTACAGTTTCTTATGGATCAGTGTCAGGGAGACAGAATTTCGGATACGGGAAGCTTGTAAGTAGGCTGTTTAGGTTTTTATGTTTGTAACGCTACGTAGCGCTCTATATGAAAATCACTGGCTGTGCTGTGTGAAGTCTGTGGCTGGTTTGCATTGTTGGAATTTGCTATTGTAGTGTTGGGCAGTTGGCTGTTAACAGCACGTAGCCTTACGGAGTTGGAGGTGAGCCGCCAGCGGTGGTGGATGTGGGGAGAGAGATGGTGGAGTTTTGAGAGCGGATTATCTGGACATGTAGTTAGTGACTTCAGTAGTTAGAATCTTTTATTTAGCTGGCAGTATTGGCGCTCGCTGTATTGCAGTAGTTTGAGTAATGAAGATTTTTGTGAGGTAAGTGATTCATGAAAGGTATAGGTTATTGTTAGTCAGGGCCATTCTTTTGTAGGGATTATTAAAAGTCAGATTGCGTTGCGCTAAAAATATTGTGTGTCAGTTTAGTGATGATTAGAATAAGTAAAGAGACAAATGTCTGAGTACGTTCAGTTTTGCTCAGCTATTTGAAAATCAAATAACATTAGGAGTGTACCAGCACAGTAATCCACAAATTTTTCTAAGGGGACGTTTCAAGCTGCTCGGCTGTTCAAGCACTACTGTACTATCTGTGAAAACTGGTTTAAGGACAGTGAACCCACGAGTAAGTGACAAGGTGTTGGAGTTCACACCTCATCACATGACGTGGGGATTGGAGACTTGTCCACACCATGGGCGACTGCAGAAATTTTGCCAAGAGAGGGCAAGTCTAAAAATCCTAGTTTTTGAATAACTTATCCTGTGAATCTGAAAATATATAGAACCAGAAGAACTAAATGTGATAGGTTCTACAAAAGACTTATTCTATCTTAAACTATTGATATCCATGTAGTACTTTTAAGGCAAACATGGGCTTCCACAGAAATTTACACATGAAGGAGCAAGATAACAAAGGTTCCACATTTGATACAACAAAATTCGTTGAGACTGGGAACGTTCAGAGTCACAAGAAATAAATTTGCTAGAAAGTACACAAAGTTTATTGTGCCTTAAACATTTGGTAGTCATCCACTCAATATTTTTGAGGGCAATTTCATCTTTTTGTATTGTTAATATAAACGTACAGACCAATATCCCTAACGTCGCGACGGTTTGCCGCAGAATCCTTGCAACATTCTCAGTACGAATATAATAAACTTTCTTGAGAATGAGAAGCTTATGTCCACGAGTCAGCATGGTTTCAGAAAGTATCGCTGGTGCGAAACTCAGCTTGCCCTCTTCTCATATGATATACTGCGAACTATGGATGAAGGGCAACAGGTTGAGTCCATATTTTTACACTTCCGGAAAGCTTTTGACACGGTGACCCATTGCAGGCTGATAATGAAGGTACATGCATATGGAGTAAGTTCTCATATATGTGACTGGCTCGAAGACTTCTTAAGTAATAGAACCCAGTATGTTGCCTTCGACCTCGAGTGTTCGTCAGAGACAAAGGTATCGTCAGGAGTGCCTCAGGGATGTGTGATAGGACCGCTGTTGTTGTCTGTATACATAAATGATTTGTCGGAGTGGGTGGGCAGCGATCTGCGGCTGTTTGATGATGATGCTGTGGTGTACGGTAAAGTGTTGAAGTGACTGTAGGAATGTACAAGACGATTTAGACAAAATTTCTGTTCGTGTGGTGAATGGCAGCTAACTCTAAATGTGGGTAAATATAAGTTGATGAGGATGAATAGGAAGAACATATCTGTAATGTTGGGATACACTATATGTAAACGACTTCACTGTGTCAAGCAGGAAACTAGCGTCCTGCTTGACACAATCAAGTCGTTTAAAGGTCTGGGCGTAGGGATGCAAAGCAATATGAAATAGAACGATCATGTAAGAACTGTGGTAGGGAAGGTGAATGGTCGAATTCGATTTATTGGGAGAACTGTAGGAAAGAGTGGTTCACCTGTAAAGGAGACCGCATATAGGATGCTGGTGCGACCTATTCCTGAGTACTGCTCCAGTGTTTACGATCCGTACCAGGTCGCGTTGAAGGAAGACATCGAAGCAATTCGGAGACGGGCTGCGAGATTTGTTACCGGTAGGTCTGAAAAACACATAAGTGTTATGAAAACACTTCGGGAACTCAAATGAGAATCCCTGGAGTGAATGCGACGCTCTTTACGAGGAAGACTACTAAGGAAATTTAGAGAACTGGCATTTGAAGCTGACTGCCGAAGGATTCTACTGTCGCCAACATACACTGCGCGTAGGGATCGCGGAGATAAAGATACCAGAAATTAGGGCTCATACGGAAGCATATAGACAGACGTTATTTCCTCTCTCTATTTGCGACTGAAACAGGGGACGGTGGCTTGCAGAGTATCTATGCAAGTGTAGATGTAGAATGTGAATGCAGGAAAACTTCGAAAAGTACAATCAAATTTGTCGCTAGAACCAGCTCTTAACAGCCTATGACTCAACCGAAATTATATCCGTCTCCTTGGTTTGGCACGTTATTGTGTAGAATTGGCAACTGGACCGCAAAACTCATAACTGTATGGTTGGATGTTGCACAGGGTTGCACCCAGTGTGGTTCAAGAACCATATAGTTTAAGAAGATTCAAACACCCTTTCCAACGTGGTATATCATCATTTTTACTATCGTCGAATGCAGAAATTTGTATTTTTTTCTGTATTTGGGCTCGCCGA
Source organism: Schistocerca cancellata (assembly GCF_023864275.1). Taxonomy (NCBI): domain Eukaryota; kingdom Metazoa; phylum Arthropoda; class Insecta; order Orthoptera; family Acrididae; genus Schistocerca; species Schistocerca cancellata. Next base: position 700,016,783 of record NC_064630.1, on the reverse strand, counting down.
TGAAGTATAAGTGAACACACCTGTAGTGTAGCATGACCGTGTTCTTTGTACTGTACAACAATCGCTCTACCAAGTGAAACATGAATGTAGTCTTGACAGGTCAAATGCAAACTTACTGTTGAGAAAGAGACACGCACTTTCTTCAGCTCATTCAGGGCAGTAAAAGAAAGCGACGCGAAAAGATATAGTACTCTGTTTCTGTATTGTTCTGCAGAGATTCACATCCCCCCCCCCTCCAAAAAAAAAAAAAAAAAAAAAAAAACTGAAGCAGTCACCACAACAAGAAAACGTTATAATTATCCATGACCAACCTGACATCCAAACAATGTAATATTTAATAGTGTCACTGTGCTACCCTCTTGTATGCAACTGAGTAGAATCAGAGAGATAGCTTTCCCAAAATACATGAGAATTTTGAAATAGATAAAAAGTCTTCCACAGATTCCAGGAGGGGACAAGTGCCCCCTCATGGCCTTCCCCCATCCGTGCAGGTGCCTACGTCTGTGGCAGCTCTGACTACAGAGTACAATACCGATTTAGGCACAGTTACTGCTCATTCTTAGTCTAAGTACATGGCAACCTGGACTCTCCACGCATCTTTCTTTCTTAATAATACTTCTCTTAACTCGTCAAAACAAATATACAAGAACATTACTCAAAATATTACGAGGTCCAAATTTTTCCAATCATTTCCTTGGATTACTGGTTTCGGTCATGTTCGGTCCATTACTTCTCGACTCGGCTGTCCATGCTCCCGCAATTTCTGGTGACCCATTACAGGTCTCTCTTCTCCCATAATTCTCAAAGTAACGCCTATCGTTATAACAGCTTCTAGGATACTAGTGGCCTCTCCCGGGTCCATAGTTCTTTCTATTATCATTCCTATTCAGTGGACAGCTCGGATCCAACCTCTCCGTTCCTGGCAATGATGTTCCAAAGTCGAACTATTTCCGACTTACTCTACCGTCGCTCGCGCCTCGTTGCCACAGTCACAGCCCAGCTTGTTACATTATAATCGATGTTACCTGTAACTGTTTTATCTAACTTCTGTGTCTGTTTTTACTTAATGTGATTTCTGTACAACCATCCTCTTTGATGTAGCTATGTATAAGTTTTATTCGTGATTTATGATCATTAATGTAATTGTAATTAATTTACGGATGTAATTTCAAAAGTAGTATAACAAGAAACTATACCTGCGATCTGGTAGTTGCTTTGGGCATGTAGCTTTGTAATCGCATAAAACGTGGAGGGAAGAGCATCTGCAACGACACTGGCTGGGCGGGAATAGAAGAGGTGGATCTGGCGGTCGAACTGCAACGCTCCTTTGTGGCAAGAGTCAGTCGGTGACAAGGAAGTGAGCTGTTCTCATCCTGTGAACTGAACGAGGCAGAAAGATTATAATACGGCCTCGGACAAGGTAGTATTTTGGCTTATTGTGAATGGCATACTACTGTTAACTCTGTACTATGAAAATCTGACGCCAAGAAGATAATTTTCAGAGCTTGTTACACAGCAAGAGCAAAGGATATTTTGTCGCGTTTGTTGAGTAGTACAGGGTACCGACATTACCACCACCTTCATATAAAATTATCATTTTCGTATTGTATAACTGTGTGGACGAGTTATATAGTTTCTGTTTCAATAATAAGTTTGTGTTCTGTACACTTTGTGTACAGCACCCGTATTTTATCCTTAGTCGTTTACCCAGACAAGATACTATCCCAAGTACTACGATATTCTCTAGTATCCTATTATACTGAGTTGACAAGTAATTCTAGCAAATTTTCACTACAGTTAATAAACTTGTATAGCAGTACATTTCATAATTATTCAGGGGGTCTAAATTTTGAAGCACCTCAGGTATTTTTCATAAAAGGGTAGTTAAAGTTTCACGAAAGTACAACGGTCAAGAAAATATTTAAAGTATTCAGCGTAAAGATCGTTCTTATTGAAACTCAGTACAGTATTACAGTTACTTACAAAAACCATAATGATAAATATTATTTACTGGCCGGTAACTGTGAAGGAATCTGACCCGTGGTCTAGGGTTAACGTCTTGTAATAGCAATCAGTCCTCGTTCCCGGGTATGGAACCTGCAATGTAATGAACACTGAAGGACCTATTATACCAACATATGCAGGGTTCGATGGTACGAGCAGTAGTATCGACTTTACGCTAGCAAATAATGCAGCAATGGCATACGTAACAAACTGGACTGTACACGACAACATAGCCAGTAGTGATCACAATGTCGTAACATATACACCAACTCACATTCAGAACACAACGACTAAACCACACACCAGACACTTATTGTTGCACAAAACAGACTGGAACAAATTAACGGAAATTATCCAACAACACGATCTAGAAAACATCAATGGATGTATCGATAATAGAGGACACAAGTTAAAACAGATAATACAACATGCACAAAACACATCAATACCGACACCAAAGAACACAAAACGATCACCAGTACCATAGACCAACGGGCTCACGAGACTCAAACAAGATGCCAGACGCAAACGAAAATTATATCAAAGGGCGATAGCAGATAGGGACAGACGCATAACACTTGAAGCATATAGGCATGCACAAGACTTATACAGACAGACCCTATACGACACGCGTAGACAACAATGGGAGCTATTTATAACAACACAAACAGAGCAAAATATAAAATATATGGGGGCGGGGGGGGGAGTCCATACAAAATACTGACAGAGAAGATAAAAACCTCACTAGTTCTGGAAACGCGAAGGCAGGATGACGGCACGATGACGAGGATATGGAGGAAGACAGCGGAGTTCCTGCTGTATAAACTGCTCCCTGACGACGTTATCGTTACAGACACATGATATCATATAACACTAAGAGAAAATCTACAAACACCATTCAACACTGCAACTGTCACCTGTGCCGGCCGAGGTGGCCGAGCGGTTCTAGGCACTACAGTCTGGAACCGCGCGACCGCTACGGTCGCAGGTTCGAATCCTGCCTCGGGCATGGATGTGTGTGTTGTCCTTAGTTAGGTTTAAGTAGTTCTAAGTTCTAGGGGAATGATGATCTCAGAAGTTAAGTCCCATAGTGCTCAGAGCCATTTGAACCATTTGAACTGTCACCTGTCCTTTTGCGCAAGAAGAGGTTTCGCTAGCAATCTCAGAGCTCAGAAAAAGGAAAGTACCTGGACCAGATGGTGTCCACTCGGAAACACTGAAAAAACTAGCACCGCAGATCACCCCGTTCCTAACAACGTTACTGAACGATACCTTACGGCTGTGCAGCCTATCTACAGTATGGAAAACCTCCATAGCAGTCATTATTAAGAGATCAGCGGATAGGGATCCATCAGATCCAAAGACTTAACAGGCCAATATGCCTAACAACCACCCTAGCAAAGATTCAGGAGAAGCTACTTTGTAAACGCCTGCAAACACACAGAGCTCTAAGCTCTAAGGGGTATGAGCCAACACCAATTCGGCTTCAGAACTGGAAGACCAATAGATGATACCATCAACAAGGTCCTACACATAGTTAATACTACAAAACAGAAATAAGCCACGGTAATAATAATTGAAATTGCCAGAGCATTCGATAATCTCTGGTGGCCCGTACTGTTTCAGAGGTTACTGTACAACAGTTTCCTAAATTACTGTAAAGACCGAGTAGTCAAATGGCAGATTGACAGCCGGAAAGTAATTAAAAGATTTACCAAAGGCTGTCCTCAAGGGTCGATCTGCGGTCTCATCTTCTGGGACATAACAATCGAACCCCTCCTGCAACTTCTGGATGGGGATGACAGGTCAGACGGAATTGTCGCCTACGTAGATGACCTATTAGTTGTCACTGCAAACAACAGAGCCCAGTTAGAAGAGAAAGCCAGTGGAATACTACAAACAATTACACAATGGTGTCACAACAATAAACTCAGGATAGCCGAAAACAAAACAACATTCACATTACTGAAAGGATCACTGCAAAGGAATCCTTCAGTTAATATTGGGGACACAAACGTCAAACGAGCACATGTTAAGGGCTATCTTGGAGTACACATAGATGAAAAATTGAATTTCCACGAACACATAAGGCTAACAACAGACAAAGCAGAAAAAATACCACACAAATTGGTGAGGCTAAATTCAAAACAGTACAAAAAAAATGGCTCTGAGCACTATGGGACTTAACATCTATGGTCATTAGTCCCCGAGAACTTAGAACTACTTAAACCTAACTAACCTAGTAGCGGTCGCGCGGTTCCAGACTGAAGCGCCTAGAACCGCTCGGCTACAAAGGCCGGCTTCAAAACAGTACAGATTACCTCTCATATGGACATACCACTGTGCGCTCTTCGAATCAGTACTCAGCTTCTCAGCTAGCACGTGGGCACGGAGACTGAACCTGGTCACCAACAAAGCATCGGTCAGACGAGGGCAGAGAAGTGTCCTACTTAGGCTATCTGGAGCCTCCAGCACCACCTCAGCGGATGCACTGTTTGTGGTGCTCGGAATATGCCCCGTAGATTTCACGATCAGATACAGAGCTGCAAGGTACTGATTAAAGATGGGGAGACTAGATAAGGTACACATAATAACTGGTGTGCCGATAGAGACGATAAGTCACCTTAAAAACATGCGTTTGGATACATGGCAAGGTGAGTGGGTTGTAAGTGATAAGGGACGTACACTGCAAGACTTCCCCCATGACATGAGGGAGCGGTTGAGAATGAAATATATCGATCCCAGCCGCGGTATGGTACAATTCTTAACCGGACACGGAACTTATCCCACGCACTTAAACTGCGTGAGTCTGAGGCAGACACCTACATGCACAAGCGGGAGGAACGTTCCCCTGAACACACTGTCTTTTTCTGCGGGCAATACGCGAACAATAGACATACACTAAGACCACCCAGATACAGACATAGATATATATACACAGAAATAAGAGACGAAGAACAATGGGCCACAATTAAACGTATTGACAAACAGTATTTCAAAAACAACACATGAAGAGTACATGCAGGCACGACATTACAGACATGCCTATGTGCAACTTAACAACAATCTCCAGAGGGTGGACAGCGATGCCCACAGTAACAGCGAAAACAGTGACAATGAAGAGGAACAGGAAGAGGAAGCCGAGATGTGACAGTAAATAAGCATAAGGTGATGGCGATCTAGCCAAGAATTCACCAAATGATGTACACGGATGGACACCTAAAGATAATACATAGGATTAGTAATAAACAGGATAAGCAATATTATTTCTCTACTAACAACCATTTGTGTGTGTGTGTGTGTGTGTGTGTGTGTGTGTGTGTGTGTGTGTGTATGTGACTGTCGGTCAACGGCTCGAAGAAACCATTCCGAGATATTCACCTTCAGTCACATTCGGTGATGGTACTAACAAATCTCTCCTCTCTTCTGTCATCTTTTTATATTCTTCTTAAAAAACAACAAATTGTATTTGTATTTCAACCTTAAATTGAAGTTATTTTGAAAAGTATTATTCCTTGTAGGTGTTGCAGATAAAAAAAAAAACAAAAAGAAAGGAAACTGGAAAAAGACGAAAAACGAAAATTGTAAGATGTACGACCTGTTTAAAAAAATCAGATAACAGGTCTATAATTTGGCAATAAATAAGTAAAACCGGCCACTGCTTAAATTTTGTTTTATAATCAGCATTGGCGCAAAGTCTTCCGGCATAAGAAGTCACCCTCATTCTGCCAACTGCCTTGTCAAAGAGGGCCGAGGAGCGGACAGAGATTTAGGGCACTCTCTTGTCCTGGGGGTGGGAAATTGCCCATAAAGACGGAAGAATCAGCAATGATCAACGGTATGAGGATGCAAAGGCAATGGAAACTACTACATTAAAGACACATAACTGGTATCCACAAGACATATGGCCTATAACTGAAATTCTTTTGGCAAAAGATTCCGGAATAGTTACCGATTCGGATCTCTGGGAGGGTATTGCCAAAGTGGAGGTGACCATGAGAACAAGGTTGAATAACCAACGAAAGGATAACGTTCTACGGGTCGGGGCTTGGAATGTCAGAAGCTCGAACGTGGTAGGGAAGCTAGAAAATCTGAAAAGGGAAATACAAAACATGAAGGCTCAGTCTAAATATAGCAGGGGAAATGGAAAGAAGACAAGGATTTCTGGTCAGATGAGTACAGGGTAATATCAACAGCGGCAGAAAATGGTATAACAGGAGTTGGATTCGTTATGAAGAGGTTACTGTGAACAATTCAGTGATAGGGTTCTTCTTATCAGGATAGTCAGCAAGCCAACACAGACAACAATGCTTCAGCTATACATGCCGACTTCGCAAGCTCAAGAGATTAAGTGTATGAGAATATTGAAAGTGTAATACAGTACGTAAAGGGAGATGAAAATGTAATGGTCATGGTGGCCTGGAATGCAGTGGTAGGGGAAGTAGTAGAAGAAAGGGTTATAGGAAAATATGAGCTTGGGACAAGGAATGAGAGAGGAGAAAGACTAATTGAATTCCATAATAAATTTTAGCTGATAATAGCGAATATTCTGTTCAAGAATCACAAGAGGATGTATACTTAGAAAAGGCCGGGTAGTAGAGGAAGATTTCAGTCAGATTACAGCGTGGTCAGACAGAGATTCCGAAATCAGATATTGGACTGTAAGGAATACCCAGGAGCAGATATAGATTTACATTATAGAAGTGACGAAGAGCAGGCTGAAGTTTAAGATATTAGTCAGGAAGAATCAATGTGCAAAGAAATGGAATACAGAAGTACTAAGGAATGACGAAATGTGCTTGAAGTTCACAATTTTGGTATATGTGACGGCCACAGAGACACGAGGTGTCCCATCATTTGGACCAAATCGTCAAGACGGAATCTGACAGACCTGCGTTCGACCAGAAGCATTTTCTGTCCGTCCAAAAATTTCAAAATTTTAGGGAAAATGGCGGTGGCTTGCATCCTAAAATTTGGATTGGACAATTCACCCGGTCGTTACCGTCTTCATGACCCCTCAGTGCGAAGCTGGAATTCATCTGCGCGCATATTGAGGGAACGGCCGCCGAAAAAATGCGAGATGCCGCGGCAAAGTGCAGCACATTCGATGAGTTCAAGAAAACAGTTCTCACTACCTATTGGTCATGTGAAATGCAGGATAGAGCAAAACAGAAGATTATGATGTGACCTGAACTCGAATTTTCGGGATACAAAGGACTGGTAAAAATATTCGAGGTGTTATTAAAGAAGAACTAATTCTTGGTCGCACCCTGCAGCCCGTCGGAAATTATTCGTTTCTGCTTCTCTAAACGCCCCATGCAGTACCAACAGGCACTCGTCGGTAGGTGCAGAGACAACAATGAGACTTTCAAATTTCTACTCAGCGAGCTGAAAATGATGTATGAGAGTCAGCATGTAAGGGATAAACGCAGAAACAATGACAACAACAAACAGCAACTGCGTAAAAACAAGGATTGGTGTACTGAGCCTCATAGTCCACATGGAGGGACAGAGGAAAGAACATCTCGACCCGACCGCAGAAATTACCGGTACCAGAGCCGAGCAGGCGATAATGTGTTGCGCTACGATCGTTACTGGTGGGAGCGGGAACAGAACGAGCAAACTTCTGGAGTTCGGCGCGGTCCAGACAGGAATCAGCTGGTAGGAGAGGCAGTTGATATTCGTCCACCCATCCGTGAAAGAGGTTCGCGCTCTCTTCGCTGCCAAACTAGGAGAAAACCGTATACACATGGTTGGTTACGAAGCGCTACAGGAGGTAATAATGGAGGAGAAATACGCAGTAACCAGTGATAATCTCCATCCGGTAACATCAGTAATGGTAGCAGACGTAACAATCAAAGGTGCTATGGACAGTGATAGTAACATAACGGCCATTTCCGGACATGATTGCCGGCGTTGTTTGGAGCAAAGAAATTAGCCCACGCTTGCCACGACCAAGACGCGAATTAAGGGAGCAATAGCCAGAAAAGAGAGGTCAATCTTCAGGCCAGAATTGAGTTTGAGTGTCAGGGACACCGCCTGGAAACTAATTTTATAGTGGTACCAAACCTGACCTTTTTTTTTTTTTTTTTTTGCCTCTTCATCTCAGAATAGCACTTGCAACCTACGTCCTCAATTATTTGCTTGACGTATTCCAATCTCTGTCTTCCTCTACAGTTTTTTCCCTCTACAGCTCCCTCTAGTACCATGGAAGTCACTCCCTCATGTCTTAGCAGTGTCCTATCATCCTGTCCCTTCTCCTTATCAGTGTTTTCCACATATTCCTTTCCTCTACGATTCTGCGTAGAACCTCCTCATTCCTTACCTTATCGGTCCACCTAATTTTCAACATTCGTCTATAGCACCACATCTCAAATGCTTCGATTCTCTTCTGTTCCGGTTTTCCCACAGTCCATGTTTCACTACCATACAATGCTGTACTCCAGACGTACATCCTCAGAAATTTCTTCCTCAAATTAAGGCCGGTATTTGATATTAGTAGACTTCTCTCGGCCAGAAATGCCTTTTTTGCCATAGCGACTCTGCTTTTGATGTCCTCCTTGCTCCGTCCGTCATTGGTTATTTTACTGCCTAGGTAGCAGAATTCCTTAACTTCCTTGACTTCGTGACCATAAATCCTGATGTTAAGTTTCTCACTGTTCTCATTTCTACTACTTCTCATTACTTTCGTCTTTCCCCGATTTACTCTCAAACCATACAGTGTACTCATTAGACTGTTCATTCCGTTCAGCAGATCATTTAATTCTTCTTCACTTTCACTCAGGATAGCACTGTCATCAGCGAATCGTATCGTTGATATCCTTTCACCTTGTATTTTAATTCCACTCCTGAACATTTCTTTTATTTCCATCATTGCTTCCTCGATGTACAGATTGAAGAGCAGGGACGAAAGGCTACAGCCTTGTCTTACACTCTTCTCAATACGAGCACTTCGTTCTTGATCGTCCACTCTTATTATTCCCTCTTGGTAGTTGTACATATTGTATACGACCCGTCTCTCCCTATAGCTTACCCCTACTTTTTTCAGAATCTCGAACAGCTTGCACCATTTTATATTGTCGAACGCTTTTTCCAGGTCGACAAATCCTATGAAAGTGTCTTGATTTTTCTTTAGCCTTGCTTCCATTATCAACCGTAACGTCAGAATTTCCTCTCTCGTCTCTTTACTTTTCCTAAAACCAAACTGATCGTCAGCTAGCGCATTCTCAATTTTCTTTTCCATTCTTCTGTATATTATTCTTGTAAGCAGCTTTGATGCATGAGCTGTTAAGCTGATTGTGCGATAATTCTCGCACTTGTCAGCTGTTGCCGTCTTCGGAATTGTGTGGATGATGCTTTTCCGAAAGTCAGATGGTATATCGCCAGAGTCATATATTCTACACACCAACGTGAATAGTCGTTTTGTTGCCACTTCCCCCAATGATTTTAGAAATTCTGATGGAATGTTATCTTTCCCTTCTGCCTTATTTGACCGTAAGTCCTCCAAAGCTCTTTTAAATTCCGATTCTAATACTGGATCCCCTATCTCTTCTAAATCGACTCCTGTTTCTTCTTCTATCACATCAGACAAATCTTCACCCTCATAGAGGCTTTCAATGTATTCTTTCCACCCATCTGCTCTCTCCTCTGCATTTAACAGTGGAATTCCCGTTGCACTCTTAATGTTACCACCGTTTCTTTTAATGTCACCAAAGGTTGTTTTGACTTTCCTGTATGCTGAGTCTGTCCTTCCGACAATCATATCTTTTTCGATGTCTTCCCATTTTTCCTGCAGCCATTTCGTCTTAGCTTCCCTGCACTTCCTATTTATTATATACCTCAGCGACTTTATTTCTGTATTCCTGATTTTCCCGGAACATGTTTGTACTTCCTCCTTTCATCAATCAAATGAAGTATTTCTTCTGTTACCCATGGTTTCTTCGCAGCTACCTTCTTTGTACCTATGTTTTCCTTCCCAACTTCTGTGATGGCCCTTTTTAGAGATGTCCATTCCTCTTCAACTGTACTGCCTACTGCGCTATTCCTTATTGCTGTATCTATAGCGTTAGAGAACTACAAACGTATCACGTCATTCCTTAGTACTTCCGTATGCCACTTCTTTGCGTATTGATTCTTCCTGACTAATGTCTTGAACTTCAGCCTACTCTTCATCACTACTATATTGTGATCTGAGTCTATATCTGCTCCTGGGTACGCCTTACAATCCAGTATCTGATTTCGGAGTCTCTGTCTGACCATGATGTAATCTAATTGATATCTTCCCGTATCTCCCGGCCTTTTCCAAGTATAACTCCTCCTCTTGTGATTCTTGAACAGGGTATTCGCTATTACTAGCTGAAACTTGTTACAGAACTCAATTAGTCTTTCTCCTCTTTCATTCCTTGTCCCAAGCCCATATTCTCCTGTAACCTTTTCTTCTACTCCTTCCCCTACAACTGCATTCCAGTCGCCCATGACTATTAGATTTTCGTCCCCCTTTACATATTGCATTACCCTTTCAATATCCTCATACACTTTCTCAATCTGGCCATATTTGTTTGAATTTTCTTGGGGAGTATCAGGTGGTGCTCGACCTGGGAAGAGGCGAGGTCCGTTTGAACAAGGGAAAGGAGGTCCTTATCCAGTTCGATGAGAACGCGATACGAGCACAAATACCGGCATAAAGTCTAAAACTTTGTAACACCCATGACGACTGGAGACTGTCTAATAATGTGGGAGACAATGATAGTGACAACATTGGACGAAAAGAAGAATTGATGCGGGATATTGAGGAGACAATTGATGCAAAGATGGACTCCAATCAACACAGAGAACCGATAGAACGGGAAGAGCCCAGGGATATGTTTCTTGCGGAAACCTGAGGCTATAAAGAATTTCTGCTACAAGCTCAATGTAAAAGAGCATACAAAATCACACAAAATTCTTTGTGCCACCGTACCCTATACCGAATGTGTATTGCGAATGGGTAGCAACAGATATTTCCAAAATGTTGGCAGACAGTGTTATTGAGACCAAGAGATCGAGATACAATAGCCTGATCCGTGTTGTCGAGAAGAAAGATAGGACGATTCGCCTCGTTCTTGACTCTCAGCAGATAAATAAGGTAATCGAGATGGAAACGGACAGAGACGCTGGAAGAGCTGCTCCAGAATTTCCACGGTGTTACCATGTTTTCATCCATAGATCTGTCGAGTAGCTTTTGGCAGATTCAATTACACCCGTAATATCGAAAGTACACCGCGTTCCTCACATTCAGTAGATGTCATCGGTTTGAAGACTGCCATTCGGCCTCAACATCTCGTCTGCGGCCCTCATTCGGGGAATGAATGGGATCGTGAGTGACTTCCTTAAGGAACGTGTCACCACATACGTTGACGACCTGCTGATTCCAGAGGAAACGTGGCGAGACCACAATGTAGTTCTCAAAGAAGTTCTTAAAACATTGAGTGAGCACAGGGTCACAGTTAACATCGAGAAATCGTGTTTGGGGACCACCAGCGTCAAATTCCTGGGACATGTCATTACGAACAGAGGGGATATCGCCTAACCTAGACAAAATAGAAGCAACAGATAAATTCCCACATCCAACAACCAAACGACAATTGCGCGGTATTCTCGGTGTCATACATTTCCATCAGGGTTTCGTCCATACAAATACCTCGAATAATCCTCGTCTAACAGAACTCACCACCAAGATAACATCATGGGCATGGGACGAAGAAGCGGAAAAACAATTTCAGGCACTAAATTTGACTCTACTTCAGGCACCGATACTGTCACACCGGAACCTAGCTGAAGACTTGTGCTTGGTGACGGACAGTGCGTATTCTGGGCTTGGGGTGATGATTTTTCAAAGATATATTGAAGGAGGCAACCTCGTAGGGAAAGTTATAGCGTTTGATAGCAGAGTGCTCACAAAAAGCGAAAAGAACTACGCAGTGACGGAGTCAGAGGCGCTTGCTGTGGTGTGGGGGTTCCAGAAGTAGCCGACTGGAATGGCCGAGCGGTTCTAGGCGCTTCAGTCTGGAACCGAGCGACTGCTACGGCTGTATGTTCGAATCCTGCCTCGGGCATGGATGTGCGTGATGTCCTTAGGTTAGTTAGGTTTACGTTGTTCTAAGTTCTAGGGGACTGATGACCTCAGATGTTAAGTCCCATAATGCCATTTGAACCATCTTTGTTCCAGAAGTTTATCTGTTTATTGTTTGGACGTAGAACCAAATTCTACATTGATCACAAAGCTCTGGAATTCCTGCTCATGGTGAAACTGTCTCATAAACGCCTCAATAGGTGGTTTCTCCTGCTGCAGGAGTATGATTTCGAGGTTATCCACATAAAAGGTAGCACTAATGTAATAGCTGACGCTCTGTCTCAGTCACACATTGGCTTTGAGGAAACCAACGATAATGAGAGACCACTTTCGCATTTATTACGTGCTGAAAGTCGCATTCGAGGAGAATGTCACTACGAGTATGCAACGTATCAGGGAGGAGCAGGACAAAGATTCAGGGCTCCTGAAACTTAAGGAGAAGTGGAAGGACGGGAGAGAGGCTCTGATCCGGCAGTCCTACCTTCTTAGGAAGGGAATACTATTTAACAGGGGAAGCATGGAGGATTTGCTACGGCGCCTGTGCCTAATGGAGCACCTTATAGAGAAAGTTGTCAGGCACAATCATTATAGTTACGAGCACACTGGAGCTCGGAAGTGTTCCTTGAAGTTTCGGGCTCTTGCTCACTTCAGCAACATGGAGAGGAAAATCCGCCGCATCCTGGCGGTGTGCAAGTCTTGCCAAAACGAAAACACACCACTACAGGCATGCAGGCATCCCTCTTCCCCATTGTACCTCGGAAACTTAAACATCTAGCGGCGACGGATCTCATGGGCCCTTTACCTCGCTCCAATAGAGGGTACTGTTATATCCTCATCTTCGTGGAGCTTTCCTCGAAATTCGTAACGCTGACACCTCTTAAGAGGGCGACAGCGAGGACGGTGTCGCAGGCTCGAACAATTTCCTGGCGCAATGGGACACGTCGAGAAGATCATTTCGGACAACGCTCCACAGTTTCAGTAGGGGGGGATGGAAGGAGGTGTTGAAGGAACACGAAATTGAACCTGTGTTTATCTCCTCGCACCATTCATTTTCGAACCCGCGGGACGTTTGATAAAGGAACTGGGTAATCTCTGCAGGATATACTGCAATAAGCAACAAACGACGTGCGATGTTTTCCTGCGTGACTTTCAGGAGATACTCAATGAGGTGCCTCAAGGCGTGGCACAACTCGCACCAGTGACAGTAATGAGGAGTTAGCAGCCAGAGGACCTGATTAGAACCATTGTTGACTACCCTGCGAGGACGCGGGAACAACACAAGAGAGTGGCGGAGGAAGTGCTCCGTAGAATTCAGGTAGCCGCTCGCAGTAGGAAAATTCGGGCTGACAAGACTGCACGAGTGCGATAGTTCCACATTGGAGATTACAACGCCTCTTCTTCTTGATGATTTGGTTTGATTTGTACTTGGCCTCGGCTAAAACTCGGCGACAGTCGGTAGAGTGTTAAGATCGTTATCAAGTTACGAAGACGACGTTACACAAAATAACAGTGCTGAACCGAAATGTCACGTGATTGAGATATTTACTTCACTTTAAATCACAAATGCAGGACTTGTCACGAGAGGGTCTTTTATTGCACAATATCAGTCACTTTCTAGCCGAACCTTGAGAAGAAAACTTTCCCAGGTGTTGGGGTGATTTAAATTATATGCTTCTCACCTATCAGTGAAGTTCCATAAACCACTGGCTATTATGAATGAAAATTGTCTATCAGTGTTCGTTGCCTAAATCACTAACTAATGTTTAGTTCAATTATTTAGTTAAAAGTTCACTTTATTGTAGTAGGTAAAAGTCCTCCGTTTGAATTCTAATGCCGTGATATTTGAAGTCAGAAGATCGTATTACTGCGTCATGATAGATCGCTATTATTCAATCTCAAAAACAATCTAAGAGTGCCTACGTGTACGAGCATTCAAATATATGACCTGCTTTGGCTAACTCTCGTAACGTAGTGACAAAGCATTGAATTATACTTAGTCATTACTCACGATTCCCAAAGAGTACTCACACGGAGTATTCTTTGGGATCGTTGGTTCTACTTTGTGAATGTTAATTTTTGTTAATTTTGCGATTTATTATGATTTTGATTTTAATTTTTTTGAAATTTAATCTTTCTTTCGTAGACTGCTAAATTTTCAAGTTTTAGATTCCTGATTTAATTACTCGTTATTGTCCTAATAATAGTGATGAATGGACTTCGTTCACTTATTCTCTTTTCTGGGAATTTGGGACTTGGGGGTAAATCTTTGGGGTATTGGGAGCTAATTTTTGATTTTTATTTCTCGTCCGAGGAAGTGGCATTAGAAGAGTCTTGGTGAAATCTTCCCAGCTGGGTAATAAAGAGAAACTATACTGCCGCAAGTTCTTCACGGTGTATAACGGGCCTTTCTGAGTGCGCAGAATCGCACAAGAGACGCCCTGGAATTGAAATCATTGAAGACGAAAAGTTCAGTCGGCCTTCACCACGTTTGTCACGTGAAGTACTTCATAGAATAGGGTCTTCGTAATGTATCACATTTCTGTTTAGTAGTACAAGTTTTAGGTATTGTTTTTTTATGTTTGTAAATATAATTGTGTAAACATTAGGTGTTATAAATGGTTTATTTTTGGTTATATGGGTTGAGTGAAAACAAGGTTGTAATGGGCATTTGTGTCTGACTACTGCATTTTATGTTTGTAATTTTTCAGCGTCACAGCCTTCTTCAAGTTTTATCTGTAATTGTTTTTTCTGTGACTTATTTTCTCGTGGATCACCGATCTGGAATGTGAACGCCATAATTATAAGTGGTACCTATCAGTGTTTTGGCGAATACATTCTCTTTCTGAGGTCTTGATTGATGCATGGGTGAACTAGGCCATTGCATTCTTGAGGGGGAGTCGTCATCTGGTATGTGTGAAATCTGGTCCGGTCTTGTGTCTCTGGTGGTGTTGTGGGGTGCTTACCACTCTTATGAATGCTTATGACAGGGAGTGGGGCACGCACTCGTTGTGTTGCACCTATCTCTTGATCAATTTCGAGTGCATATGGGCACGCCCTTGAGCGTTGCGCCAGTTTTTTGTGGTGTTTTTTCGAGTGTGCGTAGCCACGCCTGAATTAAGTGTGCAGAATTCGGATTCGTGAAATGCTAAGGAGGCCGCCGAGCCCGCCCTCGCCACTGTGCGCTGGATCATACTTTCGTGTTGTGAGAGGTTTGAGTTGCCTCTACGTTTAAATACATGTGTGTGTGTGTGTGTGTGTGTGTGTGTGTGTGTGTGTGTGTGCAGCCTAATCGTGGAGAAAAGATAGTGGGGAATAGTGATTCGCACCCCAACAACAAAACCGAGACATGGGCCTGGATTGCGAATTTCCCATACACATCAGTTACGTCTCATTGCAGCGATAGTTTCGTTTTATTGTTTGCATTTCTTGGCTCTTACAAGGGAACCTCCCCATCGCACCCCCCTCAGATTTAGTTATAACTTGGCACAGTGGATAGGCCTTGGGAAACTAAACACAGATCAATCGAGAAAACAGGAAGAAGTTGTGTGAAACTTTGAAAAAAATTAGCAAAATATACAAACTGAGTAGTCCATGTGCAACATAGGCAACATCAAGGACAGTATGAGCTAAGGACCGCCGTGGTCCCGTGGTTAGCGTGAGCAGCTGCCGAACAAGCAAGTCCTTTGTTCAAGTCTTCCTTCGGGTGAAGAGTTTATTTCCGCAAAGTTATGATCTGTCCGTTCGTTCATTGTTATAAGATTAGTGTCTGTGTTTTGCGACAGCACCGCAAAACCATGCGATTAGTAGACGAAAGGACGTGCCTCTCCAATGGGAACCGAAAACATTTCATCGCAAGGTCATAGGTCAACCGAGTCTTCCACAGGAAAACACGTCTGTTATATTCTATACGACACTGGTGACGGTATGTGCGTCACATGACAGGAATAGGTTGTCGACCCACCTAACTTGTACAGTGGCGAAAGGGTAAAAAGATTCTTCTACCATGCCCGATTTAGGTTTTTTTGTGGATGTGATAATCACTCCCAAAAAACTGATGAAAACATAAGAGTTTGTCACATAAACTGCAACAAATGAATGCAACAGTTTCACAGTCCCACAGTTTTTCCTGTACTCTGTCAAAACATGTTTTCAAATTTTTCCTTGTGTAGACCGTCAAATCCTGCATATGCCCAAGCAAATCTGAACATGTCCTGGAATTTTAGAGAGCGAAGTTGATTATGTGTGAATGCCTGAAATTTGATAATTGTCCGAAAATAAAAGTTTTCACGTGAGGGAAGACTTGAACCAAGGACCTCTCGCTCGGCAGCTGCTCACGCTAACCACGGGACCACGGCGTTCCTAAAGGCTAACTATCCCTGATGTTGCCTACTTTGTGCATGGACTAAACAGTTTATATATTTTGCTTATTTGTTCATAGTTCCACACAACTTCTTCCTGTTTTCTCGATTGATCTGTGTTCAGTTTTTCAAGGCCTATCCACTGTGCCAACTTATAATTAAATCTGAGGGTGGTGCGATGGGGAGGTTCCCTTGTTAGTACAACCGCGCACGTCTGGACGTTTGTCCGGCTTTCCTTGTGGAGTTTCAGAGTCTGCTACGCATTTAGACCTCGAGGTTACAGGTATATCTAATCACAAAAGTTGAAGTCTGGACAATCGGAGAAGAACTGCGTCCAAACATCAGTATCTCGGCGAGACGGGGGAGACCTCATCCCGCGATTCGGTTGTCGCAGGTCGTGCCAGATGGACACATAAGTATCGAAATTTTATTTCCCTTCATGCAGGTTGTACCGCCAGTATTCACTGTCTTTGTTGTGTTGCACCATTGTTTTCTTACTGTTGACTCCAGTGCTTGTCATTAAAATGTTCACAGGTCTTCCAGACGCCGGCACTTCGTAGGAAGACTACTTTTCTAGACTTACTGTTGCATATTAGATTTGGTCTCCGTTTGTGTTTACCACTGTGAATGCCAGCATGTTTAGGATATAAGAGTTGTTGGAGGGTAGTTCTTAAGTACGATTAGAGTCTAAGGCTTCCGAATTTGCATATTAGGTAATTGGTGAGGGGTACCCCTGTCTACTGTTAAATATTACAATAATGTTTGTGATTTATCATGTCTATTGCTAAGTGCCACATTTTTGTATTTTGTTTTATCTATACAGGATGATTCACGAAGATATGCAACTATTTTAATATGCTATTGCACAAGTAAAACAAAAGAAAAAAGTTCATAGAAACATAGGTCTGCAAATGTTTGGTTACGGAGTTACGGCTAATAACTTCGCTAATATGAAGCCATCGCAAAACTGTATGAGGTTAAAGTAAAGCATCATTTCCATTTATTTTGTTGTTATTGATCTGGTGAATCTAATGTCCCAGACGTGTATCTGCAGTAGTTTTCCAGAACATCCAGAGAAACAAAGAAGTAATTTCGTAAAATTCTCAATTTATTAATTAATTGGCCCAATTTGTGTTTTAAATTCCAGACTATTGTACAAAGCTTTCAACAGAAGTTGTAGAGAATTTACTTTTGGAGAAATGATGGTAATAACATTAAATGAAACTGTATGATTGTGTCAGATAATCTTCTTGTATTAATACCATAGCACTCGTGAATTCACGTTTTATCGGAAATACAAAGCTCAAAGTTAAGGAAGTTGTACAGTGTACGTGTACTGGTACCTAGGGTACGTTGAACAGCAACCATAATATCCCCATCATCGTCCTCGTGTATCGAGCGCTCGTACTGATTATGAACGCTAGGTAGAGAACCTGTTTCCGTAATATTCGAAATACAACAATTGTCCGTTCATTCGGAATCCTCCGAGTTGGAAAACGTACGTAATATTCGTTACCATCTAATTTGCCATATACAAACACCATATCGGCGTATTCCTCTGTCGTAAATTGGAAAGGCATCCCTATTTCACAAATAATCTACAAACTACAACAGCTACTATGTGGTTTCACTTAAATAAACTGTCGTTACTATGTTCTTTCACTGAACAATACAGAAAACTAACTCGTTTTAAGGTTAGTAAACGACTGAAACAACTCACTAACGGTTGCCAACATGGCCATAAACGTTTCTACATTCTTAATTAAATGTAAAAAAATTACTTTTATAATAATCCTTGCTTTTCTGGATGTTCTGGGAAACTACTGCTGATACACATCTGGGACACGTTTTGTGAGATTCACCTGATCAATAACAACAAAATAAATGTAACTCGTGCTTTAGTTTAATTTCGTAAGGGTTTGCGATGGCTGCATATTAGGAAATCCTAAATTTCAGACAAAATCTTTTCTTAGCCGTTACCCCGTAACTAAACATTTGCGGACCTGAGTCGAAACAAGGCCCCCGGAGTAGACAACATTCCATTAGAGCTCTTGACAGCCTTGGGAGAGCCAGTCCTGACAAAATTCTACCATCTGGTGAGCAAGATGTATGAGACAGGCGAAAATCCCTCAGACTTCAAGAAGAATATAATAATTCCAATCCCAAAGAAAGCAGGTGTCGACAGATGTGAAAATTACCGAACTATCAGTTTAATAAATCACAGCTGCAAAATACTAACGCGAATTCTTTACAGACGAATGGAAAAACTGATAGAAGCCGACCTCAGGGAAGATCAGTTTGGATTCCGTAGAAATGTTGGAACACGTGAGGCAATACTGACCCTACGACTTACCTTAGAAGAAAGATTAAGGAAAGGCAAACCTACGTTTCTAGCATTTGTACATTTAGAGAAAGCTTTTGACAATGTTGACAGGAATACTCTCTTTCAAATTCTGAAGGTGCCAGGGGTAAAATACAGGGAGCGAAAGGCTATTTACAATTTGTACAGAAACCAGATGGCAGTTATAAGAGTCGAGGGGTATGAAAGGGAAGGAGTGGTTGGGAAGGAAGTGAGACAGGGTTGTAGACTATCCCCGATGATATTCAATTTGTATATTGAGCAAGCAGTAAAGGAAACAAAAGAAAAGTTCGGAGTAGGAATTAAAATCCATGGAGAAGAAATAAAAACTTTGAGGTTCGCCGATGACATTGTAATTCTGTCGGAGACAGCAAAGGACTTGGAAGAGCAGTTGAACGGAATGGATGGTGTCTTGAAAGGAGGGTATAAGATGAACATCAACAAAAGCAAAACGAAGATAATGGAATGTGGTCGGGTGATGCTGAGGGAATTAGATTAGGACATGAGATACTTAGAGTAGTAAATGAGTTTTGCTATTTGGGGAGCAAAATAACTGACGAGGGTCGAAGTAGAGAGGAAATAAAATGTAGACTGGCAATGGCAAGGAAAGCGTTTCTGAAGAAGAAAAATTTGTTAACATCGAGTATAGATTTAAATGTCAGGAAGTCGTTTCTGAAAATATTTGCATGGAGTGTAGCCATGTATGGAAGTGAAACGTGGACGATAAATAGTTTGGACAAGAAGAGAATAGAAGCTTTCGAAATGTGGTGCTACAGAAGAATGCTGAAGATTAGATGGGTAGATCACATAACTAATGAGGAAATTTTGAATAGGATTGGGGAGAAGAGGAGTTTGTGGCACAACTTGCCTAGAAGAAAGGATCGGTTGGTAGGACATGTTCTGAGACATCGAGGGATCACCAATTTAGTATTGGAGAGCAGCGTGGAGGGTAAAAATCGTAGACGGAGACCAAGAGATGAATACACTAAGTAGATTCAGAAGGATGTAGGTTGCAGTAGGTACTGGGAGAGAAGAAGCTTGCACAGGATACAGTAGCTTGGAGAGCTGCATCAAACCAGTCTCTGTACTGAAGACCACAACAACAACAGCAACACGCCAAAAGAATTTGACTTTTTCTACACTCCTGGAAATGGAAAAAAGAACACGTTGACACCGGTGTGTCAGACCCACCATACTTGCTCCGGACACTGCGAGAGGGCTGTACAAGCAATGATCACACGCACGGCACAGCGGACACACCAGGAACCGCGGTGTTGGCCGTCGAATGGCGCTAGCTGCGCAGCATTTGTGCACCGCCGCCGTCAGTGTCAGCCAGTTTGCCGTGGCATACGGAGCTCCATCGCAGTCTTTAACACTGGTAGCATGCCGCGACAGCGTGGACGTGAACCGTATGTGCAGTTGACGGACTTTGAGCGAGGGCGTATAGTGGGCATGCTGGAGGCCGGGTGGACGTACCGCCGAATTGCTCAACACGTGGGGCGTGAGGTCTCCACAGTACATCGATGTTGTCGCCAGTGGTCGGCGGAAGGTGCACGTGCCCGTCAACCTGGGACCGGACCGCAGCGACGCACGGATGCACGCCAAGACCGTAGGATCCTACGCAGTGCCGTAGGGGACCGCACCGCCACTTCCCAGCAAATTAGGGACACTGTTGCTCCTGGGGTATCGGCGAGGACCATTCGCAACCGTCTCCATGAAGCTGGGCTACGGTCCCGCACACCGTTAGGCCGTCTTCCGCTCACGCCCCAACATCGTGCAGCCCGCCTCCAGTGGTGTCGCGACAGGCGTGAATGGAGGGACGAATGGAGACGTGTCGTCTTCAGCGATGAGAGTCGCTTCTGCCTTGGTGCCAATGATGGTCGTATGCGTGTTTGGCGCCGTGCAGGTGAGCGCCACAATCAGGACGGCATACGACCGAGGCACACAGGGCCAACACCCGGCATCATGGTGTGGGGAGCGATCTCCTACACTGGCCGTACACCACTGGTGATCGTCGAGGGGACAGTGAATAGTGCACGGTACATCCAAACCGTCATCGAACCCATCGTTCTACCATTCCTAGACCGGCAAGGGAACTTGCTGTTCCAACAGGACAATGCACGTCCGCATGTATCCCGTGCCACCCAACGTGCTCTAGAAGGTGTAAGTCAACTACCCTGGCCAGCAAGATCTCCGGATCTGTCCCCCATTGAGCATGTTTGGGACTGGATAAAGCGTCGTCTCACGCGGTCTGCACGTCCAGCACGAACGCTGGTCCAACTGAGGCGCCAGGTGGAAATGGCATGGCAAGCCGTTCCACAGGACTACATCCAGCATCTCCATGGGAGAATAGCAGCCTGCATTGCTGCGAAAGGTGGATATACACTGTACTAGTGCCGACATTGTGCATGCTCTGTTGCCTGTGTCTATGTGCCTGTGGTTCTGTCAGTGTGATCATGTGATGTATCTGACCCCAGGAATGTGTCAATAAAGTTTCCCCTTCCTGGGACAATGAATTCACGGTGTTCTTATTTCAATTTCCAGGAGTGTATGTGTGCGCAAAGCTTCAGCAAATCTGTGAAATCACATCAGTGATTTATAATAACCTTGTTTAGCTGTGCGTATTTGAAAAAAAAAAGTATGTGTGTGAGTCTTCGTTCCCCGGCCTGCCGTGGCTCATCCACCGTCGGCCTCCAGGGCAGGCTGCTGCGGCCTCTGGCTGCTGCCGCACAACCCGCTACTGCTGGCCCGGAATAACCGCGGAAGCGCAGCCGCCATAATGAGAAATAAGGGCGCCCTAGCAGGCGCCGGCGCCACGCGGCGGAAAAAGGGCGCGAGGACCGCCCGCCTAACCAAATTACGCGACTCTATAAATACGAGTTTGAGCCGCCGCATTAAGATAATAACTTCATATTAGGCGCGCGAGCCGGCGGTCGGCACCGCCGCCTTGTCGGTACAAGACGAGCTCCCGCAAGCCGCAATATCGCGAGAATTACGCCTGAAGAATGCGACCGTCGGCGCGGAGTGAAAACTCGCGTGTGTTTTCATTACGGCCTCCGCGATGGAAGCAATTATGCGGCGGCGGGGGTTGCCCTCCCCCATCTCTCACTCCACTACCCGCCCACCCCTATTTTTATACATCTACATTCGCTGTGAATCCTGCAGCCGAAACGGGCTACGGCTGCTGTGATTAAAAACTTTCCTCGCTTCCCCGTTTTTACTGGCACGAGCGCAGCCGCTGCCGGCGGCACTGGTCGATCTCCAAGACTCCAGAGACAGCGGCCGCTCGCCGGGTTTGAAGCAATTTGCTCGCCGCTCCGTCCGCGCCGCGCCAAGGTGTTCCCCAATCCTCCCTCCCCTCCCCTCCCACCCCATCCCCCGAAATGAAACGTCATGCTGAGCGGAACTGCAGTTAGGGCTTTGGGAACTCGGCAGCGTTTACAATTGTAGCGCCTGATGGGACCACTTAACGAAGAGTGAGAACGCGCCAGCGCGGTTTAATCTCGATGCCGTGTATGGGCATCGCAGAAACGGCGCCGCGGAATAGTACCGACCCATTTCTGAGAATGGCTTCAGCAGATTAACCTGACCGCTGAAGAGCAATAGTTTTCTCCAGCAAATGTGTTGGTGAAAATTAAATCTGCAAACAAATATCGTTGTCAATGCTACAGTCCCTTGGGAACCTTTGTGATAATCACGTATGGGTAACAGGTTGAGGGTCTCATGTGAAGGTAGACGAATAACCTATAATGGTTACGAAAAATTACTGTCAGGTGCATACCCAGAAGAATCAAATTAGTATTAAAATGGATCGAAGGAAGAGTTGTGATTTATTGCTACAGTTGTTGAGCTAGAATATCAATGGTATAATGAAAGAACTGAAAGAAATTTCATATCAGAAATTATCTATAGAAAATAACTAAGTCTTTTATAAGTAACTTTGTGGGAGCTCGCTCAGTTCCAGGTAAAATACAGGATCGTTAATGAAGCACGAGAATAGTTCCAGAGCACCGACGATATGTTCATCACTCTCGCACTATGAAACGTCCCCTTAGAAAAATTATACATGATTGTGCTTAAACTGACATACAATATTTTTAGCGCAACACAATCTGACTTTCAAAAATCCCTAAAAAAGAATGGCCCTGACTAACATTAACCTATACGTTTAACAAATCACTTACCTCACAAAAATATTGGTTACTCGAACTACTGCAATACAGCGAGCGCTACTACTGCCAGCTAAATAAAAGATTCAAACTACGGAAGGCACTAACTACTGATAGGCATAGTTAGCAAATGAAAGATTTTAATAGAGAACAAACAATGTATTTACCTAAATAGTCATCAAAAGTCATAATATATATAGCAGTTCATGACATCCAGTCTTACAAATTTCAAAACTCCGCCATTTCTCTCCCAACATCCACCACTGCTGGCGGCTCACCTCCAACTGCGCAACGCTATGCGCTGTTCACATCCAGCTGCCCAACACTACAATGGCAGACAACAATGCAAACTAGCCACAGACTGCACACAGCACAGCCAGTGATTCTCATACAGAGCGCTACGTAACGTTGCCAATGAGAAAACATAAACAGCCTACTTACACCAGGTAAAATACAGGATCGGAAATGAAGCACGAGAATAGTTCCAGAGCACGTCAGGCGATTGGCGTGCAGGTGTCACAAAAATCAGGCCCGTAATAATTAAACTTATTGACTGTAAAAACAGTTGTAGGTTATAGGTTTGTAATTCATTTATTACGCGTTTCGCTCTGGAAGGATTCATTAAAATGGCCATGTACCACACTGACGAAGTGTGCTGGAGCGCCATCCTACGGGAACCACGTGGCACGTCGGACGTCCAAAGTCCCTTCGTCGAACAACTCGGGTAACATCTAAACTACAAATCTGGAACGTACAACTGGTTTTACAGCCAACTTATAATAAGGTTGCTGTATCAATCCACCACTACGCAACGCAACAATTTTTACGTTAAACTTGTATCATGCCGTTAAATAGCTGAAGTATTTAGCTGGCGGAGGGAAAGTCACCAAGATTGCAATTACTCTGAGAGAAGATCTCAAGGGTGGAAGACTTAATTGATAAATGACGCCCTCCCACAGTGCTTTGCTAAATTTATGTACTCAGAATGGCAGGATAATTGTGAAAAAGTGTTGTTGTTGTCGTCTTCAGTCTAAAGATTGGTTTCATGCAGCTCTCCATGCTACGCTGCCCCGTGCAAGCCTCTTCATCTCCAAGTAACTACTGCAAACTACATCCCCCCCACTCCTCCCTCAAGTAGTAAATTGGCTACCCCTTGATGCTACAAGGCCAGGTCTGTCAATCATCCAGACTGTTGCCCCTGCAACTACTGATAAGGCTGCTGCCCCTCTTCAGTAACCGCACGTTTGTCTGGCCTCTCAACAGATCAGATACCCCTTCGTTGTGGTTGCACCCACGGTATGGCTATCTGTATCGCTGAGGCAGGCAAGCCTTCCCACCAATCCACCACCGAAAAGGTCCATGGTTAATGGGGGGGGAGGGGGGGGAGGTAAAAGCTATAGAAGGAGAAAAACAATAACGAACGCATTTGAAGGGAAAGACGTTGAATGAAATCGCGCGTCTTTCTTTTTTTTTCCTACTGCAGTTTCCTCAACTATTATACTTCGTTATACTCATTACGAGGTTTTTATGTATATTCGTAAGTTAGTCAAGTTAGTATAGACCTGTTACGTTACCCGCAATCTTCCCACTCTACCAATTTAACCCTATAAATTTGATTTTACTTTCTAGTATCGTAAACTTCTTCAACTGCATTTCCCTGCACAACAGATCATTTTAGTTTGTCATAAGTTAATTTATGGTTTTATATGCTTTACCTCTACCTAGAAACATATGATTCCAGTGCCGCTTCTTTCTCGTTCCCTAATCAGTATGTTTGAGTCTTTTCGTCTGGTACTTGTTAACCGTTACTTAAGAAAGAAGGCCTCACAGAGGCAGTTGTATATCGTCTGGGAGGGCACTACTCTATATCATCACATTAACATAAAACCAAAGATACTAAGTACATCGAATGCAAATGGCGAAAGACAAGCAAAATACACTACTGGCCATAAAAATTGCTACACCACGAAGATGATGTGCTACAGACGCGAAATTTAACCAAAAGGAAGAAGATGCTGTGATATGCAAATGATTAGCTTTTCAGACCCTTCACACAAGGTTGGCGCCGATGGCGACACCTACAACGTGCTGACATGAGGAAAGTTTCCAACCGATTTCTCGTACACAAACAGCAGTTGACCAGCGTTGCCTGGTGAAACATTGTTGTGATGCCTCGTGTAAGGAGGAGAAATGCGTACCATCACGTTTCCGACTTTGATAAATGTCGGATTGTAGCCTATCATGACTGCAGTTTGTCGTATCGCGACATTGCTGCTCGCGTTGGTCGAGATCCAATGACTGTTAGCAGAATATGGAATCGGTGGGTTCAGGAGGGTAATACGGAACGCCGTGCTGGATCCCAATTGCCTCGTATCACTAGCAGTCGAGATGACAGGCATCTTATCTGCATAGCTGTAACGGTTCGTGCAGCCACGTCTCGATCCATGAGTCAACAGATGGGGACGTTTGCAAGACAACAACAATCTGCACGAACAGTTCGACGACGTTTGCAGTAGCATGGACTATCAGCTCGGAGACCATGGCTGCGGTTACCCTTGACGCTGCATCACAGACAGGAGTGCCTGCGATGGTGTACTCGACGACGAACCTGGGCGCACGAATGGCAAAACGTCATTTCTTCGGATGAATCCAGGTTCTGTTTACAGCATCATGATTGTCGCATCCGTGTATGGCGACATCCCGGTGAACGCACATTGGAAGCGTGTATTCGTCATCGCCATACTGGTGTATCACCCGGCGTGATGGTATGGGGTGCCATTGGTTACACGTCTCGGTCACCTCTTGTTCGCATTGACGCCACTTTGAACAGTGGACGTTACATTTCAGATGTGTTACGACCCGTGGCTCTACCCTTCATTCGATCCCTGCGAAACTCTACATTTCAGTAGGATAATGCACGACCGGACGTTTCAGGTCCTGTACGGGCCTTTCTGGATACAGAAAATGTTCGACTGCTGCCCTGCCCAGCACATTCTCCAGGTCTCTCACCAACTGAAAACGTCTGTTCAATGGTGGCCGAGCAACTGGCTCGTCACAATACGCCAGTCACTACTCTTGATGAACTGTGGTATCGTGTTGAAGCTGCATGTGCAGCTGTACCTGTACACGCCTTCTAAGCTCTGTTGACTCAATGCCCAGGCGTATCAAGGCCGTTATTGAGGCCAGAGGTGATTGTTATGGGTACTGATTTCTCAGGATCTATACACCCAAATTGCGTGAAAATGTAATCACATGTTAGTTCTAGTATAACATATTTGTCCAATGAATACCCGTTTATCATCTGCATTTCTTCTTGGTGTAGCAATTTTAATGGCCAGTAGTGTAGTTATTTGTCGGAATAAATATACATAAACAGAAAAACAGAATTCATTTGCGGGAGTAATCTACGTATAGGCATACGGAAAAGTACGTTACAGGGGTTGCTGTTTGGCAGATTGGTACTATGTGAGCATATTGCGCTAGGAAATTTATGTCCGAACACGTTTTGTTTGTTTGCTAGCGCTCTCTGATATTGCGGCAAGAAGTAGACTGTTTGGACCATATAATCTGGACAACAACTGAAAGAGACAATGTACATTACTGTCAGTAAACACCAGTTTAATTCACTGGCAGAAGCAGTCAACCTGACCGCCATCGGCTTCGATGGATTTTGCGTTTCGGCTGATGATGTTCTGCCGAACACTTGGTAGGATTCCCTGCATGTCACGGATGACTCCAGCTACATACAACAAAATATTGTGGTGACTCCACGGATGTCTGATGTACCAAGTTTTTCATGTATCCCCAGAAACGAAAATCCAACGGTGTCAACATCCGGTCAGCAGAGATCCACACTATTGGGTGTCCATATTCAATCCAGTTGTTGCCAACGACGTGTCGTTCAAGTGGTCATGAACCACACATTCGAGGGGTGCTTGTATCTGGTGCTCAACAAGCCGTCTCTGGTAAACGTGGACGCATCAGAAAGCAGAATACATCGTAGGAAGTGAGGATTCTCTATACTTTGTTCGAGCAGCCATTGGCAAAAGTTGGCGCAACGAGGGTTTCTGCTTCATCGTGCTAACCTTCTGGAGTTTTTAGGGATGAAGGTGCTCATTGTGTAGAAAGTGCCACCCCGTCATGTGATTTTCATGGAGTGTGCTACAGCTTGGGTGCTTCCTGAAGGCTCCTCTGCAAAAGACAGATGTACAGCTTCTTCAAACTCTGGCGCGCGGCGTGTCTGTGAGTGTTCAATGTGGATCCAAGCTAATCGTTTGACGTAAACGCCTCTCCAGTCTCGCAAACATAGTGTGGGCTGGGCGACGTCTGTTGGGCTAGCATACTTTATAGAGCCGGCAAGCCTCTCTTGCATTCCTTTGTGCTTCTCCCATACGCGAGAAACATTTCAGTGTACTCTGCAGTTGTGTACACGTCTGTCATTGTTCGTTCCTGTATCACGATAGCCAAAGGAATGACTGAAAACTACGTACATTATGAATTTGCGGAAGACGGTGCAGTACTGTACGATTGTCTACGTAAGACTGTGAAGTGCTGTATGTGTCTTGTAACAAATAAAGCAATACTAGCGGTAAACAACTCACAGTACACGCAGTATGCACTTTGCTACTTTTCTACCTTCGTTTGTTTAACCTATAGTCCCGTTTCGGAGGCCATAACGCGTCAACAGCCTCAGAGCGATTACAGATTACATTGTCTTCTTTACACATTGTCCAGCTTGCGTGTTCCAACCTGCCACATTTCGGATACGCTAGCACGCAAAACGATACGTTTTCTAAAATATGGTTATTAGAAAAATAGCAGTGAACCCCGATTGTTTAAACAATCAAACACCCATGTGTGAAACAGGCTCAGACATCTGAATACTTAGCAAGTGAGTTATATGTTGTGCCATTAAGTATGTAAGAGACAAAAAGGTCTGTTAAGGTTGAAATTATCTTTAAAGTTTGTCAGAAGTCGCTAAGTGCTATCATCCTCAAACACCAGATGAATGAAGTCCAAGTATTTGTGTGCCATCAGTTTACGCTGCGTCGAGACAAATCCGCAGTTTCTAATTGAATCAGTAACTGTAAAAACAACATCAGTCCAAAAACGTAAATTTTTCAGGAGAAGCAAAAAACTGTATACAGGCTAAATAATGGACAGTAGGATAAATTCATTAATTTCAATATTGACTGTGTATGTTAGGTAAGCTTTAACAGTAAAACAAAGTACTTCAAATGTAATAACTTTGCATGAACGATTTTTTTAAATTGTATGGACTTATGTTGTTATTGCAGGATGAACATTTTGGACTGACATTTTAACATCAACATTTGTGTATGTTAGCAAAAATTACTTTATTGTGTAAATGTAATATACACTATTTCTTGTACATTGTCTAATATCATTTTACAGAGAAATTGAAAAATATTGTTAATGATGGAAAGACTAAAGGCATGACGATGTAAATCGTGACATTAGGAATTAAATTTCTTATTTCACCTAACAGGACAATGAAGAATTAACACTACACTATACAGGTTATTTTACACCAAAAATTTATTATGAATCATCTTCAGGACTGTTCACAGAAGGCCACTCAGTCAATTCCAGATAAAAGCTTTGTGCTCATCAGGAATATATTGCATTAATTGTCCCACATCTTTCAATTTTTTGACATTGATTGCAACTTTGTTTTTATATGCAATTTCTGCAGGCAACTTTGGTTCTGTCTGTAATGAATGTCGCAATGAAAATTGGTGTTTTACGAGACCATCAATATGATAGCAACAGTCAACCTTGCCTGGAAACATTTCACTGTGATGGAAGTTCATAAATGAGGACACTGTGAATTTTACTTTACTGCTTTTGTCCACATTCGTCCCATAACTGTCGTCAGACAAACAGGATCGCCTATAAAATTTGGGCCTCCATTTTTTGTAACCCAAAATCTCTTCCGTGGTAACAAGCTTTGCATTAATATTTTGTTTTTTTGGATGATGTCACCATGCATTGAACATACTCATACAAAGAATATATTCTGTCTTTTCTTCTTATCACCCGTTTTATGGAAGCAAATGTACGATCACATGGTAAAGATGAATGGCCAAGCACAGGAAAATGCTGGAATACATCTTTGAATCTGCCAGAACTTACAAGGCAGTTAATTACCCTAACCACTGTGTTGTTCTTATTTTGCGCAGGGCAGCCATCTGAGAACAGGTGTAATTCAGTAACACTATCAAATATCTCTGTGCTGATGTAATCAACCAAAAACGAGCATACTTCGTTAGATCCTTTGTGGGCAGTACCTTCGTGGTACAGATATACCTTGGATTTGTTGCTCTTTAGGTCTGTAATAAAGAATGCATTAACCTTTATTTGCTGTAAATGAAAAGCTTCTTGTACTGGGAGCTTAGGCAACTGCAGATTTTGCATATATACGAAACACAATGCTACCACATGCTCATTTTCTGCACACTTCTCCTTAACAGCATTCATCTTTAAATAGAGTTTTTTGCTTCTTCTTTTAAGTACCATGAGTTCCGCTACAGCCACACGCTTGGCAGTATCGTTCAATGATGGACTCTAAATCTTCACTGAAAGTGACTCACAAGAGCAGCAAGTATCGATTTGCGGCCGCCCAAAGCGTAAGTTAAAACGCTCATTGAAAACCCTTAAATAAATTCCATATGACATTCTGGTATGAGGATATAACTTCATGAACAGTTCGTACATACTTTTTACAGATAGTTCAGGATTTAAGTAATACATTTCTTTGCTTGAATAATGTGTGATTTTCGTAGGGAATGTTTTAAAATGCTCCTCAATTATCGATAGGACTTCCTGTGGTGTTGCGTTGGTTGAAGCAGTACATCCTCTACTGTCACATGGGCGAACATTATTTTTCACACAGTTACAAATTCGTCGCACACGTTCATTTGTAATGCCAAAAAGGCTACAAAATGCCTTTTTGCACACTTCGACCCGCCCAGCATCTTTAGTTACCACGTGATATCGATAATTTATTTCCAGGGTCTTCTGCGAACCACGTCTTCTGTTTCGATCAGCCCTGCGAGGTAACCATCTTGGGTGTTCTTACTCTCAAAATCGTGAAATTTAGTGAATATATCTTATCTGTCATGTTCAGAGATCCTCTTGAAACACAGTTTCTTACATCTGAAACATATTAATACACGAATACTAATGTCAGGAAATGTAAAAAGTTGCAAAAAAATTATTTACGTAAAATCAATTACTTTTTATTGATAGAGTAAATTATCCATATGATATTTACGTACCATACAACTTAGAACAGATGGGAACTTCTAAGAAGTAAAAAATACACAGGCAAGAGATTAATTCACATAGCCTTTGAACTTACCCACAGTCAGGTCCTATTTTTACAGCATTAATTTCTCTTCCACTGTGATTCATGTAACCAATTCCCTTCGTTCTGGCAGCTTTTATGACATTTCTTTTATATAGATCCGGTTGCGCACCTCTCTTCTTCGACATTGTGCATAGATAATCCAAAGAAACGTGTTCTATAAACAAAACTAAACGACAATGTATACACAGCTGCTGCAACAATGCACACAAGTAACAATATCACACGCGTCAGATGTGCTGCCATCTGGCATGCATTCTATTCACTACATGAAACAAGAACCGAGTATGTTCGTTTGGTGCTGCCATCTGCCATTTCTCGCAATAATAACATAAGTCCTGGAGTCATGTTGTTACTGCAAAGAACACGAAAAACTGTATGCCTGTAAAAGCATTAATATGTGTAGGACAAGTGTGATTCTTGCATAGATGCTGCATCTAAGTATCCTGAAGGCTTCTATGCATATATCTAATTTTTGCCAAAAAGAGGACATGTGTTGTTTTTACAATTCCCGATTCAATTGTAATACTGGTCTTAGAGTGTCAAGCTTTCAACATAAGATTATACCTCTTAATGTGTAGATTATGACAGCATTTTAAATTTCTAAACTCATTCAGTAATTACGAGAAATATTGGAAACCGGAATTTTATTTCTCCTATGCTGCCAGGGGTATGGTGCACTGTGTTGCAGTGCACTTCTGAGATAGCTGCTCACATAATACCCATCTACCAACCACCATTGCTTGTAACATACCGTCTGGTACATCCTCTACAAGCTACTCAAAATCTGAGCGTTACCATTCCTCCGAGCAGACTCGTCCTCACTAGTGTCACACCACCAGTATGTAAACTTTATGGGAGACATAAATATAGATTTGCGGGGAATTTAAGCAGTCTGTCCCACTTCAGCGATTTGGGTAGTATACTTACTGATGCAACCTATCACCCCTCATACAGCAACACCCAAAACAGATACGTGAATCACGCCAATCAGACGTACTCTAGGCCTGTCTGCCAATTAAGGGATATTCTTCATATAGCCAATGAAAATCGTTAGAGAAAAATCTTAGCTAATAACATACGGAGACACAAAACACTTTTACCATGACGTCCTACAAAAGTCGGGAATATCTTCCAATATCGTGTCAGAACCTCTCAACTATGTCCCATTAATGTTCGATAGGATTTATGTAGGGCGATATGTGGGGCATATCATTCGCACGAATTGTCCATAATGTTCTTCAAACCAACAGCGAACAGTTGTTGTCCGGTGCCGGCCGCGGTGGTCTCGCGGTTCTAGGCGCTCAGTCCGGAACCGCGCCACTGCTACGGTCGCAGGTTCGAATCCTGCCTCGGGCATGGATGTGTGTGATGTCCTTAGGTTAGTTAGGTTTAAGTAGTTCTAAGTTCTAGGGGACTGATGACCTAAGATGTTAAGTCCCATAGTATTCAGAGCCATTTGAACCATTTTGGTATTCCGCCATTTGTATAAGTGGATACCTCTATCCCATGACTTCTGTCAACTCGGCGTAAATTTAGTTTTACATCGCTTACGCAAATGAATGATCGTTAAATGTAACGACTCCATTGATCTTTTAAAAATTATGAAAAAGGCTTTTCAGTTGCTGGTCCGCTCTCCCTCCTTGACCCTGCATTGTAGAACACTATTAAATACAACACACCAACTGTTCTGTAGTTTACTCTACATAGAAGCATCTGATACGGCATGCGTTGTAAGTTGTGTATTTGTGTAGAGTCAAACGCGACGGTTACACAATGTGACCAAAAGTATCCGGACAGCTGGCTGAACATGACTTCGTTGCTCCCTCCATCGCTAAGGTTGAAATTCAGTATGGTGTTGGCCTGACCTTAGCCTTGATGACAGCTTCCACTTTCGGAGGCATACGTCCAATCAGGTGCTGGAAGGTTTCTTAGGGAATGGCAGCGTATTCTTCACGGAGTGCTGCACTGAGGAGAGGTGTCGATGTCGGGCGGTGAGGCCTGGCACGAAGTCGGCGTTCCAAAACATTCCAAAAGTGTTGCGTAGGATTAAGGTCAGGACTCTGTGCAGGCTAGTCCATTACAGGGATGTTTTTGTCGTGTAACCACTCCGCCACAGGCCGTGCATTATGAACATGTGCTCGATCGTGTTGAAAGATGCAATCGCCATCACTGAATTGTTCTTCCACAGTGGGAAGCAAGAAGGTGCTTAGAACATCAATGTACGCCTGTGCTGTGATAGTCCCACGCAACACAACGAGGGGTGCAAGCCCCCTCCATGAGAAACACGACCACACCATGACACCACCGCCTCCGAATTTTACTGATGGCACTACACACGCTGGCAGATGACGTTCACCGGGCATTCGCCTTACCCGCACACTGCCATCAGGGCACTGTTCAATCGCCAATGTTTACGCTCCTTACACCAAGCGAGGCGTTGTTTGGCATTTACCGGTGTGATGTGTAGCTTATGAGCAACCGCTCGACCATGAAATACAAGTTTTCTCACCTCCCGCCTAAATGTCATAGTACTTGCAGCGGATCCTGATGCAGTTTGGAATTCTTATGTGATGGTCTGGATAGATGTCTGCCTATCAGACATTACGATCCTCTTCTATCGTCGGCGGTGTTTGTCAGTCAACTGCCGAGGTCGGCCTGTAGGCCTTTGTGCTGTACGTGTCCCGTCAGGTTTTGCTCTTCACTATCACATCGGAAACAGTGGACCTAGGGACTTAAGGAGTGTGGAAATCTCGTGTACAGACGTATGAAACAAGTGGCACCGAATCACTTGATCACAGTCGAGGGCCGTGAGTTCCACGGAGCACCCCATTCTGCTCTCTGACGATGTCTGATGACTACTGAGGTCGCTGATACGGAGTACCTGGCAGTAGGTGGCAGCACAGTGCACCTAATATGAAAAACGTATGTTTTGGGAGTGTCCGGATACTTTTGATCACATAGTGTATACGAGGAGCGTTTCAAAAGTCCGTGCAATGTCCGAGAGATGGCACCACCAGCGCGTATCGAGGTCATGTTTAGTTAGTAGCATCTTTGGAAAGAACACACACCAAGTTTCAGCCATATTGATCTATTTCTTTGTGTTTGGCATACGTGTGAATCAAGGAAGTCGAGTGATTGTCAAAAAATGGAAGAAAGAGTATTTAGTGTGGTGATTAACCATTACTTTATGATAGGCAAAAAGCCTCAGGAGAATAAACAGAAGCTTGATAAACATTACGGTGACTCTGCACGTTCGATTAGAACAGTTTATAAGTAGTTTCAAAATTTTCGGAGCGGCCATATGGCCACAAGTGATGCTGAACGTTCTGGACGCCGTGTGGAAGTTATGACTCCAGAAATCATTGATAAAATCCATTATATGGTAATGAATGACAGAAGGTGCTTGAGACTGCTAGTGCTGTGGGCATGTCGAATGAACGGGTACATAATATTTTGCATAAACATTTGGACGTGAGAGAGCTATCCGCGATTGCTAACGCTTGACCAAAAACGGAATCGTGTGAAGTGTTGCAAGGATTGTTTGCAGCTGTTCAGGAAGAATCCGCAGGACTTTAATTGTCATTTCGTCACCGTGGATGAAACATGGATACATTACTATACTCCTGAGACCAAACAACAATCTGAACAATGGGTTACCATGGGAGAATCTGCACCAAAAAAGGCGAAGACCATTCCTTCGGCCGGAAAGGTTATGGCGACTGTCTTTTCGGATTCGCAAGGGTTAATCCTCATCGACTATCTGGAAAAGGGTAAATCTATTAGAGGTGCATGCTATTCATCGTTGCTGGACCGTTTGAAAACCGAGCTGCAAGAAAAACGCCGGCGATTGGACCGCAGAAAATTTTTTCCATCACGACAATGCACCAGCACACACCTCAGCGGTTGTGGTCCCAAAATTAATGGAAATAGGAATCCAACTCGTTTCACATCCCCCCTATTCTCGAGACTTGGCTCCCGCGGACTACTATTTGTTACCCAATTTGAAGAAATGGCTGGCGGGACAAAGATTTTATTCAAACCACTAGGTGGTTGCAGCAACAAATAGCTACTTTGCAGTCTTGGACAATTCCTATTATTCCGAAGGGATCAACAAATTAGAACAGTGTTGGACGAAATGTATAAGTCTAAAAGGAGACTGTGTCGAAAAATAAAAAAGGTTTATGGCCAAGCATGTTTTTCCTTTGTTTTTTTTTTCTTTTTTTCAAACGCCCCTCGTATATCATAGTGTTCTCTGGACAGGAAGCCACATATCCATGCAGTTAATAAAATCAGTAACGTGCCCTTTGATCATAAATAATGCGGCACACTTGCAGTGAGCAAATGGCAGGCGATGGGATTTGAACTCTGCACCCAGGTGGTCTAGTGTGGAAGTACGGCTGTAAGCGCTTCTCGAAGAGGCGGCCTGGTAGCGCGCATCCTTGGCTATGAGCGCACACCATGCAGCTGGCTGCTGCTGAGTTCGAGTAGTGTGACACGGTCTCGATCTAGGTGCCGGAGCCAAAGAGGCTGTAGGCCAACCTAGTGGGGGATACAGGCAGCGTTCAGAGAACAAGACCTGGACCGATAGCTGGAACGCGGCATCAGGCAATGCCACGGGGCTGGGAGGACATCAGTTTGTATTTGATACATTGAGGTAGTGGCAGTATCCAGAGCTAGCTATCAGGGGGAGTGAAGGCCACCTGATGTAGAGGTCGCTAGGCAGTGAGAGTTGGTTTACAGTCTGGTCTGGCTGTATCGACGATGGGTGTGTTGACAGTGTCGGGGGTTGATGTGTAGCTCAGCCATTTACATGACGTGATCGGGAGGCCCAGGGAGTATACAAGGCCAAGTGGGGCTTAAGACTGAAGTGCTGCCGCATAATTTCTGCCTACAACACTCTCCATACAGTGGTGAAATTTCATAAAAGTGTATGGAGATTCTTTTGAATAAAATGTATTTCATAAGATTATGTAGTGATACACAGTGTTCTGAACTTGATGTATAATAACCCATGTGACTACGCCCTCAACTTCTGCTCTAAACATCAAAGCCATTTCAGTTTTACTGCTTTTTCTCCAAACAAACAGAAATCGATTTCCCCTTCGAGAGTAGAGCCCGATATAATGGAACAATGTGCCTTTTGCTATTTTGACATAATTCTGTTCAGTTATCCACTCTTTCCGTAATCGACGATTGTAACCACTCGACTGTTTCTTAACCGGAATTTTTGCTTAACAAAAGTTGTTTCTGGTGTAAAATAACAGATGCATTTGGCTAATTTAAATTAATTTAAATTTTCCGTCTTTTTCCATATTGATCTTTCTACTTATATTTATCAGCTTTCTTTGTGTGTTTGTCATAGATGGTTTCCCTTTTGGAAATTATCCCCAGGACTCGAACTAGTGTTGGAAGTCAGAACCATCCCTTATTTGCAGTGACGTAACAGTTTTTATAAGGGATAGTTTGTATCAACTAATACTGCCTTGATACAGGTTAATTGTGTCATTTAAACAAAAACATAAAAATTATTATTAGTTAGTTAAAACTTGGTACAAACTCGTCGATATCGATGACTTCTGATATATTTTACCCTGCAGAAATCCAAGCCTAATTTGCAATGTGTGATTAAAACACAGTAATACATATTGACACAGTCTGTCTAATCATGATTTCGACATTGTTTTAGGGTTTTTAATTTTGTATAGTTTTAGTTCTTCTATCTCCATGTCAGTCCGGTTCAGTTAAAATCATATAAACATAATTTTCATGCAAACACAACTGGCAGTTTGTAGGGGTCTCTGAGTACTATTGTGATATATTGAATCGATTGAAAACTAGGCTTCAACACCAATGGAAATTGTAGTAGTATTCATTTAGCTCTTAAACTAATGGAAAGTATTCATAAACTGCAGAAATATACTATGAACATTAATATAAAATAGAAAATAAATGGATACACCATAATGAATG
This sequence comes from Schistocerca cancellata, assembly GCF_023864275.1. Lineage (NCBI taxonomy): Eukaryota > Metazoa > Arthropoda > Insecta > Orthoptera > Acrididae > Schistocerca > Schistocerca cancellata. The sequence continues at coordinate 699,980,419 of NC_064630.1, read as the reverse complement.
TGATGGTATGAAGAAGATAGTGAATAAAGTTTTTATACAAATACTGATAATGACTGTAGAATAGACAGACATAAAAGAATTAAAAGCACACTTAAATGTAACAAGAATAGAAAAGCTACTGGCCTAGATGGAATTAATGGTGAATTAATCAAATATGAAGGGATCATTTTAGAATTTTACTTTCTCCATTTTTAAATGCGTTTGGGAAGAACATGGAAACAGCTAACGCTATTTCTATATTTAAAAACGGCAGAAGAAAAAATACAGAAAATTATAGAGGAACATGTTTACTAAATTCAGGATATAAAAAGTACAGAAAAATTCTTAACGAAAGATTACAAACCGTTGCTGACTCAGTAATCTCAGAAGAACAATCAGGCTTGAGGAAGGAACATTTGTGTAACGGCGATATATTTATAATAAGAAAATTTATTGAAAAACGCCGGGAATTTGGCTTAGAAAAGCATTTAGCATTTATTGATTATGAGAAAGCTTTTGATAAGGTATAAAACCTCTTTTGTGGAAACAGTGGAAATAAAACGTTTCCCTTAACATATTATTAATATCTTAAAGAGTCTATACGTAAATACTAAAATACTTATAAGCTGTGGTTAGAAAATGTCCGATGATCCATTTAATGTAATTCATGTGTTGATGACCTAGTTATCAAGTGGAGAGATGAAATACAGTGAGGAATTAAAACAGCATCTCACACACTGTTAAACACTCGGTTACATGTGGAGACCATGTAATAATACAGAAAACAGAAGATAATTTAAAAAGAGCAGTATATAGATTTAGCCAAAATGCAATATGCTACAATTTAACTGTATCTGGATGTAAGACAACGATTGTGGCTTTCAAAGGAAGAAACAAGTCATATAGAAAATAATAATTAACAGAAAAATTTTAGCGCAAGTGTCCCACTTCAGTTATCTAGGAAGTGATATTAATTTTAACAATGACAAAGCTATTGAAAAGAAGGTTAATAAATTTCAAGGTATCCGTGGCACAACTGGAAGAACTCGAGGAAGAAAAACAAGAAAAGAAACAGGAAAGAAATTATATAAAGCTATTGTTGTACCTTCTCTTATATGTTGTTCCGGATCGTGGATAGTAACGAAAAAAGGAAAATCACCAATACAAGCAGCAGAGATAAAGACCATGAGCCTAATAAAATAGGGAAATTAAGGAATAAAACTCTAAGATCGGAAAGAGAGAACTAGAGACAGACCTCGTAAGAGGTGGATGGAGTAGGTGACGGTAACACCTAATCATTGGAAGGATATGAGGGTTATGATTCATTTGATTTATAAGAGACTTAGCAGTTCTGACGTAGGGCTTGTCTTGTGCAATGTGAATGACGTCACAAACCAGCAGGAGACAGAAGCTACCTTATCTGAAGGTGGGCAATTGTAGACAGTTCTGGAGAGATTTAGTTAGCGAGGCAAACTGAGAGCAGAGTTAGTCTAGTGAACTGATTTTATTAAATAATATGGTGGCAACACTGACTTCGCCATGTGGAAGTATAGATTAGATTAGATTAGATTGGTTTTTCGTTCCATAGATCCATGCTGAGGAGATCCTCGTGCATGTGGAACATGTCAACTTTTTTTTTTTTTAGCTGAAATAACAATACTAATAGTATGAATATATACAATACATCATTTGTTTCTATTAAAAAATTCGTCTATGGAGTAGAAGCAGTTGGCCGCTAGTAAGTCTTTCAGGCTCCTTTTAAATTGATCTTTATTTGTAACTAAATTTTTATGTTTGCTGGCAAATTGTTGAAGATGAGTGTTCCTGAGTAATGGACCCCTTTTTGAACTAAAGTAAGTGCTTTTAAGTCTTTGTGCAGATCATTTTTGTTCCTGGTATTGTATGTATGAACTGAGCTGTTTGTTGGAAAAAGAGATATATTATTTAGGACAAATTTCATTAAGGAGTAAATACACTGAGAGGCAGTGGTTAGTATACCCAGTTCTTTGAAGAGGTTTCTACATGACGTCCGTGAATTTACTCCACAAATAATACGTATTACACGCTTTTGGACTCTGAAAACTTTTGTTTGACTTGAAGAGTTACCCCAAAATATTATACCGTATGACATTATGGAATGAAAGTAGGCAAAGTATGCAAGCTTTTTCATTTTTATGTCGCCTATGTCTGCTAACGTCTCGAATTTCAAATACAGATTTGTTAAGGCGTTTCTGCAGTTCTGTGGTGTGCTCCTCCCATCTGAATTTATTATCAAATTGTAATCCCAGGAATTTAAGACTGTCAACCTCTTCTATCTGCTCTTCTTCATACTTTATGCATATGCTGGGTGGAAACCTCTTACAGGTGGAGTAAGATATTTTTGTTTTGTACTGGACAATAATCAGAAACATCACGCAAGTTTTGACTGTTATTTTTTAATTAAAAATCACCTCGAGCATGAAACGGGGCTTAGAACCTGCAACACTGAACAATCCGCGCAGGATAGCCCCGCGATCTAAGGCGCCTATCACGATTCGCGCGGCTTCCCGCGTCGGAGGTTCGAGGCCTCCCACGGGCATGGGTGTGTGGGTTGTATTTAGCGTAAGTTAGTTTAAGTAGTTGTAAGCTTAGGGACTGATGACCTCAGCAGGTTGGTCCCATAGTACTTACTACAAATTTCCAAATTTTTCCAACCTTGAAAAAACATCCACCGCATGGTACTTGTGGATATGAGAAATCTGCTGATGGGCGGTCAGTTTTAATAAACGAAATAAAGAATAGTCAGTCCGTCCAAAAAGTTTCGAGAAATTCTATTCCCGGCACATACGGGTGTCATCCCAGTAATTACGGTGGCAGCTTGTACTAACATCTATAAATAACAGATGTGCATTCGACAGTCAGTTCTGAGCATGCAGCGTTAAGTGTGCCAACGTTGTGGTTTCACGAATCCCAGCGGAGCAACAGATCCAAATCAAGTGTTTCAGACGTTCTCCAGAATGTTTTGAAGAAGAGAAAAATATGTTACGAAGTTTGTCACGTACACCTTAACTGCGGGATATCACGATATAACTGTATATATGCGTGTGGGCCACTTATCACAGGATAATTATATGTTTTTATTTTTGTAATTATATATTTTACGATTTTGGTTGGGGTAGCTTTAAATATTGTGGGCTAGAATGAGACTTTTAAATAACTTATACAGCGATAACACTCGTAAGGACATCGACTGCCCCGAAGTACGTACGATATAATTTTTTTTTTTATACACAACGCGCGACGCACCGCCTTCTAATAAATAGTTTGCGTGAGCGCTGCTATTTAGAAAAGAAATTTGCGTATTCTTACGCTAACTGTAATTATTAATATCGGTCTCAGGTGCTACTGGTTATTTATGTAACAAATGTCACAAAGATTAAAAGAGATATTGCGGAGCTTATTGAATGTAATGATTTTAAATATTTCTTGTTCATTATTTGCAAGGCAAAACTGGAGAGAATCTCATCTGCCGTTAGGTGGCTAAAATGAAACATACTGAACGCATTCAGTGCTGTGAATTTTGGTAAATTAAATCTATCACTGCTCTTTTTAACTTTGAAATTAATGAAAGATCAAAACTGAGAAGTCTCTCGCATTTACATTTAATATTATGACATGAAATTTTAACTAAATAATACAGTCAGCGTAATGGCTGACTACATCCTGCTAGGGGAGATGAGCTCCCTGCACTACGAAGTTATGTAAAAATTTTGTTAATTATAATTAATGGTGCGATCATGAGAGGTGACCACTAAGTCAATAATACACACTTTCTTCTAACAATTATAAGTATATTTTACTAAATTACAACCAAACTTACATTAAATATTATCCAGCGCTACAATGGCGGCCTACCTCTAGACGAAACAAAAACAGGAGAGCTGGTTCAAGGAACACATTGTCTCTGATCTTCATGGCCTATGTTACACCGAGATTATACCAATAAACTGTGTTTTGTTAATTACATCGATATTTGTGTTTTGATAATAATAACTTACGTTCTTTACTATATGTTACACATCTCCCAGACGTACTAGGTCTTTAGATCATTTATGTTTCACGCGTCTCATAGCAAAAACTTCTTTTCCCTTTCTCCAAATGTCAATTTAGGTGACGTACCATCACATGGACAAAAATATATGTGGACGTCTGCTCGACTTTTCCGGAAAAAATTCATCATGGATGACGAGACTTTGTGGTACCGATACGCACCTACCACGAAACGACGAAGTACAGAAATTTACATTAAAGTTCAACGTTCTGACGAGTTAATCTACATTCAAGCGTGTATGCCGTGTGAGTCGAACAACATCCCAAAGATTGGAAGTTTCACATGATTGTATCAACGTTCTGCGCGTTGTACTCAAGTTGAGGGAGACTAATAGGACACCTGAAACATGAAAATAACCATCTCATATTTTCTCAATTTTTTTTACACGAATCTCTAAACTTTCAGAACGGTAAGTAAATCTTCACTGTCGTAGGTTATATGTCAGTTCCATGCAATTCACTGATATCAAATGAACGCAATCCGTGGGGATGAAAGAAGTGAGATGAAATAACATCAAATGAAGTCAGTGAGAAGCTGCTGCATAGTGAATAAATGGTGTCAAATGAAAGTTCGTTACAGGATGCGGCTTGAAATCAGACCTGCTAAGTGTATGAAAACAGGTTAGCCAGTTATGTCACCCAAGCACGGCTCGATGACCGACTCAGATCATCAGTATGAAGAATAGTTCTCTCCTTTGTTCCATGATTAAAACCAGAGTTTCTCACATGGGGTGTGTGGTTAAGGCAAAGGATCTCAATAGCTGGTGATTATAGTTTGAATATCGTTTAGGCACAGATCGCGGCTTTCAAAAAAATGATGACTTTTTTGGAGTCTGTTAAGGGTCAAGTCTACTCGTTCAGTAATAGTATCGATATGCATCTATATCCAAGCACGTTTAAACAGATTCTGGTACACATATTTAGTGTGCAATATATCATTACTTTGAAGGTATTATGGCGTGTCTCAACCAATAAATAACCTATGGATGTCATTAACAGCTAGCTCATATCCTGATATGTGGGATACAGAAACTAAATCACTGATATGTTTACTCACACAGGGACTGAAAATGCCACACCATACGAAAAGAATAACGAGAGCGCAGTTTCGTCGTTCTGCGCGTGACTTACCACACATTTACAAAATTGACTCTATTATACAACATTGGCTCCCCACAGACTTCTTACTTAGGCAGAAACAAGTTAAAATCCGGAATAGCATTAATCAAAAAATGTTTATTTGTTATTACTTCAGAAAGGTGTGAGATAGGAACATTCGTCTGACTAAGGTAATGAAAATTGTGTTCTCTAATAGGTTTTAGATTTAATAGAATAATTACTATGACAAACCCTTACATAGATAAATACAATGCCAAAAAAATACAATAAAATTTTGCTCGATTCCTGAAACGGCTATGTGATAAAAAGCACAGAAGGGGGCGTCGGTTAAACATGGGACGCGAACGTAATAAAAAAGGCTGTATATTGATCACAGTCTAATCGTCACTCTGCTACACTGTTCGTAGGAAAGCCTAATCATTACACCGATTCTATTACCTGACCCCCGATATTACTGCGCAGGACCTCCCATGGCCCTTATCGAAAACACGCGGTGAAGTTAAACTGAACAACTACAGCGGCTGCTAAGGACAACGCATCGCATTGTAAATGATTTCAAGAGTGTTCTGCATATACAACCAAGCGGTTCATACGTCCTCGCAAAATATCACGATAAGCCGATCGAAGCGTCCTCACACTCATGTGCAGTATTATTGTGGTCAACGAATATGCAACACCCCTTACCGCGAGGAAAACAATATCACACTACCTCGTACTGCTACGCAGAATGAAAAGACAGGAGAACAAGTTGATTGCCTTAATCGGGTTAGTAAATTTAGCTCACTCTTTCAAGATATATTAGTGTAGCGACTGCCAAAACCAGTTCTAATGTTACGCATTTTTTTCTCTTCAACGGAGCAGCAGCAGAATTATCTAACCACAGCTTTTCTGACACAAGTAACTTTCAAACGACCTCTTTCGGTTCAGCGCTGCCTGTCCACACAGAGTCGGAATAACCGGTACTTCACACCTAACACTGCTCAGAACCAGTTAGCTCAAAATAACACGCACTGCACTACATGGCGAGACCACTTAGGATTGCTCAAGTCTGTCCACAACAGGTCCACAACAGGTTGACTGATCCCATACAACTGTTTCGCCTTCTACCTTTCAAATTACCGAGCGGGGTAGGCGCGCGGTCTCGGGCGCCTTGTCACGATTCGTGCGGCTGGCCCCGTCGGAGGTTCGAATTCTCCCTCAGGCATGGGTCTGTGTGTATATTTTGTCATTAGAGTTAGTTAGTTTAAGTTAGAGTGAACAGTGTGTAAACCTAGGGACCGATGACCTCAGCAGTTTGGTTCCACAGGAAATTTCCACCACCACCTGTCAAATTCTACGTGTTCACGTGGCACAATCACGCCTTATCCGTTCATTGGCCTAGCTACCGACTCCGAAGATCAAACGTAAAACACACATGAGACCTTGTAGGAGGCAGGAAAGGCAGGCGACTATGGTTATATTAGAGTGTAATAGTATAATGGAGCTGAACAGGTAGCTTCAAGAAAGTAATACAGCCGGTGAAAAATGACTTTATTATTCAAATTGCTTCCTCTTTTTTTTTTTTTGGGGGGGGGGGGGGGGGGAGGTTTAAGTTTCGCCCGGTGGATCTCGGCTTTATTGTCTTGGTGGAACTGTAAAATTGTTCTATCCTATGACTCCGATTACATTATTGGAGTGCACGTTGAAGGTGTGGCGGTGGGACTTGAAGACCTGTGCCACCCTCCGACGGTGGAAGTTCTAGATAGCAGGCAAAGGTACTGATACTAGTGGTCGTATTATGGACGTCACATATCGTGTGGTGATATCAAGACTCACTATTAGTGGTCGTAAAAAGATCACTTCACCAGTTTCGCATTTATTTCAGTCATTAGATATCCAAAAAGTAAGAAGAGAACAAATTTTTAAATATAATGTGAAAAAAATATAACAGTCGTTAAAAAGTACAAAATGCAGTACATGAAAGTCGACGCAGGTCTACAGATCGTCACAGGATACAAGCGTTACTAGCTGTATATGTAACATTAGCTGACAGACTACTTCCTGTCATGGGGAGTCTGAGGGGGGAAGGAAGACAATATTGGCCAACAGAGGGCAGGGGTTACATGGTGGAGCCTTGGGCATAATATCAGATGTTTCTTGTACAAAAATGTCAAACTATTTTTACAAAGGTTACAGACTATATGGTAACAATAAGTGCGAAATGTACAAACATCAACTGAAAACATCTTGACTGATAAGGTGTACGTAACCGCACATGACATTCATGAACAAATGTTAGGCTCCATGTAGCAAGAATGCAGGCAGCGTACAAAGTTATCATAAACAGAAAAATGAGTGACGTCAGTTATTGCAAAGCCGACTGACTGTGATTCATTACCATCTAACATCAATAATTATTACAAGGTGCGTGGTGCACAAAGTGAAGTAAAGAATGTACATTATATGGGCACAGGTGAAGGCGCTACACAAGCAGCTCATATATTTTTAGGAACGATAATTAAATTATATCTACTTGCTAACGCTCGTACCTTGTGACCCTCTGTATAGCTGGGTAGGCTTTCATGTATTACATTTTGTAATTTATTAACGGCTGTTATAGTTTCTCATATATTGTATGAAAAAAAAGTTCTCATTATACTTTTTAGATATCTGATGATAGAAATATCCGGAATGCATCAGGTGAGAAATTTGAGCAATAACGTCATTTTTCACCGGCTGTATGACTTTGCTGAAGCGACCTGTTCAGCTCCAATACAATATTACAATATAACCTAAGTACTCCCCACGTAGCAGAAATAAATATCGAAATCGATCAACGTGCAGTTGGAAAATGTAGGCAAAGCGTTTCGCCTAATCGAAGCGCTAAATACCTTGTAGGTGATCCAAATTGAAGGGTGGCTAAATCAACAGACACTTTTCACACTGAATGTCTATGTACGGATTTCGTTGATACCTTTTCACGTCACAGCATTTCGTAGACTTCAACCCCATTATTTGCCGGCCGTTGTGACCGAGCGGTTCTAGGCGCTTCAGTCCGGAACCACGCTGCTGCTATGGTCGCAAGTTCAAATCCTGCCTCGGGCATGGATGTGTGTGATGTCCTTAGGTCAGTTAGGTTTAAGTAGTCCTAAGTCTAGGGGACTAATAACCCCAGATGTTAAGTCCCATAGTGCTTAGAGCCATTTGAACCATCCCCATTATTTAATTCATTTCACTACAGAATTTAATTAAATAATGTTACGGTACACAAGATACATAAAAAGCGTCTAGCTTTGGTAATATTTGTCACGGCAGAATTGGCATCGAATGCAGTCTACGACGAAATAAAAACACTGCGTTGACTTCGTTTCCATTAAGAAGAACTGGCATTATTTAACTGTCCCCTGCCTTGACAATGGGATATTGTTAAAAAAATGGCTCTGGGCACTATGGGACTTAACTGCTGTGGTCATCAGTCCCCTAGAACTTTGAACTAATTAAACCTAACTAACCTAAGGACATCACACACATACACGACCGAGGCAGGATTCGAACCTGCGACCGTAGCGGTCGCGCAGTTCCCGACTGAAATATTGTATTAACAATGAAGCACAATATTTCTTCCCCAGGCATTCGGCTGACAATTAGAAATTCAGGTTCGCTGAACTGGCTCTCAAGTAACTGCATACCTCATCAGAAATTTGGGGAATTCAGTTGAAAAAAAAATAGAAGCTGACAACTTCTAAGAGAAAGATATACCAGAGATTCATTGAGAGAGCACTAATGCACAGTAATTCATCCACGCAGCAGCTCACTTTCAGAAATCTTACGCAACCGAGTATTAACAGACCCGTGCACCTCTGAAAATGTGATTAAGAGACGCAGAAAATTTAAAAAAATGTTGTACGACATGTCACAGACTGTTTTGTGAACATAATACAGAAATGTTCTGTACTATAAGAATCATATTGTTCGTCACAAAAGGTCTTACTATTATCAGCAGAATTAAGCTATACATTAATCCCTCATACATAATCATAATTTCGGTAAAGTTAGAGCAAATACAACTTACACAGCTTCATTATGAATGTTGGATATTCTAATGTACGATCCTGGATGATACAATACCTTCTCTCTGCCACGCAGTAGTATGTGAAATACAGACATAGCTGTACGCTGAAGTCTGGAAACGATGAAGCCCATCTGACTGAAAGAAACGACAGAGTGAGATAAAGTACTGGAATCGCTTTCGGTTGGGGGTGGAGGGGCAGGGAGATCGGTGGTTGAAATCCCGCTTCGACAATCCAAATTTTAAAATTTTCCGTTGTTTCACTTAATCGCTTTAAGGCAAATGCCTGAATAGATCCTGTGTTAAGGACTCGTCGGATTTCCTTCGCCCCCAGTCCCCCTTATTCGAGAGGGTGCCACACCGTGAACACCGTACCACTAGCACTGATGTTTGACCTGATGCCCTTGGATGCGGAACGCGACGTCACACAGCGATTCTCCTGTGAGATGCAAGAAGACATTGGTGTTCACATAGTGACTGCGCTTAGTGACTACGCTGTAAATACTTCATAGAGCGTCGCGCTACTTTAGATAAACTGCTAATGGATATAAAATTTTATCTAGTAGGACATTCTGATGTGCTGTCGGACCTGAGCAAGTCAGAAATATGGCGATAGGGTAGCCGTAATACACCAGTTATTACGGCTCGCGGCCTTCGCCAAGCAGCGCCGAACAAAGCGGAGGGCGTGTACAGCACGCGTTAATGGCGGCCAGGTAAACGCTCACGGCATGTTGGTATCGTGGCAGCGCCGGCCTGTACTATGCAAATATACACTAAGTAGGCTCTAGTCGTCGGTTTACGTCTTCTGGTCACGGACATCGCTGGTAGCAAACATGAAACGAAATTTCCGCTGTCGGAGCCACAAGAAGCGACGCATCAACATTATTAAAATATTAAATTCTAGAAAGAAGCAGTGAGGATGTCTAAAGCCTCAACATGTATTAATCCTAGAGAAATCAATTGCTCTTAGTGAAACAAGGTAATGACTGAACGTCTCGAGATCGAAAGGTGCTTGGTGACGTTGCATGAGAAGAGTCGAATGTCGAATCATTCTATCTACTTTTTTGTCACTTGCAGCCTACGTCCTTAATTATTTGCTGGATGTATTCCAACCTCTGTCTTCCTCTACAGATCGTACTAGAATCTGTAGCGTTGCTCTTGGGAGACATTAAAAAAGAATTGTTATTTTTTTTTTTTTTAAAATATCGAAAAAGTCTTAACGTCCCTTGTGAAACAAGGTAATGACTGAACGTCTCGAGATCGAAAGGTGCTTGGTGACGTTGCAAGAGAAGAGTCGAATGTCGAATCATTCTATCTACTTTTTTGTCACTTGCAGCCTACGTCCTTAATTATTTGCTGGATGTATTCCAACCTCTGTCTTCCTCTACAGATCGTACTAGAATCTGTAGCGTTGCTCTTGGGAGACATTAAAAAAGAATTGTTATTTTTTTTAAAAAAAATATCGAAAAAGTGAATATTTTGGTGGGCCACTTGGCAACAGAATCAGGGATTGATTGCACTATTATAATAACATACGTTGAGCATTAAATACCTGAATAAGAGGAACATTATCATTTTTGTGCATTTTTATATTCGTGATGTAGTCGTACCCGGAACAACGCTAAGGGACCAGAAGATTTATAGACTTTAAAAGAAATGCAACACTTCACAATTAAAAAAAATTGGTTCAGAAATAATAGGAAAACGATAATGTTCCTTCTGCCTCATGCTGCGTTCGGCCCATCAGCGTGATCGTAATTTCTGGTGATGAACTAACACAAAATAATTATCAATTAAGTAAATGATGAGATGGAAATCATCTAGGTTAATTTACTAAAATAAGCACTCTTATCTTTAACACACTTTTTTAATGCTACGTACCTTTTCATATTAAATTACAATAGATGACCATTGTGGTTAAATACTTTATACATAACAGTCAAAATGTCCTCTTGATGCTGTCTATTCGTAATCAGTTACAAGAAACTACATGTTTTCTGATTGAAAAAAAAATTAGCATATTCACTTTTTTTTCACATGAAAAATAAAATACCGTTGCGGAACGCAGCAAGTCCGCGTCCGCCTTTCATGGAATACAAACAGTAAAAGATGAGGCGCCAAATGATGCCTCATTTGTCTTGAAACAACAAAATTTCTTTTTTATATCATTGATCGATACATGTACATAGAGATTCACATGCACCGCGCAAGAACGGCAAAGACAAATAATAATAGATTCTGTCGCTGCTATGCGATGGTTCATTTCTTTTACTTTACAATTGTTCGATAACTTTAGGCTATCAGGCGTTTGCTATTGAGCGTATATTAATGTTTGTTAGGCGAAAATTACTAATATTACACAACCTCACGTTATTCCTGACATCTGTTAAGATGTCCTATCATCCTGTCCCTTCTGTCGTCGTTCCTTACCCTATCAGCTGACCTAACTATCAGAATTCTTCTGTTGCAACACATCTCAAACGCTTCGATTCTCTTTTGTTCGGATTATCTCACAATCAGTGCTTCACTACTATACAATGTCGTGCTCCAAACGCACATTCTCAGAAATTTCTTTCTTAAATTAAGGCATATGTTTTATACTAGCAGACTTCACTTAGTCAGGAACGCGCCATTGCTAGTCTGCCTTTTAGTCCTCCATCACGGGTTATTTTGCTGCCTAGAAAGTAGAAATCCATAACTTCGTCTGCTTCGTGATTCTGAAGTGTGATGTTAAGTTTCTCGCTATTACCATTCCTGTCACTCCTCATTACTTTCGTCCTCTTCGGGTTAATTTCAATCCAAATTTTGTACTCATTAGATTGTTCATTGCCTTCAACAACTTCTGTAATTATCCTTCACTTTCGCTGAAGAGAGCACTGTCATCAGCGAATCTTATCATTGATATCCATTTACCTTGAATTTTTATTCCATTTTTGAAACTTTCTTTTATTTTAGTTATTGCTTGTTCGACGTATAGATTGAATAGTACAGGCGAAAGACTACATCCCTGTCTTATACCCATTTTAACCCGAGCGCTTTGTTCCTGATCTTCCAGTCTCATTGCTCCAACTTGATTCTGCTACATACTGTCTGTCCCTATAGTTTACTCCTTTTTTTCTTAGAATTTCTAACATCTTGAACCGTTTTACATTGACGAACGCTTTCCCAGGTCGATAAATCCATTGAGCGTATCTTAATTTTTCTTCAGTCTTGGTTCCATTACCAACCGCAATGCCATAACATTGTCTCTGTTGCATTTACCATTCCTATAGCCGAACTGGCCGTCATCTAACAGATCCTCTGTACATTATTCTTGCCAGCAACAAGGATGCGTGAGCTGTTAAACTGATTGTGCGATGAGTCTCGTACTTCTTTACTGTTGCCGTCTGTAGAAATGTATCGACGATGTTTTTTCCGAAAGTTGATGATACATCGACAGCCTCACACGTTCTACACACCAACTTGAATAGTGTGAGTAAATCACAGTAGTGCTTGAAGGTCCTCGAAAGACACAACGGTACTCCATGGGCATCCCGCGTCCTCAGGTGTTGTCTCTCGTGCGACAGCATCGTGAGGCTGTTTTTCAACAGGACGATGTTCGTCCAGATATGGCACGTGTCTCTATAAACTTTCTGTGGAATGTTGAGGTACACCTGCGGACAGCAAGGTCTCCAGATCTGTTCCCAACAGAACATTCGTGGAATCCCGTCGGATGTCAACTCCGTCCCAGTAGCAGTATCCAGGGTATCAGAGACCAGCTATACTAGTTGTGGCCCAGCTTGCCTCAGTGCCTCAGAAGATGACTAAGCGGCCTTACGAGACCCTCCCCACTCGAATCAGTGCAAGCATTCAGGCAAGAGGATCGAAACGTCATAGTGATGAGCTCGTACTGCCAAGTTCTTTGCAAATAACGCTGCATTTTATAATTACAGAATTAACATCATTTGCCCTCTCAACTCCCGAAGTTTCATATCGTTTTCACCTTCCTTTCCCGGATTCTCTTTTTTCTGTTATGTAGTGTGTGGTGTCACCGCCAGACACCACACTTGCTAGGTGGTAGCCTTTAAATCGGCCGCGGTCCGTTAGTATATGTCGGACCCGCGTGTCGCTACTATCAGTGATTGCAGACCGAGCGCCGCCACACGGCAGGTCTAGATAGTCTTCCTAGCACTCGCCCCAGTTGTACAGCCGACTTTGCTAGCGATGGTTCACTGACAAATTACGCTCTCATTTGCCGAGACGATAGTTAGCATAGCCTTCAGCTACGTCATTTGCTACGACCTAGCAAGGCGCCATTACCAGTTACTATTGATGCTGTAAAACATGTACCGTCAAGAGCGATGTTCACCAATTATGGATTAAAGTTAAGTATTCCAGCAGCTACGTACGTTTTTTGCTATAGTCTAATTTCCTTGTCCTGTTCCAGACCTCACGCCAGCCTGCGTGACCTTAAACGCGTGCCTTTCGGCTTCCTCATAGTGGATTGGCAGTCTTGCCAATCCACAACATAGTGTATTTTCATGTGATTGTAAGCTGGTGAAGTATCTTATGGTCTTTATGCAAGTGGATAAGGTAATTTACGCGCCAATGGGTAATGTATCTTAGCTGTCGTCACAAGCCCAGGGTGGTAAACGAGCATTACACATAGCTATAAATTTTGGCCATGTCTCAAAATTAATTAAAATGCCACTGTGACATTACAAGAATACTCAAGTTAATATAAATGACAAGTTTGGGATTTATCCTAAAATGATAACACAACCTCTCCCTTTCTCATTCTAAGTTTTAACTTATCTATGCCTTCAAGGTTCAAGTCGTAGCAACAAGAGGGTTTAATTACTTTAAACTCTCAACAAATTAATTAACTTTTAGACATTGAATACGTGATTATTAAAACTTTATATATGAAATTATTATGACAAATGGAACAATTTAACCTTTATCAATGATATTTACATCTATGTTGTCATAGCTGAGCAGTGGGCTAAGTTGGTGGTGATTGAACTTATCTTTTGAACTAAGCAAAACTGTCATGGACTCAATGGAGGGTTTGTTAGTAATTAACTCTTGAATTTCTATATTCAAAGTGTACGCAGGTTGGAGTAAACTAAATCTCGACTCAACATTTATTTTCGTCTAACACGCGTTGATACATTACCAATCGGGAACTGTGGCAGCATTGTCTCCATGCTGGATCTGAAACGATAATTCCCTACTCTGGCCTTGACTGAATTCAATCAGTGCTGTGTTCCGTAGAACGTTAAATTTTCCCTAGTCGAAATTAACAGCAATTGCACAATTGCTATGGGATGGAGGGGCGTACACAAATCTCAGTCCACAAAAATTCCCGCAGGAATATGAACTAACGCTTTACGTTTGTCGTCACGATACGTGAAGCGTACCGCCCTCACTTCGCAAACGTAAAGTTTGAGTCTCAACGTCTTTGCTAGTTTTACCACTCGCATGTGTGTGGCCTGCCGCGAGATGAGAGCTCTCTGTGTGTTAATTTAAATCTCAAAATTATTTTATAAGACGTTATTCTCCCCACCGCGATTCTACTACGTCACACAGTATGGCTTCGGCCAACTGCTTCCTCGTTATACGTTATATTTTTCTTGCCCGGGTCGCCGCTAAAGCCTCGTTCGTTAATGTAGTATCGCCTTTTACCCACGGTATTGGCTGTGTTTAATCTGAAAGGTATTTTACTGTGCTCACCTTGTTTCTTTCTGCACTGCAGCTGGGCCTTCTTTTGTTAATGTTAATTGGGGTTTCCCAGTGCCATTAGCCCCATGCTGGTCTCCAAGCTGCGTTCACTTTATCTCATTTACGCATGCCCCTGTCTTTATAAGGTTAGATATTGTTTTGTTATTCGGTACATGAGATTGCCATAATTACTTTCTGTTGACAATATAGAGCTGTTTTCTGAGGATTTTATTCTGTATTGTACGTATGAAGCTTATAAGGTCCGAAAAATGTGGAAACCTTACATGATTAGCGATTTCAGTCGAATTCAGATAATTCTCAGGTCATAAAATAGTATTAAACATTAATGTTTCCTTTGCAAGAGAGAGTGTGTGTTACTTGTAACACATGTTATGCTTAAATAGCTCATTTAAAGAGTGATCAGTTATTGTAGTTGTGAACTAAACTATCGAATAAATTTGTTATGACGCGTGGGTAGTCTGAATTTGACAGAAATCAATAGAGAAAACAGAGCAATAGGTACAACTGTGTACTGTGTGATGCAGTTCCTAAGTTTCATGTATATTTGGTTTACACTCAATTTTTATTCTGCGATCAATAGAATTAATTCCTTTCAACAGGTCCAGTAATTCTGCCTTACTTTCATAGAGGATAATATTGTCATTAGCGAACGCTACCATTAATATCCTTTCGCACTGTTTTTTGTTCCTGCTCCTCCAACTTTCTTTTACTCCCGTCGTCCCACCTTCGATGTAGAAAATTAACAGTAGGGAAGAAAGAACTACATCGCCGCTTGAAGCTTTCTCTCCCAGTCTTGCATTCTTAGTGTCCCCTCTTAGTTCTTGCACATACTATTTGTTACTTGTCTGTCCCTACGGATTATTGTAAAATGTTGAATTGTTTGTCATAGCCCACTAAACCTTTGAAAGTGCCCTAACTCTTGCCTCAGTTATCACGAGCAAAGTCAGAACTGCCTCTCTGGTTCCCGTATCTTTCCTACAACCTCAGTCGCCTACCAGATTCATGGATAACTACCTGTACAGAGGCGTTATGTGGAGTGCCTTCTGACACCTCTTAAAGACGACGTCAAATAGGGTCTTCAGTTTGTATCTGTAGGCAAGTTGTTGACAATGAATTATGTGTCAACTTTATCATGTAAGAGGCAAAAATTTATGATACAACATTTCACATGGTTGTGTCTAACGAGCTGTCATATTGCATGATTAACGCATGCGTGTCCTCCAGTTTAGCTACTCTCTTTACGTGTACCTATATTTAGCAAAAGGACTGCCGATCCGACGAGAAACTTCTTCCGTTTCTCCCTCCCTCACGTTGCCCAGGTTGTTTCGAGTGCGCTGCGCATGTTTCGCTGGGATGCCCTTACACATCTTCCACTCAGTACCAATCTGTTCCCATACGATTTCTGTATGATTTTGTGAACTCTGAAGAAAGACATTCGCGGCCGTTGATTTAGTTTGGATGAAGCGGTACAAACCTGGGTCCAATCATGGTTCTGCATGCAACCGCAAACATTTTTCCATGAAGACACTGACAGTCTTATCTGACATTGGGGTAACTGTATCAACAATTATGGCGATTAAGTTTGAAATAATAAACGGATTACTTACTTTTTTCCATCTGTCTCGTTTTCATTTTACTTCTCCACTTCTAAAATACAGATGTTTGTGCGTGCGTTTTACATTTGAAGAAACTGAGAGAACCACGTAGAAAAGGATAAAAGCGTCTCTTTCGCTTAACAGACATTTACTTCAAACATACATACTGGTCATTTGTAGACTGTTAAGCGTCTGAACAACCTGAAGTATTAACATGAATATGATGTGGTACAGTTAACTCAGACAACACACATCCAAGCACGCCGGCACGGTAGCTCAGCGTGTTCGGTCAGAGAGCTAGTTGGCCTCTGTAATAAAAAAAACTGAGTGGAAGGATCAACAAACGAACTTCAACGGATGTCATGTGACGTCTGCAAAGACCAGACACAACGATCAACAACGAACAAAATACAAATAAAAAGAAAAGAAAAAGCACTAACGGTCGACGTCAGAAATGTTATGTTAACTCTGGGAATTTACACAGCTTGCCAGTGGAACTAAGTTCGACACACTCCTCGATTACAATCATTCCAAACGTTTTTTAGCTATAGGTAAACAACAAAGGGCTGGCTAAGTTAAACAAAAAGCTCTGTGTCTCTATTCCAAACAGACACATGTGCTGTAAGTAGGCTGTTTATGTTTTCTTATTGGCAACGTTACGTAGCGCTCTGTACGAAAATCACTGGCTGTGCTGTGTGCAGTCTGTGGCTAGTTTGCATCGTTGTCTGCCATTGTAGTGTTGGGCAGCGGCAGCTGGATGTGAACAGCGCGTAGCGTTGGGCAGTTAGAGGTGAGCCGCCAGCAGTAGTGGATGTGAGGAGAGAGATGGCGGAGTTTTGAAATTACATATATGATGACTTGTGATGATATTAAGGTAAATACAGTGTTTGTTCTCTATTAAAATCTTTCATTTGCTAACTATCCCTATCAGTAGTTAGTGACTTCCGTAGTTTGAATCTTTTATTTAGCTGGCAGTAGTGGCGCTCGCTGTATTGCAGTAGTTCCAGTAACGAAGATTTTTGTGAGGTAAGTGATTTGTGAAAGGTATAGGTTAATGTTAGTCAGGGCCATACTTTTGTAGGGATTATTGGAAGTCAGATTGCGTTGCGCTAAAAATATTGTGTGTCAGGTTAAGCACAGTCTGTCAGGTTAAGGACAGACACGTAAAATTGTTCTAAGGGGACGTTTCATATGTCAACCCTTAGCCTAGGATACATCACTGGAATCTTCTGATTTTTTTCTTGTAGTTTGTGTATTTAGTGTAGCTTTTGTTTATTGCTAGCGCGTAATTATAGAGAGAATTTCCTTGGTAGTTGTGGTTTTTCATTGTTGCACAGTAAAACAGTTGTGGCATGCATGTAGATTTGCACCAAGTATTTCGCAGCTGCGCTTGCAATTAACTAGATATTATTTTCAGTTCTATGTTAATGTGTTCTCTTATTTTTGCTCTTCAAATTGTGTTTTTTTTGTGTTGTCGTGTGAAATATTGTGACAATAATGGCGTGTGAAAAACGTAATACTAGGCTCCAAAGTAAACTGAGAAATGACAGTGAAGACGAAAGCAGTGTGTTAGCGCCACCGAGTAATGAATTAACTAATGTTGAAAGTAGTAATTTGGTAATTGTACATAGGGAAATGGAGCGGGCTGCAAACAACGGTGTAGGCAGTGAAACAATTAGTGAACAGGGAAGCATTATCGATTGATCGGTCGGCAACAGCTCCCCTCAGGAATCCGAAATGACAGAACACAATATTGCAAATACTGTAGACTTAGGTTTTGGGTCCTCACCGTCTTCTCAAATGAGTCAAGACACATTTTCTGCTTGTCAAAATATGAATGTTGCTGGTGCAAATGCACTGCCGAAAAGCGTAGAGGAACAGATTCCAGACACTAATGCATTGTTATTACAATTAATGCAACAAATGGGACAAAAGCTTCAAAAGTTAGACACAATGGAACAAAATCAGAGACAAACACAGCAAAAGCTTCAAAAGTTAGACACAATGGAACAAAAGCTTCAAAAGTTAGACTCATTGGAACAAACTCTCGAACAAACACGTGAAGATTTAACTGCTGAGTTACATAACATTGAATCGAAATGTCAAAAAGTCTGTAATGACGTAAAAACACAAATTTGTGAGCATTTCCAACCTATTTTTTCGCGTCATGAAAATGCATTACAGAATCACGAAGCAGCCATAAGAGAACTGCAAACTATTGTTCATGAAAATCATGACACCTTGCAAGCTAAAATTGACTCAGTTGCATCTGCCGATTCGGTTACGCAACTTGCAAAAACACAGGAAAACTTAAAGGACACAGTAGATACCCTGAAAATTGGTTCAGAAAGACACATGGAGGAAATAAGTACACTATCGGAGAAAGTAGCCAAACTTTCGGATCAGGTCACTATCTTATCTACAAAGGTAGATGATGATCTGAATGACACAAGACCCGTAGCCTTCACTGACACAGAAGAGTATGAACAAATAAGAAAATTCAAACAAAATCAAAATCAAATCAATACACAGTACAAAAGAGAAATCCGGGAAGTACAAGATCAGCTGACACAGGTAATACAAGAATTACGTATTTCAGAGGCCACTCGCGCTCCAATATGGGAAGAGGGACATAGAAATACGGAACAGCCACAAAATAATAACCCAGGGCACTTCGGAAATTATGAAAGAAATTGGCAAGGCGCATTGGATTTTGAGATGGAACCGCCGAAACAAAGTAACAATGAGCGATGTTCTACTCGCCGACACGATGATTTTGACTATAAGCTGTTCATTACTACACGTAAATTCAAAAGTTTAAGAATTCTGCCAACGACATTCATCCACAAGCATGGCTCCATCAATTCTCTCATTGTTTCCCTCCTAACTGGTCATTGGAGCACAGGTTAGAATTTATGTGTGGCTACTTGGAGAATGAACCAGCTGTAAGAATGCAATCGGTCATTCACGATTGTCACAGTGAAGGAGATTTTTATCACGCCTTCCTCTCAGCATATTGGTCTCAAGCCACACAAGACCGAGTAAAACATGGCATCATAATGATGAAACATTTCGAACAATCTGAATTTTCCAGTCTTGAGAAATATTTTGAAGACATGTTGCACAAGAATCAGTACCTGTCAAACCCATACAGCCCCTCAGAACTCATCCGCATTTGCTTAATCAAACTACCTGAACATTTACGAAATATTATTTTGGCAGGGCGTTGCAAAGACGACATTGAATCTTTTCAGGGACTCTTACAAGAATTAGAAATTAACACAGACAGTCACGGGATGCGAAAACAGGAAAACAATCATTACAGGTCACATCCGTCGCAATTCCGCGATGAAAGAAATAATAACTGGACACGACAAGGCTATTCTCACAACATAAATCGTGACCAAAACAGACACCACCCGTATGACAAACGTTGGCAGAGTAGTAATAATTACAGGGAAAGATCACCTCTCCGTGGTAATGACTACCACAGAGACAATCAGAGAATCAGACAATATGGGAACCAAAACAATTATTATCAAGGGAGACAGAATAACTTTAGACGCAACAGTCCAGCACGCAGTTACGACTCAGGGAGAAATTCTCCGCCACGTGACCGACAAGAAAGAAACTATGGAATCTACCGACATGACGACAGACGATATGATCGTAACGACAGACCTGAACTGCATCAGAACTGGCGGGATTCTCGTCACGGTGAATTTGTAGAAGTTAGGTCTCCAAATCCCAATAACAACGCGCGCCAACAAAGAGACAATAGGCAATGACCCACACCGCTGGCAGCCACAAGACGTACTTATGAAACTGACGACACAGCTGCCGTAGCTAGTAATTACGTAAAAATGGAAGACATTAGGGACATCTTACTCCAGGAACACGACGTAAAACATAACAACATTGCATATCCTGTGATTCACATTACTGTAAATGACGTAAAATTTACGGCAGTACTTGACTCTGGCAGTCCCATTTCTGTAATTAGTGAAACAGCTTTTAGCAAATGCAACAAATCGAACGATTGCCCCACACTTCCGTTACGTAAGATTAAATTACAAGGTGCAATCTTTGGAAAAAGTGTAGATGTACGCCAACAAACCAATTTAGAATTCTTTTGCCAAAGCCACAGCTTCTCTATGAACTTTCTTATTGTTCCATTATTGTCGACGGAAATTAAACTGGGAGTAGACTTTTTGAATGAATACAAAGCAATCTTAAGCTTTCACAATGCTGAAATAAGTGTAGAGAAAGAAGGTAAGTCAATAGCTTTGAAATTTGAAGACTGGCTCTCAAGCCATGATGAGGAAATTAATCGGCTTTACGTTCTGTTAGACAACAGTTCGGAATTTTCTACGGAACTAGACACTAAAAATCACTCTGCAAGTACTGACAGGGATGATATCGACGGCATATTTGAAATTAATGAGTTAATTCAGAATAAAATTCAAACAATTGAGAATTGTAATGACACTGATAGGCAGGACCTTTTTGAGATTTTACAAGCACATTCCACAGTTTTTACTCACAAAACAGGAACAATCAAGGGATTTCAATACCAATTTCGTGTTCGTGAGCATACTAAATTTTGTGTTAGACCATACGTAATTCCAGCACATTATAGGGACCATGTTAGAACAGAAATACGATCTATGCTTGACGAGGGCATTATTGAGCTTGCAGTAAGCTCATACAACAATCCGTTACATGTTGTTGAGAAGAAAAATGGATCGATCAGGCTTGTCTTAGATTCGAGACAAATCAATACTATCATTATTCCTGAAACATACAGGCTGCAGACGATGGAAGAACTTCTTCAAAATTTTAATGGTGTAAAAGTGTTGTCTTCCATTGATCTCAGATCCAGCTTTTATTAGATCGAACTTCGTCCAGAATGCAGAAAATACACAGCTTTCCTTTGTTTCGGCGTTTGTTATCAGTTTCGGAAACTTCCTTTTGGTTTTAACATTTCTTCGGCAGCATTCATTCGCGGGTTAAATTTCATATTACCTGAGTTCTTAAAACGTCACATCACCTTATATGTGGACGATATTCTAATAGCAGAAGCTTCATGGGAACAACATAACCGCATCCTCAACAGTTTGTTACGTATTTTTTCAGAATCTGGAATTACAGTTAACTTGGAAAAGTCTGAATTCGGTAGGTCAAAGGTGAAGTTTTTGGGACATATTATTTCTTCTGAAGGCATTCAGCCGGATCCTGAAAAGTTAGAAGCAATCAGAGCCATTCCAGTTCCATCCACAAAAAGACAAGTCCGCAGTTTTCTAGGTCTCGTAAATTTTTACCGTCGTTTTCTGAATATACAAATTCTAGTTACACCAAAACTTTGTTCTCTCACTGGAAAAAATACTATTTGGAACTGGGACGAACAAGCACAGTTGGATTTCAATTCTTTGAAAGAAGCGTTACTTCATGCGCCAATACTAGCTCATCCAGATCTGTCACAAGATTTCTGCCTTAGCACGGATTCTTCTAAAGTCGGTCTTGGTGCCCACTTATTTCAAGAAGCCATAGAAAATGACACTACTGTTCAGAAAACCATTGCTTTTGCTAGACGAGTGCTAACAAAATCTGAAAAAAATTATTCCGTTACTGAATTAGAAGCGTTAGCGATCGTTTGGGCATTTAACAAATTCCGTTTCTTTCTTTCTGGTAAGCACGTAAAAGTATACAGTGATCATTGTGCATTACAATTTCTTATATCTTCAAAATTAAATCATGACAGGTTAAAACGTTGGGCATTGTTTCTGCAAGAATTCCGCTTCACAATAGTCTACATTCCCGGCAAGAAGAACATTGTTGCGGACGCGCTGTCACGCGCACCGGCTGGGCTTGAGAAAAGTAACACAGAAGGCAACCTTGAGAAAAATTTCAGTATTCTTTACATTCAGAAAGTCGCCTTTGAAAACTTCATCACCACATCTTTAAAAGACATTGCTCATGAACAAGATAAAGATCCGATTTGGAAAGACATCAATAGTAAATGGCATGAAAAGACACACTCAGATTCGGCATTATTACCTGGTTAGAAACAACATACTGTTCAAATGCTGCACTGTTGATGACAAACTATGGGTACTTTGCATTCCAGACAATTTTGTTAATAAGCTCATTTGGTACATTCATTTCAGCTACGCACATTTTGGTCCACGAAAATGTTATCATATTCTTCGAACGACTTGTTATTTTAATAATATGGAAAAGAGAATTCGAAGAGTCTTGTCTATTTGTAAACTTTGTCAAAAGGCGAAACCATCTACTATCTCACATCGTGCTCCGTTGTTTCCTATTATTCCTTCTAAATTAAAAGAATTTGCTGCTGTTGATCTCTTGGGACCCCTTGTCAGAACATCGAATGGATTTTCGTACGTTCTAGTCGCTGTTGAACTTACTTCAAAATTTGTTTCTTTCACTCCGTTACGTAAAGCCACTGGACGGTCTGTATCCAACGCCTTTGTTAAAAATTTCTTACGTGAAGTTGGACACGTTAGTAAAGTCATTTCAGATAACGGACCGCAATTCAGATCTGCTGTTTGGTGACGCATGCTTCGGAACTATAAAATCAAACCTGTTTTTATTTCATTGTATTCACCACATTGTAACCCCTCTGAACGGATTATGAAAGAAATCAATAAGCTTTGCAGACTTTATTGTCACAGAAAGCATCAGCATTAGGACAGAGATTTACACTTATTTCAAAACGTGCTGAATGAAATGCCTCATGACTCCGCTGCTTTACCACCTACTCTTGTACTGAAGAATGGAGAACCACCGAACAGAATCAGAGAGCTTGTACCTTTCCCGAATACACGTAAACTTCGACACAAAGACATAATTGATTTGGCTCTTAAAAATATAAAATCTGCAGCAGACACAAGGAGAAAACTACACGGTAAAGCAAATGCAAAGAAATTATGTATTGGTCAGAAAGTTCTTATTAAAGCTCATTCATTGTCACATAAGAAGAAACACTTGAGTCACAAATTCTTTCTAGTTTACAATGGACCTTACAGAATCCGACGTATACCACATGATAATTGCGTTGAAGTTGAAACTCTCCGTACTAGGAAGAGTAAAGGTTTACACCATATTTCACATGTAAAACCATTTATTGACAGATAATCTGCTTTTTAACTTTGTCTTTGCCATAAAACGTTTCACTTCACGTTACTAGTATGCTTTAGAAATTGTTACCATGCAACAATGTTTAAAGTTAAATATCCAGTCAAGAACCAAGAGAACTTATTCAAACAGAAATTACGAATGCATTGTTATTGCGAACAGATGACACAGTGGTTAGTTAATGTGACAGCTACACGATTTTATCACGACGCTACTAATGAGTGACAATTTACAATGTTGCTTTTGCGGAGTATCTGTTTTATATCTGCACGATTTTTCTGAATTCTTCTGGAAAGTAAAACATGTTTTAGTAGTAACTTTTGTGGTACAGCTACAATGAGACAGCCTTTTCCGTAGCACAACAATACGTTACAGCACAGTACTTTCTTCATCACGGCAATAAGCGTAATAAGTAAGATATCTATACGCAAAGTATTTCACTTTTGTTTATCATGAGGTCAGTACATTGACTTCTGCAGAACTTAGCTTTTGGAGGACGATAACTACGACACTTCCACAGAGATTATCTTACAGCAAGACGCACATTTAGCGCTACAGGACACGTATTTGAGTGATTAATTTTTTACTTAAAACATTTATAATTAAAGATTTTTGAATTACAAAGAAAGTTTTCCGTGATACATTTCATTCCATTGCTGTAATCTGTAACACCTGAGGGTATAATTACATTAATCCTCAGGGGGGTACACGCCTACTTTGTGTACCATGTGTTTGGCAAGCACAAGGAGCTTATACAACTTTACACATCGGTACCATATTTCTCTAATACATAAATTACACAGCTATCTGATCATTTAACTGAGAGAGACAAACTTTTTTACTACATCAGTGACAGATGTTTACGCAATTACACAGTTGGGTAGCTTCACACTTATGAAATTGTATTTTGTCTGTACTTTGTGAACTGTTCATATTTTTTCAGAACCATTGTGATACTATGAGAGCTTTGAATGATGTATTTGGTATGAGATCACGATTTTTAAAGTACGTTTGAGGCAGATGACACTTTTGCATGAGCAGAGAATTGTTTTAGGTTTTGAAATTATTGGAGGAAGCTACGACGATTTTGAAATTTGACTGAGGTGTTATGATGTTATTATTACGACGACGATGTGCATTATGCTGCTGAGGTATGTTTATGATTAATAGGCTGATGCTATATGAGTTATTGGGTTAGGCTTCATACTTTTTAAGATGAAATATTGAAGAAGTGTCGATGAATAAGGTAAGGAATAATGAGTAGTGTTTAGGGACTTTGATTTATGAAAAGGATGTTGGAAACCAAGAAACGTACTTTAAGAGTTATGAAATGTGTGTGTAAATGCGTGAATGTATCACAATGCCGGCGAAAATTTTTTTGGACACTGTTATATTCATAGGATTTTGTTTCTACACATTTGTAACGTAAATTTTCGACCTGTGAAATTTTATATGAGACTGTCACTGTAGCGGAAACTGGTGTCGTAAATATTTCGGTAAGAAAGCCAAGTGACCTTGACGTAATGCGTCTTGAGCGGCCAGCTGTGCGTCGCTGGAAAAAAGCCATTAGTGCCTCTCAGAGGCACAGGTAGAAAAAAAGAAAGGGGTGGCCATTGTCCTCGCTATTGACATTTCCTTGTTGAAAGCATACTGTGGAGCTCGTAATTTATGATATTTACTAAAATGCCTAATGAAATGATTAGAAACATTTTACATTTATTGTCTTTGTAGTTGAGAGATTGCTCATTTTGTTTAATATCTGGTTTCCAGCTGTCTTGCAGCATTGGTTTCATAAAATAAAATTAAATGCATTTGCTAATGTGAACACTTTCTGTCAACAGATCTATTAAATAATTATTTTATGATCCACATTCTTCGAAAAAGGAGCCCTTGGAATGGAAAGAACAATAAGAAGGGACTAGTAGCAGTAACTGTATACATAATATTCTTTTCAAGTACATGGTAATATTTCTTTTTACAATAAGTTGTTGTGGTGCACCACTTTAATTACATAGACATTAAGATGTGAATATGCATTTTCCTTGTCTGCATTATTGTCTTCAGTGTAATGTTTTTTTCTGCTTGAGCTATGTCATGTTTAGACATAACTTATTTCTGCTGCTGTTTGCCAGGCATAGTGCCACTAAATTTCACTTTGTATTACTCTGTTAAGCTAGTTTTACTATTGATTTATTTTTATTGTTGCTGCACATTGGCTCATATTATTTGTAATGTTGCATTGCTTGGTAATTTAGATTTACTGTAGCTTGCTTTGCGATTTTCCATTTTTTTTGTCATTGCTGTTTGCGTTAATTGTTTTATGTGATGCTGCCTTGCCTCGTCCCTTGGTATATATATCTGAGCTCAGTAGATTTAAGTTAGCTTAAGAGGGGTAGACTATATAAGAAACTAACTATGATGACTTGGAAGAAATGTATTGAGAAGCTATATGAAAATGGTTTGGGCAAAAAAAAAAAAGTATACTGTACAGTGGAGAAAAACTATTTTTGACAGAGGATGTGAACAGAATACAGAAGGCAGGCTTAGATAGGACTTTTGGGATTAATGATGAATGAAGGGAGATCTCCAAGAAGCAAAGAAAGTTTTGTTTGCAAAATACTACAATGAAACAAACCCTGTCCTTTCCTTTTGTGTTATCCCACTATGTGTTTGGGTACCCATGTGTAATTATGTTCTTCCTGTCTTTATATGTTTATCTGATAAGACTTATGTTGTAGAATTTTTCTAATACTGAGCTATATTCACTATGACGAGGAATACTGTTATCCTCAAATATGCTTTGCATTAATAATATGGTATTTTCTTTGTAAAGATGTTTAGACATTATGTATTCTGTTCTGTTTTAATGCTCATGTGTGAAGTTGATGTTTCGAAAGTGATTCTGATCTTTTATTTTTGTACTCATGTCATAATTCCTGTAACACTGATGTATATGTTTATTTCTATTCTGTTGTAAAGCCTGTACTACAAATGTTATCTGTATTGTTATGTTCTTTAATGATGTATTTTGTACCTTTGTAATTGTATTCTCATGTTATAAAATGGTAATTGACACCTGTTCATCATATTAGTAACTTGTAAGTTACATTTCACTGCAAACGTTTCCGTTGGTCATAGTATATGGACAATATGTGAGAAATAGGGACTGTTAGTGTTTGCATGTGTGTTGATAATTCAGCAAGGGACTGGATAACAGCATTGCTGGTTCTAAGGACAATTCCAAAAACTTTGTGAGTGCACAAGTGGTAGGTTATGGACTTGCTCTATTATCCGCAAGACTCTTAAATGGTGATTGTGCACCTGCACAGTCACAACAGATGGCTGCTGGCCATCTCTACAAGGACTACAGTGGGTCTGCACCTCTGGTGGCCCACCAATACCATACTCTCTACCAGGACTACAATGGATCTGCTCTGTGATGACCTACCTACCAATCTTCTTCAAAACGTCGAATGACTCTGCTGTGGGTTTGCTCTGTTGTGGCCCATTACCTGTCAGCATGTCAAGAGTCAGCACTGTCTTTCAGTTGTAAGGACAACACTACTTCTTCAAGACTGCATGGAAATCTACTACTTCCGTGTGCATTGTCTTTTACTGCTCAGACTTTGAAAAAAAACACTGAAATTTTACTGTGATGAACAATCTGGACTGTCTTTATGGACTGTGAGGAAATTCTAGCTTTTGACCAACATTGTATTAATAATTGTGTGCGTTTTACATCTTTGTTACTGTAATTGTGAAAATTTTTTTTGAAATCTGTATTGGCCAGTGCCCAACACCATTTGTAAAATTTTTTGTGGGGAGCATGGGGGCTATGTAAGTAGGCTGTTTATGTTTTCTTATTGGCGACGTTACGTAGCGCTCTGTACGAAAATCACTGGCTGTGCTGTGTGCAGTCTGTGGCTAGTTTGCATTGTTGTCTGCCATTGTAGTGTTGGGCAGCGGCAGCTGGATGTCAACAGCGCGTAGCGTTGGGCAGTTAGAGGTGAGCCGCCAGCAGTGGTGGATGTGAGGAGTGAGATGGCGGAGTTTTGAAATTACATATATTATAACTTGTGATGATATTAAGGTAAATACAGTGTTTGTTCTCTATTAAAATCTTTCATTTGCTAACTATCCCTAACAGTAGTTAGTGACTTCCGTAGTTTGAATCTTTTATTTAGCTGGCAGTAGTGGCGCTCGCTGTATTGCAGTAGTTCGAGTAATGAAGATTTTTGTGAGGTAAGTGATTTGTGAAAGGTATAGGTTAATGTTAGTCAGAGCCGTTCTTTTGTAGGGATTATTGGAAGTCAGATTGCGTTGCGCTAAAAATATTGTGTGTCAGGTTAAGCACAGTCTGTCAGGTTAAGGACAGTCACGTAAAATTGTTCTAAGGGGACGTTTCATAGTGCCTGTTACCCTTGTAGCTCATGTCAACAAACACAATATTTCCGCGGAGATTTTTCAGTGTGCAGTATATCCACAAGCGGTATTTGAAAGTTCTGTTATTGTAAAATACTGTCACGATTAACGTCGTCCCTACTGTTGAGAGTGTGTGTTATGCATTACATCTTAGATCCATCATCAAAACTAAAATTTTGGATTTGAATATTCGTCATACACGTGAGTCGCGGTGAGCCAGTGAGATTTTTGCCATTTTATTGGCGTCAGAATTCTTGGTAAGAAACAAAAGTTTAATGGTGACAAAATGAAACGTAAGGCTTCTGTGTGAGTACAGTTCAATAGAATCGATAACAAATAGTACTTGATGACCTGTTAAAACGCCCACAAACTTTTTTTTCCGTCTTAGAAACATTTGTTGGTCTAAAGTGACATTCTTCCTGAAGTCTTGGGATATTTTGAAAACCGGAAATTTGTAGTAAGGTCTTATGGGACCAAACTGCTGAGGTCATCGGTCCCTAAGCTTAAGCACTACTTAATCTAACTTAAACTAACTTACGCTAAGAACAACACACTCACATGCCTGAGGGAGGACTCGAACCTCCGACGGCGGGATTCTCCCGGACCGTGACAAGGCTCCCAAGACCGCTCGGCTACCCCGCGCGGCTAGGATATTTTTATTGTTTCATATGTCTTGCATACTATGTGTAACAGTTTTGTCATGACTGGCTTGCTCAAGGACCACAGTAACTCATGGAATGTCGCCGACACCAGGGGCCTTGTTTCCAGTTGGATCTTCCAGTGTTCTGTCAAGTTCATCTTGCAGTACCATAACTGTCATCTCATATCCACCCATATCCATTGTATTACTAAAAAACGTTGTTTATAAACGACAGATAACGTCATAAGCTAAATGCCGTGCGTACTTCAGTGTAGCGTGAAAGAAGCGCTATTTCTTCCAGATCTAAGCACGCAGATGTCGTCTACAGCTCTGTGAAGCTGCTCTCTGGAGATGACATCGTTAGCAAAATTGTCACGAAATGTGGAGATACTAGCAAATCACTAGCGTCTGCTGCAAAGTTGGCAGTCAACCAACATCACAAAAAAATGGAAACGATGTACGTCGAGCAAAGGGTAATTCATAAATGAAAATTGACCAAATGCGGGTAGGACTCACACACTGAGGGTTCCGTACAAAGTTATGTGTGTAGACAGTTCATCCATTCCGGGAATCGAGACTCTCGACCATTTTTGCATGTTATCGACATTATCCTTAAGATTTCCAGATTTTCGAGACAGTTTTAATTCGAATAATGTAAAGTGACATAAGTCACGCAGGAGGAAGGCGACCTTTATTATAATAATCAGCAGTTCTCCATTCAGGCTAAGTGGGTCGCAATGGTAAAAGTCAAACATCAGACAAGAAATGACTTTAATGCTCATCTGACTCGTTACGGAATTTAACCATCACCATGGATGGGAACAATGCGTAGCGTTTCGCAGTTGGAGGTGAGCCGCCAGCAGTTGTGGATGTGGAGAGAGAAATGCCAGAGTTTTGAGAAGTAACTATAAACGAATGATCTGGACGTGTGTCCTCCAGAAAAAGGAAATTTTTGAAAATGGGTGTCATGAGATGACTTTTGAACATTATTAAGGTAAATACATTGTTTGTTCTCTATCAAAATCTTTCATTTGTTAACTATGCCTATCAGTAGTTACTGCCTTCGGTAGTTAGAGTCTTTTATTTAGCTGGCAGTATTGGCGCTCTCTGGATTGCAGTAGTTCCAGTAACGAATGTTTTTTTGTGAGGTAAGTGATTCATGAAAGGTATAGGTTATTGCTAGTCAGGGCCATTCTTTTGTGGGGATTATTGAAAGTCAGACTGCGTTGCGCTAAAAATATTGTGTGTCAATTTAGTTATGATCAGAATAAGTAAAGAGAAAACTGTTTAAGTACGTTGAGTTTTCTCAGCTGTTTGAAAATCAAATAAAGTAGAAGTTTACGAGCACGGTCATTCATAATTTTTCAAAGGGGACGTTTCAACCAGATATAGAGTAGCGATTACCGCGCGTAGACATGGCGTTTTAGATAGTATTTGAAACAAACATTCGTAGACAAGTCTGACTAGTAGTATGGCAACCCTGTCACCGTGAATGCAAAACTACTGGTTGTTTAATGTAAAATTTGACGTCGGGTAACAAATTACAAAAAATATTTATTTTCGTATGGTGTAATTACAAACATACATTTTACGGATTTTTTTTCTTTGGTTGTATTGTGAAACCTTATTTCTTGCCAAATTCAATGGCAACGGGAGGAACCCTACAGGTTTTGATGAGTGAGTTTGTGAGTATCAAAATATGTGATCTAAATGACAGTAGCTTTTGGTTGCATTGACTTAGAAGCTTAACTTTGTTACACCACAAAGGGTCGACAGACCTTAGTAAGTGATGTAAATTTCGACTTGATACGCCAACTGATGCTGAACAAAAGGGATCTTAACGGACGGACAGATAAGATACGATAACTTTGTGAGATATTCACACATTTACAGTTTCAGATTTTTTCCTTTGGTTGTATTGTGAAATCCTATTTTAGCCAAATTTCTTCGTTGTAGACCAAAGGGAAGTCCCTACAGGTTTTGATGACTGAATTTGCGAGCATTAAATAACGTAACATAAACGGCCATATCTTTTGATTGCGTTGACATAGAAGCCTCAATTTTTCACACCACCAAGGGACCATAGGCTTTAGTATGTGTTATAAATTCGAAATTAATACAAATACCCCTTCCTGAGTAAAAGGGTTTTTAACAGTCGGACAGACAAACGTACAACATAGGGATTATATAAGTGTTCCGTTTTTACCGACTGAGACACGGAACCGTAAAAACCTGATTCTTTTGGAAAGTATCTATTACGAGAGTGGAATTCAACACGCACCTATTTTTCAACGAAATCCCCTTCAAGTTCTACACACTTATGACAGTAATGAACGAGATTCTCGGATCCACGTGCAAAGAATTGCTAGGGGCGTATACGTAACCAATTACTCGCTCCTGCCTGGACTTCCTTACCATCAGCGGACTTTAAGCCACTAAGAGCTTCTTTCATCGGGTTAAAAATCTGATAATCTGAAGGTGTCAGGCTTGCAGAATACGGAGATGGGGAGAGGGGGGTCGGGTGGCAAGTAGACGAACTTCGGGTCTCTCTGCACACATGCAGTCGCCCTTTTTCATTTATGATGTCAAATGTTTTGGATCCAATCTCGCAAACACTTTATGGAACATCAGTACGTAATGTGCAATATGATGGGACGATACGACACTAATGTTCAACGTTGGTGCAATATTACTCACCGTAATACGCCAGTTTTCCCATATCAGATCATCAACTCTCGCACTTCTGTTCTGAGTGGCTGCATAGACAGAGCGTTCTGGATGTCGCGAATCTTCAAAACTGTTACACGGCGTTTGAACTTAATTTTCCACTCGTACACTTGTGTTTAGCTCAAACAACTTTCATCATATTACACTGCCATCCAACGGCTAATTTCGATTGGTTTCGCTCTTCAGCTAACAAAAATCTAAAGACATTCCGCTGTTCCATATCGGCGCCAAACTTCAAGGGTGCCGCCATCGTGTTTCACCGATTCCCATCATCCTGTTTGCGAGGCAGGCGTGCCAACCCTACCTGATAATAGTTCAAGGACACGACAAAGCTGGTCGGAGTGGCCGAACGGTTCTAGGCGCTACAGTCTGGAACCGCGCGACCGATACGATCGCAGGTTCGAATCCTGCCTCGGGCATGGATGTGTGTGTTGTCCTTTAGGTTAGTTAGGTTTAAGTAGTTCTAAGTTGTAGGGGACTGATGACCTCAGAAGTTAAGTCCCGTAGTGCTCAGAGCCATTTGAACCATTTGACACAACAAAAGAAAGCACAAACTGTCAAAGTCTTACATTTAACGAGAAATTACCTCATAAATCTAGCATTGGCGAAAGCAGATGTACTCGAAGTATGGTGTAGTATATCGCATGCACGACAGAATGACGGTACCTTACAAAAGCCTCATTCGACTAATTCCCAAATATTTCATTATACATTACTATATATTCACAAAAATTATGTATTATTATAATATATTATTGTATATTAGTGCAGTCTAAAATAGTTATCTAGTACGATTAAAGAAAGATATAGACAGCAATCACAAAAGATGCACGAGCTTCTCCATGGATTCTTTTGCTCACCCTGAGCCACAGTGTGGCTCAATAAATAAAAAGCTGTGTGGTACAGTAAATGCGTCTCGGATCTCGAAGAGCTCTGCACTGGAAAATTCCAAGATCCACCGTCTCAAATCAAGTCAAGAAATTTCTCGCATACACAACGGAGTATTTTTTTTTTTTTTTTAAAGAGAGCAACTATGATTCCTACCATCTGCGAGGGGATGACAGGAACCATAGTTGTGTGAAGTGCAACTCCGCGTCAAGATGGAATTGTTAAAGCTGCCTCGCAAAATAAATTTGTACGATCTCATGTTGATTCAATTTTTTTTTTCTGCGATGTTCGGGAACTAATGGATATTGACTGAGAATCCTGTTATGAATGTTAATCGTCTTTCTAGTTTTGCGATTTGTGAAATAACGAAAAATTACTTGGTACCATAACATTTCACGATTCTTATTATGCTTAGCATTTAAACCTGCCCTATTTTCACACTATTAAGCACCATTTACTGCACAAGCATTAGAGCTCGCGACCGACGGAAAAGCAAAGAATTGGGGCAACATCTACGAGAGGCGAGTTAAGCAAGTTGACTACAATTCAGTTACAAAAAGTAAGGGACGGACGCACTAGACTTTCAACTGTAAATCACACGTAGCTTCGCAGTGCTTCCCCTTCTATTTATTATGGCGGACGATATTACGTACATTCATTACCCTGTCTGCTGTGACAGACGCACTAGACTTTCATCTGTAAATCACGCAAGGCATCAATGTGCTTCCCCTTCTACATATTGTAGTAGGTATTTCCAACATTCATTTCCCTGTCTGCTGTACAGTATTACCCTTAGCATCATTTGTGTGAGGAAAATTACCTTTGAACAGCGCTTAATTTCAAAGCAACTACCCTACACTTGGTATCCATGTTCGTGGATGCGTACTTAAAGTGGCAGACTACATTCTGAACAAGTGCTTTTGCATCCATCATTTAGTATTACACTTGGCATCCACAACTGAAGATAATGACCAGTAGGTGATGCGTAATTGATATGTCGAAAACTGTTCCGGGAGGATCAATTTGCGGAGTGGAAACCACTCGTAAACTTTCAAGGACAGTGATTAACTGAACTGGGAGAAACTTTGAACAGTGCATATTTGAAGAGAACTGTGAGTTTGAATTTTGTAGTGGATTATGACATTATGAATGTAAGTAGGCTGTTTATATTTTCTTATTGGCAACTATGTAGGTAGGCTGTTTATATTTTCTTATTGGCAACGTTACGTAGCGCTCTGTATGAAAATCACTGGCTGTGCTGTGTGCAGCCTGTGGCTAGTTTGCATTGTTGTCTGCCATTGTAGTGTTGGGCAGCGGCAGCTGGATGTGAACAGCGCGTGAGCCGCTAGCAGTGGTGGATGTGAGGAGAGAGATGGCGGAATTTTTTAATTTGTCATGAACTGCTATATATATTATGACTATTAAGGTAAATACATTGTTTGTTCTCTATTAATATCTTTCATTTGCTAACTATCCCTATCAGTAGTTAGTGCCTTCTGTAGTTTGAATCTTTTATTTAGCTGGCAATAGTGGCGCTCGCTGTATTGCAGTAGTTCGAGTAACGGAGATTTTTGGTGAGGTAAGTGATTTGTGAAAAGTATAGATTAATGTTAGTCAGGGCCATTCTTTTGCAGGGAATTTTGAAAGTCAGATTGCGTTGCGCTAAAAATATTGTGTGTCAGTTTAAGCACAGTCATGTATAATTTGTTCTAAGGGGACGTTTCATGAACAGTGAATGTAAGGATTCCCTTGTTACTATTGAAAAGATGCGATATAATTTTGCCACGGGTAACGGATCTTGGAAGAGAACATTGCTTTGAACTGTGGTTGTAAAACGGATTTTATTAACTATGAGTGGATGATTATTGCCACGATCATAATCTGATGTTGGCGTGTATACTGCAGATCTGGGCAAGTGAACACGACGTGACTATCGAACGGCGTTTGCAACTTGAATGCGGCAGCGGCTAAGAGGCAGTGCTGGCGACTGGAGGCGGTGCGACTGGCAAAATCTTATCCTCGGGAGCGTCTCCAAGTTGGAGGCTTCAAGCGTGTAGCGGGCCACGAGCGGTTCTCTATGTGCGGAGGACAGCGCGCTACCGGCGACTGACGCGAATCTGCCGAGACTGGCAGCTCCATACACAGCTGTCGGCACCTGACATCACTCTAATTAATGTAATATGTATTTACAAAATTATTAAAGAAGGGAATTTTTCTTGTAATTTCAGGGGATTTCATCTCGCAAATTTTAGGAATTGTAACTTTCGTGTTTTGCGAAGTACTGATGATTAAAGATGGATCTTAGTAATGACTTAATGGGTGATGACATCACCACTCAAGCATAATGTAAGTAGTTCTAAGTTCTAGGGGACTGATGACCTCAGATGTTAACTCCCACAGTGCTCAGAGCCATTTGAACCTTTTGTGGTGCCACCTCCCTCCAGCGAGCTACCAAGGCCTCATTGCCTCCATGCCACAACGAGGTGCCACATACCCGCTATTAGGTAGGTGCTCACAGTGTTTTGGCTGATCAGTATAAGTCCACTTGATGTCCCTTGATCATTTTAAGTAATGCACGAAGAAATTTTTTTATATCCTGAAATGATAGGCCATTTTCCTTAACGTTGGCAGTTGTTGCTGGTCTCTAGGCATTTATGGTCTCACTGTATTTTCTTTTAATGTCTCTACCAGTTTGGCTACGTAGAAAACTTCACATGTACTAAACACTGTTCTGCAAATACCTGATTGTGTATGCGTTTATCTGTCTGTGCGATTGTTGTTTGCCGTCCGCTGTGGCCGAGCGGTTCTAGGCGCTTCAGTTCGGAACTGCGCTCCTGCTACTGTCGCAGGTTCGAATCCTCCCTCGGGCATGGATGTGTGTGATGTCCTTAGGTCAGTTAGGTTTAGGTAGTTCTAAGTCTAGGGGACTGATGACCTCAGATGTTAAGTCCCATAGTGCTTGGAGGCATTTGAACAATTTTTTTTTATTGTTGTGTCTGAGCCGATTGTTTCTGTGCCTTAGGATACTAGTGTGTAGAAGGAACAGGTTGGGAAATAAACTCATCAACCTTTGCAACTTTCTCTGTTTTCAGCACGCTTTCGTTTCAATCTCCGGAATTGTTTTACGACGATAGAAGAATGGAACACAACGTTAAAGAGTCATAGATATGCCATTAAACTTGCTCCGTGATCCTGTTAAACCGACCGTCCCCTTTAGGGCAGTGAGACGCGAGCGGCACAGAGGAGAAGGCGAGCTAGCAATGCGGCGGCGTCGTTCCTCCGGGGCCGACTTGGGGCCAGTGCGCGTGGCACCGCTAATTGAACAGTTGACGGCGATAGGACGTGATTGGTCGCGGTGGCGGCGGCGGTCGCGGGCGCGCCTCCAGAGGCCCGTGTCCGGCGGCTAATGGCGCGACCACAGACCCGCCGGGACGGACCACCCCCGGGGCGATGCCAGAGCCGTCACCTGCTGGGAATCCCCCGCTGCGATTGGCGACCCTGCAAGGAACTCACTCACGGTATATCTAAAGAAATCCGGATAAGCGTGAGTAGAACTCGCGCACTGACGGTTTCCTAGAAACTGAATTACGTACACAGGTAGCTCATCCATCCCGGGGATCAAGAATTTCGACAATTTTTGCCTGCTATTGCTGCCAGTACTGGCAAGGCATAAAAATATCTGACATACATTTCAATTTGATATGTGTCCCCTTTCCTGAGATAAAGGGTTCTTCACTCTCTTACAGACAGGCAGACAGACAGACAAACGACAGACAAACGGACGGACGGACAACAAAATGATCCTATAAGTGTTCTGTAATTGCCAACTGAGGTACAGAACCCTAAAAAATGACAGTAATTGCCAGCTAAGTCAAATATCACTACAGACCTTCGGATATTTTAGCCTCACTTCTGATGAATTCGGATTCAAGAACTTGTTCCCCTTCCATTAGTAGTACATCCTAGTTCCCTGCAACAACAGATGGTATCAAGCGATTGGAAGAAAAAGGACACACACACACACAAAGGTCATTCTCGTTTTCAAGCAGGGTCGTCGAAACGTTGCACAGGGCAATATCATTGACGTCAATCTGTTGTAGAATTAAGGAACATGTTCTGTACTCACACATTACGTCATTTCAGGCGGACGTAAATCTCCACTATAATAAGCAACATGGATTCCATGAAGAGAGATCTTGCAAAACATAGCTCGCTCCGTTCGTCGACGAAATCCAGAGCGCTGTGCAGAAAGGCGCCCAAGTTGTTGCTGTATTTCCTGTCTTCTGTAAGACATTTTACACCCTTCTGTATTGCCGTTTAGTGAACAAAATACAAGCTTAATAAGTATCGAACAACTTCTACCGATGGATTCAAAAATTTGTAAGAGATACAACTGAGTGCGTTATTCTTAATGCTCTGAAATCGACAAATGTAAATGTAATTTCTAGAGTACCCCGAGGACGTCTTATACATCCATTTCTGTTTACCAAACATAAGAAATTATCTTGTATATGACGTCAGAAGCTCTATAAAGCTTTTGTCAGACGATGTTATTGGGTGTGAATACACAGTTGAAGGAACATAAAAGGGAAAACGGACAAGTCAGCCGTGGCGGAACATGCTCTTCAATAGGGTGATAACATAGTGAAATTTCCGGAAACTGAAGTTTTATGTACTATGGCGAACTATTATTTATGGCTCTATGGAGAAGCCATCGAAATATACAAACATGGTGATAATTTTAACAGAAAAGAAGAAGCCATGAAACGCAGCGATATAGGGACAGTGGCGCTACAGAATCGATGAGAAGCTTTTATCTTTGACGTACTATGATCGATAGTTATATTTTATCTTTGAAAAGTCTTATCTCTGCGATCACGTGAAATCCATACCACGCCCACTTTCCACGGTATTTAGGTCGCTCTTCGACGGTCGACTCGTCAGTCGGCAAGACTCAGCACAACCAGAAGCAACTCCGAAGACGTCCAACGTAGCTTTGGACGAAACGGCAAGGATAGAAGAGTTCCACGGACCACGGCCATACAACGCGGCAGAATTCTCGGCAGCTGAAACATTCGGTCGTGAAAGCCTTCCTTGTATGACAAGAGTGAGTGATCACTATCTACCCTCACCGTCATTACCTAAACTTGCCACTATTTTGCAGGAAGTTTCGTATAAGGTTCCCTTTTCAACGTACCTGTATTTATCCATTCCGAGACGACTGGAAGTTGTGTTTTTGGTGTTTTCATGTTTTGTCCTACCCTACATGTACAGTAGCATGTCACAATTGTATCGAAAGAAGTTAACGACATTGACAGCGCGAGTGTAATCTAATGGATACATGTAGATACAACCCCAGCTAAAAAGTAAAACGTAAAATTACTTAATACGCTATTTACACCGTGATTCCCAGGTAATGTTTGAAATGAACGAATTACAGAGATGCCTGTAAAGTGCAGAAGACACCATACAGCTGTTATCCGAACAGTAGAGCGCTGCATGTCATTTTTTTCCCTGCTCGTATTGCGGGTAGTGTTCATGCCAAGTGATCGGCGAAGTGAATCACTATGCTTCCCGAGTTGCAATATGGTCTTTCAGAGGGTTGTCTAGCGATTATACATTTCTGAGAAACGAAAGTGGCACGTATCTGCCGTAACTTACGAAGACGCTTGGTGAATTTCCGGTTGGAAATACTTATCACACAACATGTGCATATATTATTGGCTTTGAGCTTTATCTGTACCTTGTTGAAGTGCAGGTTGCGGCGGGTCGGGGTTTAATTTCTCGTGTCTATTCGTCGTTGTCATTGTACAGGCTGCAAACTGAAATTCACCTACCTCAGAACGGCGTCTTCTTACTGTCCCTTCACTCGGCAACGTAGATACTTACAAGATAATGTAAGAGCAGCGTTGATAAAAAACACCACCTAATATCTACATTTACTGAGGCCGCGCAGCTCTAGTTACGAAAGAAAGTTCTGTAGAAATACTGTCATCCAGTTTTATCGGGCAGTAAGAAAATGGATTGGCTTCTGAAAAATAATGTCCGAAATTTCCACACAATAATGTTTATTTTGTCCTTGATAACCAAAGAAAAGGTACTGATCAGTCCAAAACAAAACTATTGGCTATTTCCTTCCAGTTCACGATTCATACACACATTTGACACGCACAGCAGCCAGAAATCTGTCCAAAACCGACCCAAATTAAAAAACGTTTTCACAGTCATTAATTTCACCACTAATAGGAGTTATTACATTCGGCCCTTCTAAAAAAGAAACTGCTCGCCGAAAATGCTCAGTGGATGATACTGAAACATGCCACGCGGATTCTATGAAGGACAATGTTTCACACGCGAATATCTGTCCAACAGATTTAGTCAAACCCTCTGAAATTTCGCCAAGCAGTCCTCAACAACAACTGCTATATACTTAGCTCACCAATAACTCAAACACTAAATAATTCTTCATCTTACACATTATTTTTACTGTCACTAGTAACATAACCGTCCGCTTTCAAAGCTAGCGAGCGATTCCCTTCTTCCAGCCTCACTCCCAGTATATCTATCAGGTAACAAGCGGGAACCGTCTCAATTCTGATTGGCTGACCATACTGACTGCCAATGAGAATACTTGCTCGTGGTCATACTCGTGCCAAAACTGGTCTGCACCAATCCTTATACACAGACGCGTTTGCATCAATCTGACATAGAAATATTATAGTAATGTTTAATAAACGAAAACGAAAAGACAGTAATTCTGGAAATATTCTTTAGATACAGATTTTACTCCAGCTGACTTTCTGGGTGCTCTGTTACAATAGTAATCACACCTAGACATACGACATCAGCAAAGTGGGTAACTCCCCTAGGATCATTTTCCCACGACAGGCTTGTGTAACTCTTGCATGTTATTTAAGACGGTATACAGGGTGTTACAAAAAGGTACGGCCAAACTTTCAGGAAACATTCCTCACTCACAAATAAAGAAAAGATGTTATGTGGACATGTGTCCGGAAACGCTTAATTTCCATGTTAGAGCTCATTTTAGTTTCGTCAGTACGTACTGTACATCCTCGATTCACCGCCAGTTGGCCCAATTGAAGGAAGGTAATGTTGACTTCGGTGCTTGTGTTGACATGCGACTCATTGCTCTACAGTACTAGCATCAAGCACATCAGTACGTAGCATCAACAGGTTAGTGTTCATCACGAATGTGGTTTTGCAGTCAGTGCAATGTTTACAAATGCGGAATTGGCAGATGCCCATTTGATGTATGGATTAGCACGGGGCAATAGCCGTGGCGCGGTACGTTTGCCTCGAGACAGATTTCCAGAACGAAGGTGTCCCGACAGGGAGCACAGAATATTCCAGCCTATGACTCGCGACTGAGGAAGACCTAGAACGACGAGGACGCCTGCAATGGACGAGGCAATTCTTCGTGCAGTTGTCGATAACCCTAATGTCAGCGTCAGAGAAGTTGCTGCTGTACAAGGTAACGTTTACCACGTCACTGTATGGAGAGTGCTACGGGAGAACCAGTTGTTTCCGTACCATGTACAGCGTGTGCAGGCACTATCAGCAGCTGATTGGCCTCCACGGGTACACTTCTGCGAATGGTTCATCCAACAATGTGTCAATCCTCAATTCAGTGCAAATGTTCTCTTTACGGATGAGGCTTCATTCCAACGTGATCAAATTGTAAATTTTCACAATCAACATGTGTGGGCTGACGAGAATCCGCACGCAATTGTGCAATCACGTCATCAACACAGATTTTCTGTGAAAGTTTGGGCAGGCATTGTTGGTGATGTCTTGACTGGGCCCCATGTTCTTCCACCTACGCTCAATGGAGCACGTTATCATGATTTTATACAGGATACTCTACCTGTGCTGCTAGAACATGTGCCTTTACAAGTACGACACAACATGTGCACGATGGAGCTCCTGCACATTTCAGTCGAAGTGTTCGTACGCTTCTCAACAACAGATTCGGTGACCGATGGATTGGTAGAGGCGGACCAATTCCATGGCCTCCATGCTCTCCTGACCTCAACCCTCTTGACTTTCATTCATGGGGACATTTGAAAGCTCTTGTCTACGCAACCCCAGTACCAAATGTAGAGACTCTTCGTGCTCGTATTGTGGCCGGCTGTGATACAATAAGCCATTCTCCAGGGCTGCATCAACGCATTAGGGATTCCGTGCGACGGAGGGTTGATGCATGTATCCTCGCTAACGGAGGACATTTCGAACATTTCCTGTAACAAAGTGTTTGAAGTCACGCTAGTGCGTTCTGTTGCTGTGTGTTTCCATTCCATGATTAATGTGATTTGAAGAGAAGTAATAAAATGAACTCTAACATGGAAATTAAGCGTTTCCGGACAAATGTCCACATAACATATTTTCTTTCTTTGTGTGTGAGGAATGTTTCCTGAAAGTTTGGCCGTACCTTTTTGTAACACCCTCTATAATGCAACATTAAAATTTGACGAACGTCCGACATACACACTCTCATTCATTCACAGGCTCACATAACACATAATAAAATAAATATTGATTTTAATAGTTCTTTCTGAAGTTATTCCAGATTTCATACTAACAAATTGTAAGGTATTTGAAATTTTTAAATTAAATTTCAATTAAATAATTCTATACCCTGATACTTTAGATGAGTATTTCAATTTACAACCAAAAACAAGTCATAAATGTTCCCAGGTGAATGTCATTTTTTAAGTGTAGTTTTTCTAACTTTAAAGTAAATTTTTCTGTCTCCGAAAATATACCCGCTAGAAAGCTGAGATTTCCGAACCACCTTTCTATTGATAACAAAGTGCAGTAAAGAAATTTTGAAAGCGATTACACAAAAACTACTGTCCTTTATTTAGATCGTTATAGGTGGTGAATGTACGGGTTCAGTAAGAGACACTGAACAGCTTTCCCACAGCAGGCAGTAACAGATGTACGTGTGTCTTCCGGGTAGGCCGCTAGATGTCAGCCCCCGAAGTTACTTACACCAAGCTATCCGAAAACAAACATGCGCTCTGAACAATTTGCAACGCTACGAGGTCACCTGAAAATGTTCAATGAAAATAGAGATAATGTCTGTGGTGGTTTTATTAACAATCAAATCAAAATTAGGTCAAGATTATTCTATCCGTTGCTATATACACTACTCAACAAAAGTTTGGAGTACTATCGTAAAATGTAGCCTACGATACTAGAGGTCTCACTTACCTACTCACTTCATGCATTATCCAGTTAGAGCCTGTATACTGGATGATGTTTACTACTGGCATGCTTTGTGGCAGTTTCTCAATCATGTAAACATTTCGCTGCTGCAACGTCACACCGCGAGCAGTCCAGTATCAACAACAGATTCGTCTAGTTTGTTTTCAGCACTGCAGTAGCATGCCACTTAGGGGCATACAACAATTTGATAGAGTTAGAATAGTGGCTTTACTTTAAGCAGATCATACACAGCAAGATGTTGCTGTTCGGTTACGTGCCATTCAAAGCGGTGTGTCTAAAGTGTGGAAAAAGAACAGAGAGAGACGGGAAATGTTAACCATAGACCTCGAAGTGGTTGTCTACGTATAACACAAATGCAGGATTGTTTCTCCGTACTGTTGGCTCGCAGGCGCCCAACATCAGCTGCCAGAAATATTGGAAGTGACTTCTCCCAGGCAACAGGGATTCGTATCTCAGACCAAACAGGACGTAGATGATTGCATCAGGTTACTCTTCTTTCCAGATGACCAAGAGAAGTTCAGCACTGAACCAACGGAACAGATGCAGTCGAAGTACCTGGGTCCTTGCACATCAACATTGGACCCTTGTAATGTCATGTTTGCTGACGAGACCAAGATTGGTTTCCAAGCGGACACTAAATATGTTGGGGTCTGGAGAAGAGCTAGACGACACTATGTACGCCGATACGTTCAGGACGTCCATCCGTTTGCAGATGGAAGTGTAACGTTCTGGGCGTCAATAATGATGGGATAGCTGACCCCTGTAATTCCCATCTACAGCATTCTGACTGGGCACTGGTATCTCCAAGAGATATCCTCAAATGTAAAGCTTTCCAGACGTGAAGCCCGCGACAATTCATCCAAGTCGATGACAATGCAAGGCCGCACCGTACTCTAGCAGTATCTCAGTACCTTCAAGGATACAATATCAACCGAATGCATTGGCCAGCACAGTCCCTATACATGGATGTAAGTGAGCATGCGTAAGACCTGTTGAAGGTGGCCATTGCACAGCGTCCGAATCCACACGACAATCTTCAGGACCTCACTGAAGCTGTTTTGAGCTTTGGGACCATATGCCCCAAGATAAACTTTATAATCTCATACAGCGCATGCCTTGCAGAGTGGAAGAACTCATATGTGTGCAGGGAGCACATACTCTCTACTAAAGACTGTGTAGGGAAGCAACATACTCATGCCTTATAAAATTCACATCAGTCTTTCCATTGTGTGCCAGCCTAGTCCGCTGTAGCTAGCTCTGACGTCATAAATATTGCGCAATACTTTAAAATGAAGTAAATAACCTGAAACGTTTCTAGCATGTCAGGAGTAATACAAAATCAATATGTGTTGGATATCAGTTCAATAACTTTAACCATTTTCGGAATTTGGATGTTTTTCTGTAAAAATCATTGGCGCAACAGAAAAGAGCTAGAAACTTCAAAATTTGTATTTAGATTCCTTTTGCATAATAATTTAGTAGAAACAGTATTCTGGATCTCACAAATTAAAATTTTAGTTGAAATTCATGATTTTCTGGTTTTTGTCTTAGAAATTAAGGAAGCAAGATAGATTAAGTGGGCGAATAAATAAAGCTAGGATGTTTAAATTTAAGTAGAAGGGAGATCCGCTATAATC
The DNA here is from genome assembly GCF_023864275.1 of Schistocerca cancellata. NCBI lineage: Eukaryota > Metazoa > Arthropoda > Insecta > Orthoptera > Acrididae > Schistocerca > Schistocerca cancellata. The sequence goes on along the minus strand of NC_064630.1, from coordinate 699,937,144 downwards.
ATAAAAATGTGAGAAGCTTCAACAGAATAACTATAAAATTATAGCTATAGCGTATCTCCAAACAGCAAGTTCAGAGCTTGTCTACTGCGTGTAGTGTAATGAAATTAATTCTCTCGCCCAAAATATTTGACTTAGCCACGTCAGACTTTTATTATGATTACTTACTTGTGTGCTGATTGCACAATTAAATTGAAAGCTTCATCGGCTATCAGCAAAGGAAGCAATGATTTATTCGATAACTTAAAGTGGTGCATTACTAGCCCAGCGGCTAGTCTAGAGAGCAGATTTGATCAGGTGTCCCCTTAGCCGTCCGCACCGCGGCTTTATATGTAAGGACGCTGCGCGAGAAAAGGAAGGCCCCATTTATCTCCAGACGCTGATTAGCGCACCACCTGTGCCGGGAGACGCGTCGCGTCGGTATCGTTGATATAAAACAGCCTCGGATGCAGTAATAAGTTACTCGGGATACGCGTAACCTTGAAATCGTTTTCGAGTGAAGTGTTAATTTTGGGATGACGTTAATGATCTATCTTTAGTTTGCGTATGTCTTATTTTCACGTGCTGCCGCAGGACAGACATTCTACCATTATTAGCGTGGCAATTGATGAACATTATCATCAAATTATGGCGAGCATTCACTTAAACACTTAATTTGATCAGTTATAGTTGCATCAGCGCATTAGACTCTGAACTACTCTGGCAGTTGGATTGTGTGGATTCTTTTTGGACTGTGACTTTCAGAATATAGTGAACATTTTAGAGAGAATGGCTTTTGATTATGAATCCCAGACGATCTTCTATTTCCTCAGAGCTATAAGCTGTAGCTATAAATGTATTTCTCAGATGTAGCGTGCACTCCTTGTGCATACCGGGGGGAGTCGTTCCAGATGTGGAAAGGGTCCTTCCGGATGCCATGAAGGGTATAGGGTGCACCCATCTGCAGGTGGTCGCTCATGTCGGCACCAATGTTGTGTGTCGCTATGGATCGGAGTAAATCCTCTCTGGCTTCCGGTGGCTATCTGATTTGGTGAAGACTGCCAGTCTCGCTTGCAGGATGAAAGCAGAGCTCACCATCTGCAGTATAGTCGACAGGACTGACTGCGGGTATTTGGTACAGAGCCGAGTGGAGGGTCTGAATCAGAGGCTGAGACGGCTCTGCGACCGTGTGGGTTGCAGATTCCTCGACTTGCGCCATAGGGTGGTGGGGTTTCGGGTTCCGCTGGATAGGTCAGGAGTCCACTACACGCTGCAAGCGGCTACACTGGTAGCAGGGGTTGTGTGGCGTGGACTGGGCGGTTTTTTAGGTTAGATGGCTTCGGGAAAGTACAGAAAGGGCAACAGCCTCAAAGGGTGCGGGGCAAAGTCAGGACATGCGGGGATCAAGCAGCAATCGGTATTGTAATTGTAAACTGTCGAAGCTGCATTGGTAAAGTACCGGAACCTCAAGCGCTGATAGAAAGCACCGAAGCTGAAATCGTTATAGGTACAGAATGCTGGCTGAAGCCAGAGATAAATTCTGCCGAAATTTTTACAAAGGCACAGACGGTGTTTAGAAAGGATAGATTGCATGCAACCGGTGGTGGCGTGTTTGTCGCTGTTAGTAGTAGTTTATCCTGTAGTGAAGTAGAAGTGGATAGTTCCTGTGAATTATTATGGGTGGAGCTTACACTCAACAACCGAGCTATGTTCATAATTGGCTCCTTTTACCGACCTCCCGACTCAGCAGAATTAGTGGCAGAACAATTGAGAGAAAATTTGGAATACATTTCACATAAATTTTCTCAGCATGTTATAGTCTTAGGTGGAGATGTCAATTTACCAGATATAGACAGGGACACTCAGATGTTTAGGACGGGTGGTAGGGACAGAGAATCGAGTGACATTATACTGAGTGCACTATCCGAAAATTACCTCGAGCAATTAAACAGAGAACCGACTCGAGGAGATAACATCTTGGACCTACTGATAACAAACAGACCCGAACTTTTCGACTCTGTAAGTGGAGAACAGGGAATCAGTGATCATAAGGCCGTTGCAGCATCCCTGAATATGGAAGTTAACAGGAATATAAAAAAATGGAGGAAGGTTTATCTGTTTAGCAAGAGTAATAGAAGGCAGATTTCAGACTACCTAACAGATCAAAACGAAAATTTCTGTTCCGACACTGACAGTGTTGAGTGTTTATGGAAAAAGTTCAAGGCAATCGTAAAATGCGTTTTAGACAGATACGTTCCGAGTAAAACTGTGAGGGACGGGAAAAACCCACCCTGGTTCAACAAGGAAGTTAGGAAACTACTGTGAAAGCAAAGAGAGCTTCACTCCAAGTTTAAACGCAGCCAAAAACTCTCAGACAAACAGAAGCTAAACGATGTCAAAGTTAGAGTAAAGAGGGCTATGCGTCAAGCGTTCAGTGAATTCGAAAGTAAAATTCTATGTACCGACTTGACAGAAAATCCTAGGAAGTTCTGGTCTTACGTTAAATCAGTAAGTGGCTCGAAACAGCATATCCAGACACTCCGGGATGATGATGGCATTGAAACAGAGGATGACACGCGTAAATCTGAAATACTGAACACCTTTTTCCAAAGCTGTTTCACAGAGGAAGACCGCACTGCAGTTCCTTCTCTAAATCCTCGCACAAACGAAAAAATGGCTGACATCGAAATATGTGTACGAGGAATAGAAAAGCAACTGCAATCACCCAACAGAGGAAAGTCCATTGGACCTGACTGGATACCAATTCGATTCTACACAGAGTACGCGAAAGAACTTGCCCCCCTTCTAACAGCCGTGTACCACAAGTCTCTAGAGGAACGGAAGGTACCAAATGATTGGAAAAGAGCACAGGTAGTCCCAGTCTTCAAGAAGGGTCGTCGAGCAATGCGCAAAACTATAGACCTATATCTCTGACGTCGATCTGTTGTAGAATTTTAGAACATGTTTTTTGCTCGAGTATCATGTCGTTTTTGGAAACCCAGAATCTACTCTGTAGGAATCAACATGGATTCCGGAAACAGTGATCGTGTGAGACCCAACTCGCTTTATTTGTTCATGAGACCCAGAAAATATTAGATACAGGCTCCCAGGTAGATGCTATTTTCCTTGACTTCCGGAAGGCGTTCGATACAGTTCCGCGCTGTCGTCTGATAAACAAAGTAAGAGCTTACGGAATATCAGAGCAGCTGTGTGGCTGGATTGAAGAGTTTTTAGCAAACAGAACACACCATGTTGTGCTCAATGGAGAGACGTCTACAGACGTTAAAATAACCTCTGGCGTGCCACTCGGAGGAGTGTTATGGGACCATTGATTTTCACAATATGTATAAATTACCTAGTAGATAGTGTCGGAAGTTCCATGCGGCTTTTCGCGGATGATGCTGTAGTATAAAAAGAAGTTGCAGCATTAGAAAACTGTAGCGAAATGCAGGAAGATCTGCAGCGGATAGGCACTTGGTGCAGGGAGCGGCAACTGACCCTTAACATAGACAAATGTAATGTATTGCGAATACATAGAAAGAAGGATCTTTTATTGTATGATTATATTATAGCGGAACAAACACTGGTAGCAGTTACTTCTGTAAAATATCTGGGAGTATGCATGCGGAACGATTTGAAGTGGAATGGTTCAAATGGTTCAAATGGCTCTGAGCACTATGGGTTTCAACTTCTGAGGTCATTAGTCCCCTAGAACTTAGAACTAGTTAAACCTAACTAACCTAAGGACATCACACACATCCATGCCCGAGGCAGGATTCTAACCTGCGACCGTAGCGGTCTCGCGGTTCCAGACTACAGCGCCTAGAACCGCACGGCCACTTCGGCCGGCGAAGTGGAATGATCACATAAAATTAATTGTTGGTAAGGCGGGTACCATGTTGAGATTCATTGGGAGAGTCCTTAGAAAATGTAGTCCATCAACAAAGGAGGTGGCTTACAAAACACTCGTTCGACCCATACTTGAGCATTGCTCATTAGTGTGGGATCCGTACCAGATCGGGTTGATGGAGGAGATAGAGAAGATCCAAAGAAGAGCGGCGCGTTTCGTCACAGGGTTATTTGGTAAGCGTGATAGGGTTACGGAGATGTTTAGCAAACACAAGTGGCAGACTCTGAAAGAGAGGCGCTCTGCATCGCGGTGTAGCTTGCTCGCCAGGTTTCGAGAGGGTGCGTTTCTGGATGAGGTATCGAATGTATTGCTTCCCCCTACTTATACCTCCCGAGGAGATCACGAATGTAAAATTAGAGAGATTCGAGCGCGCACAGAGGCTTTCAGACAGTCGTTCTTCCCGCGAACCATACGCGACTGGATCAGAAAAGATAGGTAATGACAGTGGCACGTAAAGTGCCCTCCGCCACACACCGTTGGGTGGCTTGCGGAGTATAAATGTAGATGTAGATGTAGATCATGAGATAAAGATTTTCACTGTTTTTGTTTTCAAGATGTTTACCTAGGAGAGATCCTACTTTGTTTTGCGATGATTTTTTGTAATTATCCAAAATCATTCTCGTTTTCAGAAGGAATTACCTGAAGTCACTGTAGTAAACTGTATGGTATTCTAGACTCTTGTTGAGGTGTGCACATCATTTACTAAACAAATTTTTATAAAGGACAGGAAAAATAAAACTGGCCTGAACAATACTTCATGCACCTTAAGATAGGTTTTCCAACTTTTCATCTGTCCCAGATACGGATGATGTAACTTGGATGACCTACTTAAGGTGTACGAAATTTAAGGGGTGATAAAAAAAATTCCCTTTCGAGGCCGTTGCTGCAACGTAAAGCGCGCAGCACGACTACTATGAGGGTATACACCACCGACATGTATTCCAGGGAGTAGTGTGGCATTCGTATTTTTCTGATGTGTGTGCGGCAAATGCGGAAACGTGAACTATGGCGACGTTATTATCAAATGCGTCCAAACAGGACCTACGTGCTATTATCGTGAGCTTTGCGCCGAAGGACAAACACTGGTAGACATACATGGGAGGATGAATGTGTATAGGGTAACATGTCTGTCGGAAAACAATGTTGTGGAATACTGCGCTACGTTCCGTGCAGGTCACTATTCGACACAAGACGCCGGTCGATCTACAAGGCCAGCGTCGTCCGTTATGGACAACAACAAGAAGGTGATTGATGATGCGATTAGAGCGGACCAGCGCACAACCATTCTTGTCCTTACAAAGGATCTTGACGTATGCTTCAGTAGCATATAACACATTATCCAGCAGGACTTACTGTAAGGTCTGTAGCCAGTGGATAGGCCAGGTGCTGAATGCCTAACAAATGGCTGTTTGCCTGAAGCATCTGATGCTCTTCAATGTTGAAAGCAACAAGCTGATGCCACCACTGGGAACCGGAAACAAAAGCGTCGCTGATGCTGTGGTGTCATCCTTCGTCCCCTCGCCTGAAGCAGTTCAAAAAATGGTCCAAATGGCTCTGAGCAATATGGGACTTAACCTCTGAGGTCATCAGTCCCCTAGAACTTAGAACTACACTCCTGGAAATGGAAAAAAGAACACATTGACACCGGTGTGTCAGACCCACCATACTTGCTCCGGACACTGCGAGAGGGCTGTACAAGCAATGATCACACGCACGTCCGCATCTCGTGGTCGTGCGGTTGCGTTCTCGCTTCCCACGCCCGGATTCCCGGGTTCGATTCCCGGCGGGGTCAGGGATTTTCTCTGCCTCGTGATGGCTGGGTGTTGTGTGCTGTCCTTAGGTTAGTTAGGTTTAAGTAGTTCTAAGTTCTAGGGGACTGATGACAGTAGCAGTTAAGTCCCATAGTGCTCAGAGCCATTTGAGCCACCACACGCACGGCACAGCGGACACACCAGGAACCGCGGTGTTGGCCGTCGAATGGCGCTAGCTGCGCAGCATTTGTGCACCGCCGCCGTCAGTGTCAGCCAGTTTGCCGTGGCATACGGAGCTCCATCGCAGTCTTTAACACTGGTAGCATGCCGCGACAGCGTGGACGTGAACCGTATGTGCAGTTGACGGACTTTGAGCGAGGGCGTATAGTGGGCATGCGAGAGGCCGGGTGGACGTACCGCCGAATTGCTCAACACGTGGGGCGTGAGGTCTCCACAGTACATCGATGTTGTCACCAGTGGTCGGCGGAAGGTGCACGTGCCCGTCGACCTGGGACCGGACCGCAGCGACGCACGGATGCACGCCAAGACCGTAGAATCCTACGCAGTGCCGTAGGGGACCGCACCGCCACTTCCCAGCAAATTAGGGACACTGTTGCTCCTGGGGTATCGGCGAGGACCATTCGCAACCGTCTCCATGAAGCTGGGCTACGGTCCCGCACACCGTTAGGCCGTCTTCCGCTCACGCCCCAACATCGTGCAGCCCGCCTCCAGTGGTGTCGCGACAGGCGTGAATGGAGGGACGAATGGAGACGTGTCGTCTTCAGCGATGAGAGTCGCTTCTGCCTTGGTGCCAATGATGGTCGTATGCGTGTTTGGCGCCGTGCAGGTGAGCGCCACAATCAGGACTGCATACGACCGAGGCACACAGGGCCAACACCCGGCATCATGGTGTGGGGAGCGATCTCCTACACTGGCCGTACACCGCTGGTGATCGTCGAGGGGACACTGAATAGTGCACAGTACATCCAAACCGTCATCGAACCCATCGTTCTACCATTCCTAGACCGGCAAGGGAACTTGCTGTTCCAACAGGACAATGCACGTCCGCATGTATCCCGTGCCACCCAACGTGCTCTAGAAGGTGTAAGTCAACTACCCTGGCCAGCAAGATCTCCGGATCTGTCCCCCATTGAGCATGTTTGGGACTGGATGAAGCGTCGTCTCACGCGGTCTGCACGTCCAGCACGAACGCTGGTCCAACTGAGGCGCCAGGTGGAAATGGCATGGCAAGCCGTTCCACAGGACTACATCCAGCATCTCTACGATCGTCTCCATGGGAGAATAGCAGCCTGCATTGCTGCGAAAGGTGGATATACACTGTACTAGTGCCGACATTGTGCATGCTCTGTTGCCTGTGTCTATGTGCCTGTGGTTCTGTCAGTGTGATCATGTGATGTATCTGACCCCAGGAATGTGTCAATAAAGTTTCCCCTTCCTGGGACAATGAATTCACGGTGTTCTTATTTCAATTTCCAGGAGTGTATTTAAACCTAACTAATCTAAGAACATCACACACATCCATGCCCGAGGCAGGATTCGAACGTGCGACCGTAGCGGTCGCGCGGTTCCAGACTGTAGCGCCTAGAACCACTCGGCCACTTCGGCCGGCTGAAGCAGTTCAATAGCCAACCATCTGCTGGAAACGTGACGCTCAGCCTGCTCTTTGATTACTGTGGCCTATTGCTTAATGATCTCAAGGAACCTGGTGTCTTTAACACTGGTGAACGGTACTACACAACGCCTGAGAAAATACGGTTTGCAATTAAAGAGAAACGTTTCAGAAAACTGCCACCAGGAGTGCTGCAGCCTCACGATAATGCGCATCCCCATATCGCAAATGTCGTAAAGCAGAAGTTACGCCGACTAAAGTGGGAGACAATCGAGAATCCGCTCTATAGTTCTGAAGGAAAGAAGATTAGGTTTGACTTCCGTCGACATGGAGGTCATAAGAAAGTGAACAAAGGTTCGGATTGTGTCTAGGATGGGAAGGAAATCTTCCGTGCTTTTTCAAAGGGACCATCCCGGCATTTACCTGGAACGATTTAGGGAAATCACGGAAAACCTAAATGTGAATGGCCGGACGCGGATTTCAACCATCGTCCTCTCGAAAGCGAGTCCAGTGAGCTAACCACTGCGTCACCTTGGTCGATTATATATTTTCGGACATGTCCGAAAGAACAGATACCATTGGTGGTCTTGCAGCTCTCGAAGAATGAAATTACAATGAAATCCAGACCATTAGCTGTTTACAGGCGCTGATAAATATCAAGGGTGCGAGTTAAAAATGTGTGCCCCGACCAGGACTCGAACCCTGAATCTCCTGCTTACATGGAAGACACTCTAGCCGTCTTTTTAATTTTAATTCATTTTCTTCAGCATTATTCGTTGCGTTTGGTCTGGGTGGACGGCACATGGCACCCGTTCAAGTTGATTGTTGATTCCTCTAATCAACCCAACACGATGAGCTACCGTGCTGACATCCGTCTGAGCCATCGAGGCCACAGAGGACATTGCAACTGCAGGGACTTATGTTGGTTCTGGTGGTGGCGCTGCAAACCATCGGGGCCTGAAATTGAATACGTAGAAGAGCCAATGTGTTCCTGGATCACGTCTGTTTTCCAGCACCCTCGGTTGCCATAAACCGTGAAAAGAACAAGATTGCGCAGCACAGAGCGATACTAGCGGATGAGAGACCTTTGGCGGCACATTGTTTGCGAATTTGTCTTTGGCCTCTCTCCTGATAGGCGCGCTTGATTTAGCGCAGGAGCGCTTGATTCAGCGCCTATTGCCGATCTTTTTACAAACTCTTTGACGATCGGCGTGTTGGCGAGAGCTTATCCCAGCACACATACAGTATGTTTTGAAAGAATACACTATGATTTGACTGTATACAACTATATATTTCCTGTGTACAATGTAGATTTCGCTTTTCACGCCATTATTGAGTAACATTATGTTACTCTGTACTGTGCAGGATGACAAATACACAGTACCGTAATTAGGTTTGAATAACAAACGTGTTGGAATGTATGTTGGCAACCTGCATAGTACACAGGAAGATGATGTTAATGGTCTAAGAATATAATGGTGTGAAAGCCAAAATATAGATTGTACAAAGGAAGTATACAGAAATATACAGTTAAATGATAGGTGATGAGGTGGTCTTTTTAAAAAAAACTTGGCTGCAAGTTTTGGAATAAATTTATTCTTGATTTTTTTGTATGTGTTATGCATCTCTTTAAGACATGTATTACATTAATTAGATCTATGAAGCGTTTGTTAAAAATGTAAAACTAATAAAAACACACTTGGGGTCTTGGGTGGACCCTGCTTGGTATACTAAGTTACGTATTTTGATAGAGTCATGTTTTTGCAGTTTTTCATAGTGCGAAAGCGATAAATTCTCAGAAATGGCCTGCAGACAAATCTCAGATGATGACATTTTTCGAATGCTGGACGTGTATGATCTTAGTGAGCCAGAAGATGTCTGGGACGAATCACATGAGAACTTTATTCCAGATCTATTTTCTTTTTTTTTTTTTTTTTTTTTTGTCATCAGTCTACTGACTGGTTTGATGCGGCCCGCCACGAATTCCTTTCCTGTGCTAACCTCTTCATCTCAGAGTAGCACTTGCAACCTACATCCTCAATTATTTGCTTGACGTATTCCAATCTCTGTCTTCGTCTACAGTTTTTGCCCTCTGCACCTCCCTCTAGTACCATGGAAGTCATTCCCTCATGTCTTAGCAGATGTCCTATCATCCTGTCCCTTCTCCTTATCAGTGTTTTCCACATATTCCTTTCCTCTCCGATTCTGCGTAGAACCTCCTCATTCCTTACCTTATCAGTCCACCTAATTTTCAACATTCGTCTATAGCACCACATCTCAAGTGCTTCGATTCTCTTCTGTTCCGGTTTTCCCACAGTCCATGTTTCACTACCATACAATGCTGTACTCCAGACGTACATCCTCAGAAATTTCTTCCCCAAATTAAGGCCGGTATTTGATATTAGTAGACTTCTCTTGGCCAGAAATGCCTTTTTTGTCATAGCGAGTATGCTTTTGATATCCTATTTGTCCGTCCGTCATTGGTTATTTTACTGCCCAGGTAGCAGAATTCCTTAACTTCATTGACTTCGTGACCATCAATCCTGATGTTAAGTTTCTCGCTGTTCTCATTTCTACTATTTCTCATTACCTTCGTCTTTCTCCGATTTACTCTCAAACCATACTGTGCGCTCATTAGACTGTTCATTCCGTTCAGCAAATCATTTAATTCTTCTTCACTTTCACTCAGGATAGCAATGTCATCAGCGAATCGTATCGTTGATATCCTTTCACCTTGTATTTTAATTCCACTCCTGAACCTTTCTTTTATTTCCATCATTGCTTCCACGATGTACAGATTGAAGAGTAGGGGCGAAAGGCTACAGCCTTGTCTTACACCCTTCTTAATACGAGCACTTCGTTCTTGCTCGTCCACTCTTATTATTCCCTCATGGTTGTTGTACATATTGTATATGACCCTTCTCTCCCTATAGCTTACCCCTACTTTTTTCAGAATTTCGAACAGCTTGCACCATTTTATATTGTCGAACGCTTTTTCCAGGTCGGCAAATCCTATGAAAGTATCTCGATTTTTCTTTAGCCTTGCTTCCATTATTAGCCGTAACGTCAGAATTGCCTCTCTCGTCCCTTTACTTTTCCTAAAGCCAAACTGATCGTCACCTAGCGCATTCTCAATTTTCTTTTCCGTTCTTCTGTATATTATTCTTGTAAGCAGCTTCGATGCATGAGCTGTTAAGCTGATTGTGCGATAATTCTCGCACTTGTCAGCTCTTGCCGTCTTCGGAATTGTGTGGATGATGTTTTTCCGAAAGTCAGATGGTATATCGTCATACTCATAGATTCTATACACCAACGTGAATAGTTTTGTTGCCACTACCCCCAATGATTTTAGAAATTCTGATGGAATGTTATCTTTCCCTTCTGCCTTATTTGACCGTAAGTCCTCCAAAGCTCTTTTAAATTCCGATGCTAATACTGGATACCCTATCTCTTCTGAATCGACTCCTGTTTCTTCTTCTATCACATCAGACAAATCTTCACCCTCATAGAGGCTTTCAGTGTATTTTTCCCACCTATCTGCTCTCTCCTCTGCATTTAACAGTGGAATTCCCGTTGCGCTCTTAATGTTACCACCGTTGCTTTTAATGTCACCAAAGGTTGTTTTGACTTTTCTGTATGCTGAGTCTGTCCTTCCGACAATCATATCTTTTTCGATGTCTTCACATTTTTCCTGCAGCCATTTCGTCTTAGGTTCCTTGCACTTCCTATTTATTTCATTCCTCAGCGACTTGTATTTCTGTCTTCCTGATTTTCCCGGAACATGTTTGTACTTCCTCCTTTCATCAATCAACTGAAGTATTTCTTCTGTTACCCGTGGTTTCTTCGCAGCTACCTTCTTTGTACCTATGTTTTCCTTCCCAACTTCTGTGATGGCCCTTTTAAGAGATGTCCATTCCTCTTCAACTGTACTGCTTACTGCGCTATTCCTTATTGCTGTATCTATAGCGTTAGAGAACTTCAAACGTATCTCGTCATTCCTTAGTACTTCCGTATCCCACTTCTTTGCGTATTGATTCTTCCTGACTAATGTCTTGAACTTCAGCCTACTCTTCATCACTACTATATTGTGATCTGAGTCTGTATCTGCTCCTAGGTACGCCTTACAATCCAGTATCTGATTTCGGAATCTCTGTCTGACCATGATGTAATCTAATTGAAATCTTCCCGTATCTCCCGGCCTTTTCCAAGTATACCTCCTCCTCTTGTGATTCTTGAACAGGGTATTCGCTATTACTAGCTGAAACTTGTTACAGAGCTCAATTAACACTGGACTCGCATTCGGGAGGACGACGGTTCAATCCCGTCTCCAGCCATCCTGATTTAGGTTTTCCGTGATTTCCCTAAATCGTTTCAGGCAAATGCCGGGATGGTTCCTTTGAAAGGGCACGGCCGATATCCTTCCCCATCCTTCCCTAACCCGAGCTTGCGCTCCGTCTCTAATGACCTCGTTGTCGACGGGACGTTAAACAACACTAACCCAAGAGCTCAATTAGTCTTTCTCCTCTTTCATTCCTTGTACCAAGCCCATATTCTCCTGTAACCTTTTCTTCTACTCCTTCCCCTACAACTGCATTCCAGTCGCCCTTGACTATTAGATTTTCCTCCCCCTTTACATACTGCATTACCCTTTCAATATCCTCATACACTTTCTCTGTCTGTTCATCTTCAGCTAGCGACGTCGGCATGTATACCTGAACTATCGTTGTCGGTGTTGGTCTGCTGTCGATTCTGATTAGAACGACCCGGTCACTGAACTGTTCACAGTAACACACCCTCTGCACTAACTTCCTATTCATAACGAATCCTACACCTGTTATACCATTTTCTGCTGCTGTTGATATTACCCGATACTCATCTGACCAGAAATCCTTGTCTTCCTTCCACTTCACTTCACTGACCTCTACTATATCTAGATTGAGCCTTTGCATTTCCCTTTTCAGATTTTCTAGTTTCCCTACCACTTTCAAGCTTCTGACATTCCACCCCCGGACTCGTACAACGTTATCCTTAAGTAGATTATTCAATCTTTTTGTCATGGTAACCTTGGCAGTCCCCTCCCGGAGATCCGAATGGGGGACTATTCCGGAATTTTTTGCCAATGGAGAGATCATGACACTTCTTCAAATACAGGCCACATGTCCTGTGGATACACGTTACGTGTCTTTAATGCAGTGGTTTCCATTGCCTTCTGCATCCTCATTTCGTTGATCATTTCTGATTCTACCGCCTTTAGGGGTAATTTCCCACCCCTAGGACAAGAGAGTGCCCTGAACCTCTATCCGCTCCTCCGCCCTCTTTGACAAGGCCGTTGGCAAAATGAGGCTGATTTCTTATGCCGGAAGTCTTCGGCCGCCAATGCTGATTATTTATCAAAATTTAGGCAGTGGCGGGGATCGAACCCGGGACCGTAGACGTTTTGATTATGAATCAAAGACGCTATCCCTAGACCACGGGTCTTCAGAATCGGAAGACAGCCTTCATATGCGTTCAAAACAAAGTAACATTGCAAGAGAAAATTCTCATAGGGATTCCGATGAAGGAAATGAATTTATTGTAAAGTCAGGACGAAAATGGGCAAGTTCTTTGTCCCTGTGACTCACTGTCTTGAGCATAATAGGGATATCCCAGTGATTTTGAAGCCACAATTTCGGATTTACGAACTTCCAATATGCTGTCTCTGTACTGACAATTTCCGATGTGAGACCTGAGTTTCTCCTGGCGTACACAATTTTCAAACAACTTACGGGTATTCATCCAGGTAATATTTTCAGCGACCGCCGATATCCATATAACAATATAGGCCATGCCACAGCTACAAGGAATGCTATATACATCCGCCTTACACAAACGAAGATCATCCTTGACAGAACCCAAAAGAACTTTAATTTTAGATGGAGGTCGGAAAAGACATTTCACATTGTATTTCCGTAAAATACGACCAATCTTGTTGGAAGTGCTTCCTACGTAAGGCAAAAAGGCAGTAGACTTAGGTGTCGACTCAGAATTATCAACAATCACCCGATGCACAGTTGGTCGCTAGCGCAACGCACGTTCAATCTGTCTATCATTATAACCATTTTGACGAAACGTAACTTTAAGATTTGGCTGCTCAGCTGGCAAAGTCTCAGCGTCGGTAACGACTTATGCTCTGTGTACCAAGGTACTAAGTACCCCTTCAAGCTGAGCCGGATGGTGACAACTATTAAGCTGTAAATACAAGTCGGTGTACGTTTCATGTAAACTGCATGTCCCAGTGATTCGTCATCCTTCCTTCTAACCAAAACGTCTAGAAAGGGAAGGTAACAATCCTCTTCCACCTCCATCGTAAAACGAATGTTCGAGTGGATCGAGTTCAGATGTTCTAGAAAGGCATTCAAATTCTCGCTATCATAAGACCAAACAACAAAAGCATCGTCAACATATCTAAAGAAACAAGCGAGTTTCAAAGGCGCCGACTCCAATGCACGTTCGTCGAAATTGCGATCACAGGAGACAACAGACTACCCATCGCAACACCATGTGTCTGCCCATAATACTGGTCATTGAATAAAAAGTAAGTGTATCTCAACACATGCCTCAGTTAACCGCATCGAATCAGACAGAGGGACACGAGTGAAGAGAGAGACCACATCGAAACTTACTAAAATGTTAGAGTCATTCAACCGCAGTCCCTCAAAACGACGTACAAAATCAGCTGAGTACCTGTTATGATGTTCACACCGACCAACTTGTGGACTCAACAGAGAAGCAAGATGCTTGGCTACACGATATGTCGGAGCGCCGATATTACTCACCATAGGACGGAAAGGAACCCCTTCCTTGTGTACCTTTGGAAGGCCATATAACTTAGGGGGAACTGCGCTATTGGTGTTAAGACTCTTGATAGTGACCTGCGACAAACCACTTTTCTTCAGGAGGCTGTTGATCTTTCTCTCCCCACTTTTTGTGATTTCCGCATCGATTCTGCAATACGCTGAGTCAGATAGTAAAGGTTGCATCTTTTGTTTAAAACAACAGTGGCATTGCTCTTGTCCGCAGGTAAAATAACAATATCAGGATCAACTTTGAGAGAGCGTAAAGCAGTCATCTCTGCCGCTGTTGGGTGGACGAGCCCTGGTCAACACACAGCATGCCTCCCTCCTAACCCCCTCTGCAGCGTCAGGAGGTAGTTTGCAAACTGACTGTTCAATTGATCTAATAAACTCAGCTACCGGCAAACCCTTTGGTGTGGATGCCAAATTTAAGCCCTTTCCAAGCAAGGATAAGGTTGCGTCTTTAAAACGTTTCTCTGTGAGATTTATCACAGAACGTCGAGACATCGCATCAGATTCAGAGCGATGAAAACGTTCAAACTTTGCCAAATGCCGGCCAGAAACAGAATTGTATTCCCAGTTGGCTTGAGTCCATGAGGCACCGTCCAACCAATCCCAAGTGAAATCAGACAATTTCTAAGCAACCATTAAATGGAAACGAAACAATTCTTTGGAAACAGAATCCAAACGTCGACGAGTAAAACGAATCCTTTCACGAGCAAGAGCCAAGCCAGCACGTTGCTTAATGCGATTGGCGGCAGGAGACTTAATATGGTGCTCAACCTTGGCAAATGTTGGGACATGATTTTCATCTCGACATCTCAATAAAAACGACAAAGCACATTGTAGTCTATCTCGATAGCTACGAAGTTTATCCAACTTACGTAAACACCGATACATTTCCTCTCCGTAGAGGTAAACAATGTGACACCTGAGTTTCTCCTGGCGTATACATTTTTCAAACAACTTACGGGTATTACTCGAGGTAATAGTTTCAGGTAAAGGTCTTGAAAATGGCGGGCTGTACTCTCGCCGAAATATCGGAGATCGCTGAAAATATTACCTGGATGAATACACGTAAGTTGTTTGAGAATTTCCGATGTTTCCAACATTTTATTTGATAACCAGACTGCCGGCCTGGGTGGCCGAGCGGTTCTAGGCGCTTCAGTCTGGAGGGGACTGATGATCTCAGACGTTGAGTCCCATAGTGCTCATAGCCATTTGAACCATTTGCGTTTGAGGAACAGACTGTCAACACTATAAGCAACACGTTGAAGAACTACGTGTTGTTTAACATTACAGTGCAAATGCTGCCCTGAGCAGTATGAGAATTAACCTCTGTAGGTCCCTCTTTATGCAGATTGTCGTAGGATCTCGGCTGTTCAATACAAAATGTGGAATAAGAACACCTTCAAAAATGGTTCAAATGACTCTGAGCACTATGGAACTTAACATCTGAGGTCATCAGTCCCCTAGAACTTAGAACTACTTATACTTAACTAACCTAAGGACATCACACACATTCATGCCCGAGGCAGGATTCGAACTTGCGAACGTTGCGGTCGCGCGGTTCCAGACTGAAGCGCCTAGAACCGCTCGGCCACACCGGCCGGCAACACCTTCAGTGATCTAAATTTCCAGTTGTTATTTTGTTTGAGCAACCAGTTTCAACGCTACATTACGCCACCTTCAGGCCCCCTCATCGACGTGTAGGAAGAATCCTACCTCTGGTACAGTGAAAACAGGGGCCAGCATTCAGTGAGTGGTATGTGTAGATTTTTGCCACAGCGTTCCCTTCGATCACCACGGTTGTTACTAGAATGAGAATTTTGACACATATAGATTTCGCCAAATTGAGAATGTTTTCTGGTATGCGACTGATTGCTAAAGTTCTTCGCTGCCAAAAGGAATCAGTTTCTGAAATGCGTGCAATAGTCGAAAAAGTTCACCGTCCATGTTTCGCTGCTACCATGGCCCGGAATCGATTTGTGTATATTTTCAATTTATCAGTTTGACGATAAATTAACACGTCAACAATATTCATTTAATTGAAATATATTTTTAGACATCCAAAGAACTAAATCTGAGTAACCTTCTACACTCCTATGTTGAGCAATTAAGAATAAAATATTGGGTCCCAGAAGCCCCAGCATTTTAAACAACATTGACGACATAGGTTTTGTACGCTAAATGTTAAATATTTTACGAGATGAAAGTATGGAGCATTACTTTCAGATTTCCAGTCGTAGCTGGTAAGAGCCTAATATTTTGGCAAAAATAAAAATGACCTTAAAATAGCTGGTTGGTCGCGAAATAATAGTCACAGGATGTTTCTGGATCCTGTTTTTTGTATTCATTACCCGTTTCGGGTTCTGCCAGTCTTGAGATAACCTGGTGACATATTTTGTTAGAATCTTGTAAAATTACACACGTCTATAAATGGAGCCCCTATACTAAACCACCATATGACAACAAGACAAAGTTGTCAAGTAACATCAGAACTTAAATAAATTTAACAATTCAACACAGCAAAATGGGAATTCAACACAATATGTGTGCTATAACAGCTGGGTGGTGTGGCTGGCGGTTGTTCCCGCTTAAAATAACTGGTGAGAGGGGGAAGTAAAGAAAAGTTTATGCATAGTCTATTATTCAATCTAACGTGCTCATAAACTGCAAATTGTAATTACGTGTGCATCATACAGGATAACACCTTAGCACTTCCGCTAGCTAGCAGTATCAATCACACTCTGTCAAATAAAACGACATATGACTAAAGTTCGTCTTCGTCTTTAAAAAAAAAATTAAATTAAAAAAGATATTCAGCGTTTACGAAAAAATTGATTGACAAGAACAGGGGAAAGAGATATAGTGGAAGAAGAATGGGTAGCTTTCAGAGATGAAATGGTGAAGGTAGCAGAGGATCAAGTAGGTGAAAAGACGAGGGCTAGCAGAAATTCTTGGGTAACAGAGGAGAAAATATAAAAATGCAGTAAATGAAGTAGGCGAAAAGGAATGCAAATGTCTCAAAATTAAGATCGACAGGAAGTGCAAAATGGCTAAACAGGGATGCCTAGAGGACAAATGTAGGGACGTAGAAGCATGTATCACTAGGGATCGGACAGATACTGCCTAAACGAAAATTAGAGAGACCTTTGGAGAAGAGAAAACCACCTGTATGGATATCAGGAGCTCAGATGGAAAACAAGTCCTAAGCAAAGAAGGGAAAGCAGAAAAGTGGAAAGAGTATATGGTGGTCGAACGAGGGCAATGTACTTGAGTGCAATATTATGAAAACGGAAGAGGACGTAGATGAAGATGAAATGGGAGATATGATACTGCGTGAAGTATTTGACAGAGCCCTGAAAGATCTAAGTCGAAACAAGTCCCCGGGAGTAGACAACATTCCACTAGAACTACTGATAGCTTTGGGAGAGCCAGCCATGTCAAAACTCTTCCATCTGGTGAGCAAGATGTACGAGACAGGCGAAATACCCTTAGACTTAAAGATTAATATAACAATTCCAATCCCAAAGAAATCAGGTGTTGACAGGTGTGAAAATTACCGAACTATCAGTTTAATAAAACACGATTGCAAAATATTAACAAGAATTCTTTACAGACGAATGGTAAAACTAGTAGAAGCCGACATCGGGGAAGACCAGTTTGAATTCCGTAGAAATGTTGGGGAACACACAAGGTGATACTGTCCCTACGAGTTATCTTAGAAGACAGGTTACGGAAAGGTAAACCTACGTTTCTAGCATTTGTAGACTTAAAGAAAGCTTTTGACAATGTTGACCGGAAATCTCTCTTTCAAATTGTGAAGGTGGCAGGGGTAAAATACAGGTAGCGAAGGGCTATTTACAATTTGTACCGATACGAGATGGCTGTTTTAATAGTCGAGGGGTGTGAAAGGGAAGCAGCGGTTGAGAAGGGACTGAGACAGGGTTGGAGCCTCTCCCCGATGTTATTCAATCTGTATTTTGAGCATGGAGTAAGGGAAACGAAAGAAAAATTTGGAGTAGGAATTAAAATCCATGGAGAAGAAATTAAAACTCGAGGTTTGCCGACGACATTGTAATTATGTCAGAGACAACAAAGGACCAGGAAGAGTAGCTGAACGGAATTGACAGTGTCTTGAAAGGAGGACATAAGATGAATAGAACCAAAACCAAAATAAATCAGTTGATGCTAATGAATTATATTAGGAAATGAGATACTTAAAGTAGTAAATGAGTTTTGCTGTTTGGGAAGCAAAATAACTGACGACTGTCGAACGAAGTAGAGAGGATATAAAATGTAGACTGGCTATGGCAAGGAAAGCATTTCTGAAGAACAGAAATTTGTGTAGCATCGAGTATAGATTTTTAAGTGTCAGAAAGTCTTTCCTGAAACTATTTGTATGGAGTGAAGCCATGTATGGAAGTGAAACATGGATTATAACCATTTTAGACAAGAAGAGACTAGGAGCTTTCGAAATGTGGTGCTACAGAAGAAAGCTGAAGATTTGGTGGGTAGGTAGTGTAACTAATGAGAAGCCATTGAATAGAATAGGGGAGAAGAGGAATTTGTGGATCAAGTTGACTAGAAGAAGCGTTCGGTTGGTAGGACACGTTCTGAAGCATCAAGGGATCACCAGTTTAGTACTGGAGGAAGGCGTGGAGGGTAAAAATCGTAGAGGGAGACCAATAGATGAATACACTAAGCAGATTCAGAAAGATGTAGGTTGCAGTAGTTATTCGCAGATGAAGATGCTTGCACAGGGTAGAGTAGCGTGGACAGCTGCGTCAGACCAGTCTCTGGACTGAAGACCATAAAAACAGCAACACGAAAAAATTGTAAAAATTTTGTAACTGATAATATATTTTCTATGAAATGATGTATCAGCTATAACGGCAGCACCACAGGACGTGCGCCACCTAACGTCAAACAGTTCTTTTAAGCGAGAACGGCCGCCAGCCACATCACTCATCTGTTAGTAGCACGCATGTTTAGCTGAAATCTCATTTTGCTGTAGGCTTCTGACGTTGCTTGACAACATTGTCAACGTTGTATGTTCACTGTTAGGTCTTAAATCTCTTGTTGCTGTATGGTGGTTTAGTATAGAGGTTCCATTTAAACAAGGAAGCAATTTTGCAATATTGTACCAAAATATATTTGTCATCAGGTCATCTGAGGATGGACAGAGCATGAAATGCGCAATGATTTGGAAAAAGGGCCCAGAAACATTCTGTGACCATTATGTCGCGACCAACAATCTAGTTTCAGGACATTTCTATTTTTATGATTCTGCATCAAACCAGTCTCAGGACTGAAGACCACAACAACGACAACAACATGGTCGCCTACCTCTGTCACAACTTTCAATCACGCCTACGATAATTTTTTTACCTTTTATTGTTTACCGCCACACTACGAAATTTACCGGAGGTATTTATCCTGTGACCGGGTCGAATGGGAACTAACCCCGCCTGCAGTGCGCTGCGCCACAGCCTCTGCCTCCTAGCGATCATCGCTCATGCGGCGAACCAACGACACAGCCCATTTTCGCGTGCAAACACGCACGTTACATATGCGCGATGGATGGCGACCAGGTGGGAGGGGGCGATTGCGCTGTTTGTTTACGCTGCCCCTAATAATTGCCGGCGCCCATTCGCAGAATTCGACCCGAGGCGATCCCCGGGTTCCAAAATGCACAGCAATGTTTGCTTCATTTGACAACAGCGTGCGCGCTCGCCCGTGGATGCCTCACTGGAAAAACACACGGCAGGTGAGCCGGCAGGGCTGTTTGCATTAATTAATGTTCCGGAAATGACAGCGTGCTCTTGCAAGGATGAAAGTCGGCTGCGGCACTGATTTTCGCTAATGTAATTGTCATCGCTACCGCTACCCGAGGCCTAATTAACTTGAAATGAAGATGACATTCGCCAATTAAGGAGGACCGGGTGTCCGGCGCGTTTGTGAGTCCGTAGCAGCGGTTACGCTCCGGGCGTTACGCCTCGACACGGCGGGTAATGCGTGTCGGGGCTTTGTAACGCGCCAAAGGGCAGCTCTGCTTGTCCCGTCTCGGCTCTCATCTCTACCCCGTCGAGTTTACTGCATATTTAACCCGCCGCATTTCTCCGTCCCTGTTGCAAACACCACATCTGTCGACATAAATATACAGAGTACATCAGGACCTCGCTAATGCGTACCGTACGGGTCTGGGAGCGTGGCCGGATTATCAAGTAACATTTTTATAGACCCATAACTTCACAATATAGTACAGCGCAACTTCAGATTTCAACTGTAAATACTCACTGAAATATTGTTCCATGTTAAAATTGTAACAATGAAAAGAAAGCTCTGTTGTTTGTTGTTGTTGTCGTCGTCTTCAGTCCAGAGACTGGTTTGATGCCGGCCTAAGTGGCCGAGCGGTTCTAGGCGCTACAGACTGGCACCTCGCGACCGCTACCGTCGCAGGTTCGAATCCTGGTCAGTTCGCTTTAAGTAGTTCTAAGTTCTAGGGGACTGATGACCTCAGCAGTAAGTCCCATAGTGCTCAGAGCCATTTGAACCATTTGAACTGGTTTGATGCAGCTCTCCATGCTGCTCTATCCTGTGCAACGCTCTTCATCTCCCAGTACCTACTGCAACCTAAATCCTTCTCAATCTGCTTAGTGTATCCATCTCTTGGTCTCCCACTGTGATTTTTACCCTCCACGCTGCCCTCCGATACTAAATTGGTGTCCCTTGATGCCTCAGAATATGCCCTACCAACCGATCCCTTCTTCTAGTCAAGTTGTGCCACACATTTCTATTATCTCCAGTTCTGTTCAATACTTCCTCATTAGTAATGTGATCTACGCATCTAATCTTCAGCATTCTTCTTAGCACCACATTTCGAAAGCTTCTATTCTCTTCTTGTCTAAACTATTTATCGTCCATGTTTCACTTCCATACATGGCTACACTCCATACAAATACTTTCAGAAACGACTTCCTGCCACTTAAATCTATACTCGATATTAACAAATTTCTCTTCTTCAGAAATGCTTTCCTTGCCATTGCCAGTCTACATTTTATATCCTCTCTATTTCGACCAACATCAGTTATTTTGCTGCTCAAATAGCAATACTCATTTACTACTTTAAGCGTCTCATTTCCTAATCTAATTCCCGCAGCATCACCCGATTTAATTCAACTACATTCCATTATTCTCGTTTGCTTTTGTTGATGTTCATTTTATATCCTCCTTTCAAGATCATGTCCATTCCGTTCACCTGCTCTTCCAGGTCCATGGATTTTAATTCCTACTCCAAATTTTTCTTTTGTTTCCTTTACTGCTTGCTCAATATACAGATTGAATAACATTGGGGAGAGGCTACAACCCTGTCTCACTCCCTTCACAACCACTGCTTCCTTTTCATGTCCCTCGACTCTTATAACTGCCATCTGGTTTCTGTACAAATTCTAAATTGTCTTTCACTCCCTGTATTTTACCCCTGCCACCTTCAGAATTTGAAAGGGAGTATTCCAGTCAACACTGTCAAAAGCTTTCTCTAAGTCTACAAATGCTAGAAACGTAGGTTTTGCCTTTCCTTAATCTATTTTCTAAGATACGTCGTAGGGTCAGTATTGCCTCACGTGTTCCAACATTTCTACGGAATCCAAACTGATCTTCCCCGAGGTCAGCTTCTACCAGTTTTTTCATTCGTCTGTAAAGAATTCGCGTTAGTATTTTGCAGCAGTGGCTTATTAAACTGATAGTTCGGTAATTTTCACATCTGTCAACACCTGCTTTCTTTGGGATTGGAATTATTAGATTCTTCTTGAAGTCTGAGGGTATTTCGCCTGTCTCATACATCTTGCTCACCAGATGGTAGAGTTTTGTCAGGACTGGCTCTCCCAAGGCTGTCAGTATTAAGAAAGGTTTAACAAACTAAAAATAAGAGGAGTTACACGATACTGCAATGTACAGTAGTGCATGTACTATAAAACAATTCTGTATCGTAGATACAGCAAGGCTGAAAGCAAGGGGAAACTACGGCCGTAATTTTTCCCGAGGGCATGCAGCTTTACTGTATGATTAAATGATGATGGCGTCCTCTTGGGTAAAATATTCCGGAGGTAAAATAGTCCCACATTCAGATCTCCGGGCGGGGACTACTCAAGAGGATGTCGTTATCAGGAGAAAGAAAACTGGCGTTCTACGGATCGGAGCGTGAATGTCAGATCCCTTAATCGGGCAGGTAGGTTAGAAAATTTAAAAAGGGAAATGGACAGGTTAAAGTTATATATAGTGGGAATTAGTGAAGTTCGGTGGCAGGAGGAACAAGACTTCTGGTCAGGTGACTACAGAGTTATAAACACAAAGTCAAATAGGGGTAATGCAGGAGTAGGTTTAATAATGAATAGGAAAATAGGAATGCGGGTAAGCTACTACAAACAGCATAGTGAACGCATTATTGTGGCCAAGATAGATACGAAGCCCACACCTACTACAGTAGTACAAGTTTATATGCCAACTAGCTCTGCAGATGACGAAGAAGTTGAAGAAATGTATGATGAAATAAAAGAAATTATTCAGATAGTGAAAGGTGACTGGAATTCGAGTGTAGGAAAAGGGAGAGAAGGAAACATAGTAGGTGAATATGGATTGGGGCTAAGAAATGAAAGAGGGAGCCGACTGGTAGAATTTTGCGCAGAGCACAACTTAATCATAGCTAACACTTGGTTTAAGAATCACGATAGAAGGTTGTATACATGGAAGAACCCTGGAGATACTAAAAGGTATCAGATAGATTATATAATGGTAAGACAGAGATTTAGGAAACAGGTTTTAAATTGTAAGACATTTCCAGGGGCAGATGTGGACTCTGACCACAATCTGTTGGTTATGGACTGTAGATTAAAACTGAAGAAACTGCAAAAAGGTGGCAATTCAAGGAGATGGGACCTGGATAAACTGAAAGAACCAGAGGTTGTAGAGAGTTTCAGGGAGAGCATAAGGGAACAATTGACAGGAATGGGGGAAAGAAATACAGTAGAAGAAGAATGGGTAGCTTTGAGGGATGAAGTAGTGAAGGCAGCAGAGGAACAAGTAAGTAAAAAGACGAGGGCTAGTAGAAATTCTTGGGTAACAGAAGAAATATTGAATTTAACTGATGAAAGGAGAAAATATGAAAATGCAGTAAATGAAGCAGGCAAAAAGGAATACAAACGTCTCAAAAATGAGATCGACAGGAAGTGCAAAATGGCTAAGCAGGGATGGCTAGAGGACAAATGTAAGGATGTAGAGGCTTATCTCACTAGGGGTAAGATAGATACTGCCTACAGGAAAATTTAAAGAGACCTTTGGAGATAAGAGAACAACTTGTATGAACATCAACAGTTCAGATGGAAACCCAGTCCTAAGCAAAGAAGGGAAAGCAGAAAGGTGGAAGGAGTATATAGAGGGTCTATTCAAGGGCGATGTACTTGAGGACAATATTTTGGAAATGGAAGAGGATGTAGATGAAGATGAAAAGGAAGATACGATACTGCGTGAAGAGTTTGACAGAGCACTGAAAGACCTGAGTCGAAACAAGGCCCCCGGAGTAGACAACACTCCATTGGAACTACTGACGGCCTTGGGAGAGCCAGTCCTGACAAAACTCTACCATCTGGTGAGCAAGATGTATGAAACAGACGAAATACCCTCAGACTTCAAGAAGAATATAATAATTCCAATCCCAAAGAAAGCAGGTGTTGACAGATGTGAAAATTACCGAACAATCAGTTTAATAAGCCACAGCTGCAAAATACTAACACGAATTCTTTACAGACGAATGGAAAAACTGATAGAAGCCGACTTCGGGGAAGATCAGTTTGGATTCCGTAGAAATACTGGAACACGTGAGGCAATACTGACCTTACGACTTATTTTAGAAGAAAGATTAAGGAAAGACAAACCTACGTTTCTAGCATTTATAGACTTAGAGAAAGCTTTTGACAATGTTGATTGGAATACTCTCTTTCAAATTCTAAAGGTGGCAGGGGTAAAATACAGGGAGCGAAAAGCTATTTACAATTTGTACAGAAACCAGATGGCAGTTATAAAAGTCGAGGGACATGAGAGGGAAGCAGTGGTTGGGAAGGGAGTGAAACAGGGTTGTAGCCTCTCCCCGATGTTATTCAAACTGTATATTGAGCAAGCAGTAAAGGAAACAAAAGAAAAGTTCGGAGTAGGTATTAAAATCCATGGAGAAGAAATAAAAACTTTGAGGTTCGCCGATGACATTGTAATTCTGTCAGAGACAGCAAAGGACTTGGAAGAGCAGTTGAACGGAATGGATGGTGTCTTGAAGGGAGGATATAAGATGAACATCAACAAAAGCAAAACGAGGATAATGGAATGTAGTCGAATTAATTCGGGTGCTGTTGAGGGTATTAGATTAGGAAATGAGACACTTAAAGTAGTAAAGGAGTTTTGCTATTTGGGGAGCAAAATAACTGATGTTGGTCGAAGTAGAGAGGATATAAAATGTAGTCTGGCAATGGCAAGGAAAGCGTTTCTGAATAAGAGAAATTTGTTAACATCGAGTATAGATTTAAGTGTCAGGAAGTCATTTCTGAAAGTATTTGTATGGAGTGTAGCCATGTATGGAAGTGAAACATGGACGGTAAATAGTTTGGACAAGAACAGAATAGAAGCTTTCGAAATGCGGTGCTACAGAAGAATGCTGTAGATAAGATGGGTGGACCACATAACTAATGAAGAAGTATTGAATAGGATTGGGGAGAAGAGAAGTTTGTGGCACAACTTGACCAGAAGAAGGGATCGGTTGGTAGGACATGTTCTGAGGCATCAAGGGATCAACAATTTAGTATTGGAGGGCAGCGTGGAGGGTAAAAATCGTAGGTGGAGACCAAGAGATGAATACACTAAGCAGATTCAGAAGGATGTAGGTTGCAGTAGGTACTGGGAGATGAAGAAGCTTGCACAGGATAGAGTAGCATGGAGAGCTGCATCAAACCAGTCTCAGGACTGAAGACCACAACAACAACAACATCGTAGATAAGATATTGTTACAGCAAGTGAAAGTTTGACAAATGTACATTCCTTGTTACAGTACTGCACTGATGCCCAACTGATTTGCACCTAAAAAAAATCCTGTAGAAACGTTCTGTTCTTAACCGAGATGAAAAAAGTCTGTAACCTTCTTTTGCTTATCAGACGACAACAATGATTTTTCCGCAATGTTTCGCCATTTCCTAATCCAGAAAATGTCTGTTGGCGGAGACACAGCTTTATTGGATGTTCTGAAGCACTATATCAAACTCATTTTTAGCATCTGCATGTGATACTCGAACTATAGGCTCGTTGTCGTCGTTGTCGTCATAATCTTTCTCACTCTCATCGGTTGTGCGAGACACAGCGTCAGCGATTTGATAGTCAGTTAATACTGCTTCCACTGTGCAATTAACGTCAGTTGTACCGATCCAATCACTTCCGTCTCTGGACTCAACGTCCGGTTGCAAAGGTAGCCTCACGTATTTACGTTTAATTGGTGTCGTAATTTAATTTTGCGCACTTTAATATGTAAGAACAACACTCTCACTAATTTATGCAACAATTGCGTGGACAGTAATACTTATTAACTGAGTTACAAACAAGTTATTTTATAGCAAAAATGGTCAAACTATCGCACCTAGCAACGGTCAACCGCCTACTAACCCATGTCGCAGAAGATGAGTAAGCGACAAGTACACATCTGACTGTAGCAGCAGCCAGTATGTAACAAACACTGGAAATGGAATGGTCGGACTAAGCGGGGACCATCCGACGTCGGATTAACGAGGTTCTACTATATATTAACCACGATATAAAATAATAATTACCGGCACACTCTCGATTCCTTAAAGATTAATTAACGAATGAGTTTGGCCGAGCGGTTCTAGGCGCTTCAGTCTGGAACCGCGTTACCGCTACGGTTGCAGGTTCGAATCCTGCCTCGGGCATGGATGTTTGTGATGTCCATAGGTTAGGTAGGTTTAAGTAGTTCTAAGTTCTAGGGGACTGATGACCTCAGACGTGAAGCTCTGAGCACTGAGCCATTTGAACCATCTTGAACGAATGAATTAATGATGTTGTTCATGTAAAAGAGAAAAGTTTAGAAAAGGTTCGAAATTGTGCCTGGAGTTGTTGGAACTGGCTAAGTTCTCACGTCATGAAACACTGTAAAAATATAGTCTGTGTAATTTGCGCTCCACTGTAGCCTAAAGCAAGTTTTTCACGCATCTCAATGTTTATCATGCCATATCTCTTGAACTATGTGTTGCACAATGATATAATTTTGCACATGCATTAAGTAGCGTATGTGGATACTTTCTATAAAATTTTAATTAAAACATCATCTCTGATGCTGGCGTTTCACTGTATGAGCAGCGAAAACTTCTTTCCTTGTATTATTTTATGAGGTTTTGTCAGGGAGAAAAGGTTTCATAAACATTTAAAATTATGTATACCGTAACTAAGTACTGGCTGCTGACTAGGTATGTATTTCATCTAGTCTTCTACTACTCTTTCTTTGTTCACTCTCTTTCTGTACCCCACCTCAACTCCCACATTCCCTTTCGCATCTCCTCCCCCCTCTCACTCCATCTCCTCCCCCACTCTCCGTCCATCTCCTCCCCCACCCTCTCTCTGTCCACCTCATACTCTCCCTTCTCTCTGCCCACCTCCTCCTCTTCCTTTTCCTTGCCCATTTTCTCCTCTCCCTCCTACTCTTCATCTCCTCATTCCTCTCAGTCTGTCTCTTCTTCCCACTGTCTCTGTTCAACTCATCCTCTTTCCTTTCCCTGTGCATCTCCTCCTCTCCTCCCTCTCCATCCATTTCCTCCTCCCCAATATCTGTCTATCTCCTCCTCCAGCCTGCCTATACCCATCTCCTCCATCCCCCACGCTATCTGTTCATCTGTTCCTCAGTGCGATTATGGTGCTTCTTACTTCCACAGTATTTCTTTCGAGTTTGTAACTAACTTGCGTACCTAATTTGGTTTAAACCATTCCAGGACTTTTGCCCACGTACCCAGATTCTGCTCCAGTCCTTCCACGTAATTTATCCTGAGCACCTGGGCACCATTTGAATGTTAACAGAGCGTGGTTTCAATCCACAGACCAAGCGGGCGTGACTGTGCTGCCACAAGAGGTCAGGCAGTTGCTGTCAGCGGCAGTATTCAAATGTCGTTCTGGCACAGAGAATAAATTACATGGAAGGACTCGGCTGATGTTTTGGTCAGCATCATTCACCGTTTGCAAAACGTTTATTATAGAAAATTACAAGGCGTAAACATTCAGTTTTACAATAAGCAACCTTTCTGAATACACCCAACGGCTATTGCGGTTTCATACATTTAAAATACACTAAATCTAAGAAAAATTCTTCAACAGTTTAAGAACAAGCCCACAGGGCACTAAAATGTAACTTGAACAAGAAATAGGGGAATGAATTCTGAGTTTACACATTTAGAGAAAAAAAGGAAAACAATATCAATACCAACGTGCAGCATAATTATTACGATGAAGATTATCAGCTGGCCTTCTAGAATTTTATACTACAAGTCAGATCTACTAACGGGATCCCAATTAATATGAATCCAAGAAAATGGTGGGTAAAAAGCACAGTTACTTACAGATGCTTCCCACGGAAAATTCCCTCTATGTCTAAAAGCGCCTTTGATTAAGAAAACTTGGCCAGAAGCAATTCTTATTTATTTACTTTTTTTTGGGGGAGTCATCAGTCTTCTGACCGATTTGATACGGCCCATCATGAACTCCTCTCCTGTGCCAACCACTTCATCTCTGAGTATCATTTGCAACCTACGTTCTCAATTATTTGCTGGATGTATTTGAATCTCTGTCTTCCCCCACAGTAGTTTTTGCCTCTATAGCTCTAGCTGTCCTATCATCCTGTCCCTTCCCTTATCAGTGTTTTTAATATATTCCTTTCCTCTTCGATTCTGCGCAAAACTTCCTCATTCCTCACCATGTCTGTCCACCTAATTTTCAACATTCGTCTGTAGCACAACATCTGAAATGCTCCGATTCTCTTCTGTTCCGAGTTTCCCTGTCCATGTCTCACTACCATACAAAGATATTCTCCAAACGAACATTCTCAGAAATTTCTTCCTCAGATTAAGGCCTATGTTTGATAGTAGTAGACTTGCCTTGGTCAAGAATGGCCTTTTTCCCTTTGCTAGTCTGCTTTTGATGTCCTCCTTGCTCCATCCCTCATTGTTTATTTTGGTGCTTAGCTAGCAGAATTCCTTAACTTCATCTACTTCGTGACCTTCAACCCTGATGTTAAGTTTCTCTCTGTTCTCATTTCTGCTACTTCTCATTCCTTTCGTCTTTCTTCGATTTACTCTCAGTCCACATCTGTACTCATTAGGCTGTTCATTTCATTCAGAAGATCATGTAATTCTTCTTCACTTTCACTCAGGATAGCAATGTCATCAGCGAACTGTATCATTGATACCCTTTCACCTCGAATTTTTATTCCACTCCTGAACTTTTCTTTTTATTTCCATCATTGCTTCTTCAATGTACAGACTAAACATTAGGAGCGAAAGACTACATTCCTGTCTTACACCCTTCTTAATCGGAGCACATCGTTCTTGATCGCCCACTCTTATTATTCCCTCTTGGCTCTTGTACGTATTGTATATTACCCGTCTCTCCCTATTTTTCTCAGAATTTCGAACATCTTGCACCATTTTACATTGTTGAACGCTTTTTCCAGGTCTACAAATCCTTTGAAATTGTCCTGATTTTTATTTAGTATTGCTTCCATTGTCAACCGCAACGTCAGTATTACTCTCCCAAGCCTTTACCTTTCCTGAAGCCAAACTGATAGTCATATAACACATCCTTAATTTTCTTTTCAATTCTTCTGCATCTCATTCTCGTTATCATTTTGGATGCATGAGCTGTTGAGCTGATTGTCTGCAGACTCACACATCGTACAAACCAACGTGAATAGTACAGTAGTTTTGCTGCCACTTCCCCCAATGATTTTAGAAATTCTGACGGAATGTTATTTATCCCTTCTGTCTTATTTGATTTACAGTAGCCCAAAGTTCTTTTAAATTCTGCTTCTAATACTGGATCCCCTACCTCTTCTAAATCGACTCCTGTTTCTTCTTCTATCACATCTTTCAATGTATTCTTTACATCTATCCGCTCTCTCCTCTGCATTTAACAGTGGAATTTCCGTTGCACTTTTAATGCTACCACCCTTGCTTGTAATGTCGCCGAAGGTTGTTTTGACTTCCGCGTATGCTAAGTCTGTTCTACCGACATTATTTTTCAATTTCTTCACATTTTTTCATGCAGCCATTTCATCCTAGCTTCCCTGCACTTCCTATTTATTTCATTCCTCAGCGTCTTGTATTTCTGCATTCCTGAGTTTCCCGGAACATGTTTCTACTTCCTCCTTTCATCGATCACCTGAAGTATTGCTTCTGTTACCTATGGTTTCTTCGCAGTTACTTTCTTTGTACCTATGTTTTTCCAACTTCTGTGATGGCCTTTTTTAGAGATGTCCATTCCTCTGCAACTGTAGTGCCTACTGAACTATTCCTTATTGCTGTATCTACAATCTTAGAGATCTTCAAGCGTATCTCGTAATTTCTTTGCGTATTGATTCTTCCTAACTAATCTCTTGAATTTCAGCCTACTCTTCATCAGTACTATATTGTGATCTGAGTCTATATCTGCTGCTGGGTATGCCTTAAATTCCAGTATCTGATTTCGGAATCTCTGTCTGACCAATATGCAATACAACTGAAATCATCCCGTATTACCCGGCCTTTTTCCAAGCATACCTCCTCCTCTTGTGATTCTTGAACAGATTATGCGCTATTACTAGCTGAAATTTGTTACAGAACTCAATTAGTCTTTCTCTCTCTCATTCCTACTCCTCCTCGTACAACTGCACTACACTGTTAGATTTTCATCTCCTGTTACGTATCGTAATAGCCTTTCAATGTCTTCAGCCTCCGACATCGGCATGTGTACCTGAACTATCGTTGTCGGTGTTGGTTTCCTATCGATTATGATAAGAACAACCGTATCACTAAACTGTTCATTGTAACACACCCTCTGCCCTACCTTCCTATTCATAACGAATCCTACTCCCGTTATACCAATTTCTGCTGCTGTTGATGTTACCCTGTACTCATTTGAGGGGTAGCAGATAATAAAATCTTTAAAAAATTAAGAATTTAAGAAACGGCCAATCATGACTCGTGGAAAATTTAAACTTGGCCAGCGTCAGATAACAAAATTTAAGGAAATATAACAACCGGGTCAATGGCCGTCCATGATACTGCAAAACAATGACCCAACCGAGTGAAACTCTAAGACTCACGTTAATTAATACATGAAATAGGATAATATAATTTTCAAAACGGAAAATAAAACAAAGATATTACACTTATTGTGGAAGAAGCCCATAAAAAGATTACTTTACTTAATTCTCTGCGGCGTGAGGTGATGCAGGATGTGACAGCGTCGGCGAAGACAATGTCGGCAACTGATGCACGCAGGTGGCCACAAGAGAACTATGGGCCCAACAGGCTCTGCTTGTGTCACAAGAGCCGTTAAGGCTGGAATAGACTACGTGCGCGTCTAAGGTGTGGCATCACTAGTCCTTTTCACAATCTCTGTAATCGGGTGTTCATCCAGGACAGGATTACCTGAGCAGGCAAACCACCTCCGCAAAACTTGACACTTCTCTGCACAATAAGTCCACAATGATTATACAATTTTAAATATTTTTACCCTGTCAGATTTCCTGCTGAGCATAAGATCGAAAAATAAAATTACTAGAACCACATCTCAGGCATTGCAGCCTCATGATTCTGCCCAGCACCGGGAAGCAAGATACCGGGACAGGAACACCACCAATATCACCTTCTCCTTAGCCGCTCTTAAGTGCTTAACCAGCTCCAAGCTCAATGGACTGACATACAGCACGATAACCCATAATCCAAAGGCCAAAGCACCTAATGAATCAAACTCCCAAAATACCAGGCTCTTCGTTCATTATTTCATACAAACTGAATCCCCAAATGAGAGGAAAATGTCTTGATCATACAAATGAAACAAATTTTACTGTTTAAGGAACACACAAGGCCAAGACAGCTTACAATAATGCGCACTCAGAAATAATATCGGAGGACCGCTGTGTCAATAGGTTTCGTACCAAATACTAACGGCCAACACGACCAAGCCCGGGCCCCAAGCAGCACATCAGTCCCGTCGATGCCGGGTCCAGCTGGTTGCAGCAAACCATACTGCCGCTGAGAGTAGAGGCTCGTTCGCTAGCGGTGGCACGGCCGCACACCTTATTTGGAAAGTGCTCTCTTTGGCGAGTAATAGCTAGTTCTCTGGTGCACACGGTGCGAGATGAAGGAATGGGGTCGCCGCGGCTCACCCACGTACGTACGTGACAAATATATTTCACATGTAATTATATATAACATATTTCACATCTTTGTACACATACATCACCTGTACGACTAGCGAATTTCGCCTTGCTGTTTCATTTTCAGGTAGCTCAACATTTCTCGATAGTACGAGGTGCATTCAAGTTCTAAGTCCTCCGATTTTTTTTCTCCGGACTGGAAAGAGATAGAAACATGCGCATTGTTTTAAAATGAGGCCGCGTTCATTGTCAATACGTCCCAGAGATGGCAGCACCGTACGGCAGATGGAATTTTACCGCCAAGGCGATAATGAGAACTGTTTTAAATACTTAAAATGGCGACGTTTTCCTTACTTGAACAGCGTGCAATCATTCGTTTTCTGAATTTGCGTGGTGTGAAACCAACTGAAATTCATCGACAGTTGAAGGAGACATGTGGTGATGGAGTTATGGATGTGTCGAAAGTGCGTTCGTGGGTGCGACAGTTTAATGAAGGCAGAACATCATGTGACAACAAACCGAAACAACCTCGGGCTCGCACAAGCCGGTCTGACGACATGATCGAGAAAGTGGAGAGAATTGTTTTGGGGGATCGCCGAATGACTGTTGAACATATCGCTTCCAGAGTTGGCATTTCTGTGGGTTCTGTGCACACAATCCTGCATGACGACCTGAAAATGCAAAAAGTGTCATCCAGGTGGGTGCCACGAATGCTGACGGACGACCACACGGCTGCCCATGTGGCATGTTGCCAAGCAATGTTGACGCGCAACGACATCATGAATGGGACTTTCTTTTCGTCGGTTGTGACAATGGATGAGACGTGGATGCCATTTTTCAATCCAGAAACAAAGCGCCAGTCAGCTCAATGGAAGCACACAGATTCACCGCCACCAAAAAAATTTCGGGTAACTGCCAGTGCTGAAAAAATGATGGTGTCCATGTTCTGGGACAGCGAGGGCGTAATCCTTACCCATTGCGTTCCAAAGGGCACTACGGTAACAGGTGCATCCTACGAAAATGTTTTGAAGAACAAATTACTTCCTGCACTGAAACAAAAACGTCCGGGAAGGGCTGCGCGTGTGCTGTTTCACCAAGACAATGCACCCGCACATCGAGCTAACGTTACGCAACAGTTTCTTCGTGATAACAACTTTGAAGTGATTCCTCATGCTCTCTACTCACCTGACCTGGCTCCTAGTGACTTTTGGCTTTTTCCAACAATGAAAGACACTCTCCGTGGCCGCACATTCACCAACCGTGCTGCTATTGCCTCAGCGATTTTCCAGTGGTCAAAACAGACTCCTAAAGAAGCCTTCGCCGCTGCCACGGAATCATGGCGTCAGCGTTGTGAAAAATGTGTACGTCTGCAGGGCGATTACGTCGAGAAGTAACGCCAGTTTCATCGATTTCGGGTGAGTAGTTAATTAGAACAAAAATCGGAGGCCTTAGAACTTGAATGCACCTCGTATTAGTAGTACAGAAGTAAAATTAAAACGATAATGATCGAAACAGACGAAATGAACTAAAATTTTTACTGCTAGGCAGAAAAGCTAACCATTACACCACAGCAGTACAATGATCAAAATTGCTGCACGTACTACCTAAGGTGAGTGCCCTCGCCAACACGAACTTCGATTCATTTTTCTCTTACATATTGTCACTACTGCCAGGGCTCTCCGATACTGGCAAGCACCCCAGCGTTGGAAGTAATGGGACGTCTTTGTACCTTTGGTGATCTTATGGATCTTATAATTAAATGTTTCCCAGAGTCATTTAATTATAAGATGTAATGGTCAGCATTTCTGCCTAGCAAGCAAGAAGACCCGAGTTCGAGTCCCGGCCGCAGCACAAACTTTAATTCATTTCATCTGTTTCGATCATTATCGTAGATAATAAAAAGATACTTAAATGTCTCAGGGAATTATTTAATTCTAAGACCTATAAGATAATCAATGGTACAAGTACGTCCAATTACATCCAATGCTGGGGTGCTTGCCAATATCGGAGAGCCCTGGCAGTAGTGACAATATGTAAGGGAAAAATGATTTAAAATTTGTGTTGTGGAGGGCACTCAGCTTAGGTAGTACGTGCAGCAATGTTGACCATCGTACTGCGGTGGTGTAATGGTTAGCATTTCTGCGTTGCAAGCAACAATCCCGGCCGCAGCACAAATTTTAATTCATTTCGTCTGTTTCTACCATTATAGTACAGGGTTATTACAAATGATTGAAGTGATTTCACAGCTCTACAATAACTTTATTATTTGAGATATTTTCAAAATGCTTTTCACACACATACAAAAACTCAAAAAGTTTTTTTAGGCATTTACAAATATTCGATATGTGCCCCGCTAGTGATTCGGCAGACATCAAGCCGATAATCAAGTTCCTTCCACACTCGGCGCAGCATGTCCCCATCAATGAGTTCGAAAGCATCGTTGATGCGAACTCGCAGTTCTGGCACGGTTCTTGGTAGAGGAGGTTTAAACACTGAATCTTTCACATAACCCCACAGAAAGAAATCGCATGGGGTTAAGTCGGGAGAGCGTGGAGGCCATGACATGAATTCCTGATCATGATCTCCACCACGACCGATCCATCGGTTTTCCAATCTCCTGTTTAAGAAATGCCGAACATCATGATGGAAGTGCGGTGGAGCACCATCCTGTTGAAAGATGAAGTCGGCGCTGTCGGTCTCCAGTTGTGGCATGAGCCAATTTTCTTTATTCGTCGACTTTCGCGGGCTACGCGTGAAACTTGCCCGCACGCGTTCAACCGTTTCTTTGCTCACTGCAGGCCGACCCGTTGATTTCCCCTTACAGAGGCGTCCAGAAGCTTTAAACTGCGCATACCATCGCCGAATGGAGTTATCAGCTGGTGGATCTTTGTCGAAGTTCGTCCTGAAGTGTCGTTGCACTGTTATGACTGACTGATGTGAGTGCATTTCAAGCTCTACATACGCTTTCTCGGCTCCTGTCGCCATTTTGTCTCACTGCGCTCTCGAGCGCTCTGGCGGCAGAAACCTGAAGTGCGGCTTCAGCCGAACAAAACTTTATGAGTTTTTCTACGTATCTGTAGTGTGTCGTGACCATAAGTCAATGAATGTTGCTACAGTGACTTTATGAAATCGCTTCAATCATTTGTAATAGCCCTGTAGATAATAAAAATAGACTTAAATGTCTCAGGGAAACATTTAATTATAAAATCAAAACGTCATGCATGATGCGGCAGTTTTCCATGCATCTCCGTGTGTATGATGTGATGTCTCCTGAAGTATGAGTAGTTCATTGCTATATTTTTGTAGGTACCTTCTGCGGCATAATATCTGTAAAAGTTTCGTGAACAAATTTAGTAGCAACTAAGTAATAAATTTCAATGTTTTGCATGATGTGACAGCTTTTCGTGCATCTAAGGATTTATGATGTTATATCTCCTGTACTGTTTGTTCTATAGTAATATAATTTTGCTGGTCTATTCAGTGACGTATCTGAATACTATCTGAATCTATTCAGTGGCGTACGTGAATACTGTCTGAAAGTCCGCCTCGATAGCTGAGTGGTTCCGGCACGGTAGCTCCCGAATAAAAGAATCGACGATCGAATTGAACGGATTTAATGTGACTTCAGCACAAGCCAAACGCAACGAACAATACTGAACAAAATGAAGAAAAGAAAAAAAATTGGTCAGTTTGAGAGAACGCCATACTAAGGCGCCCGGGTTCGATTCCAGACTGGGTCGGAGACTTTCTCCGCTCAGGGGCTAGCTGTTGTGTTGTCTTCATCATCATCTCATCCCCATCGACACACAGGTCGCCAGAGTGGCGTCACCTAAAAATACTTGCACCAGGCGACCGGTCTACCCGACGGGAAAACCTAGCCACACCACATTTCATTTCGCTGTCTGAAAAATGTGTCGCGAATACAGATAGTAATAAAGAAGAAATAAATTAAACCGTCATGCTTCGTGCAGCAGTTTTATATCATGAACAGCTACAATGTAGTAACCGAAACTTTTTTCCTTTCGTCGTCTGGCACATAAAGTTTCGTAAAAGTTTGAAATTATGTGGAAAATTTGGAAATTTGTGATAAGTCCTATGGGAGCAAACTGCTGAGGTCGTCGGTCCCTACGCTTACAGACTACGTAATCTACCTTAAACTAACTTATGCTAGAGGCAACACTCACACCCGTGCCCGAGGGAGGACTCGAACCTCCGACGGGTGCAGCCGCACGAACCGTGACAAGGCGCCCTAGACCGCACGGCTACCCACCGCGGCTATGTGAAGTTTGTTGTAAGTCACTAAGTGCTCTGATTCTCAAATTCTGGACGGCTAAAGAATGGGTATTTGCAAGTCGTGGGCTATATTGCTTGCGCCTCATTGCCTTTTTAGCCAGCACCCTCACGCCTTTGATAGCTAGGTGTTTCTTAGTCATACAGAGATGATTCCCAGGCAATAAGTGATATGTGTACGAAGTTTGGTTTAAATCAGTTCAGTGGTTTAAGAGGAGATATGAAGCGTATATACATGCATAAGTACAGCGATTTTTATGATAAGTACGGATTTTATTGCAAGCTGCTAAGTGCTCTAATTCTCAAATACTGGATGAATATGTGGTCTGGTAGCTTTGTCTCGGTCTAGGTATGAGTTGGGTATGGCGCTGGAATGGAACGCTCAATACGGAACTGTTGTGAACAGTCGTATGCTTTTGACGAAAACTGGTGCTTTGAACATTGACAGCGGTCTTCTGGAAGGGACAGTAGCTGCATTATGTATGGTCAATGGACACCTTCAGGCACACCATACTTACAACTGCCACTGGTAACTGTAAATGCGTACGAGCGTCCTTACTAATAATCACCGTGCTTTGAACGTGGTACAACAGGTTCATTTTGTTAACACTCATCTGGCGTCTAGGCTATCGCATTCGCCCAATATCTTACTACAGCTTTTTTTTTATGAACAACCACGTTGAACAACCACGTCGTGCGCAGGGAAGTACGTATTGCAGATATCCATTGCTGGTGCTCTGCAATGAGCGTGAAATATGTACTTTCCTTCATCGAGACGTGAATGTTCACTTAAAAAAAGGCTCTTCAGACATTGTAAGCACGCTTTTGCAGGGTGGTTGTCGTCTGTCTTTACGCGTTCGTAAATTTAGATGTTTTCAGCATTTCGCTGACTTTCTCCATTGAATCACACAAACCAGTGCCCATCCATGCTGCCCTTCACATACGTTCAGTCGCTCCTGTTATTCCTATTCGGAATGCCACACGTGTGTTTTGTAAGCTTTCTCCTCTATAGATTGTTTTTTCCGAGTGTACTCCATGTCTCTGCGAAATATACACATTAAAAAAAGTTTTGCATCAAACCGGTTCCCAGAGCTCCTGAAGATGAACAACTATGCATGCGCAGCGCCTATTAGGCGGAGGGGGTCCGACAGCCGATCATTTCCAGTCATTATACCAAGGAGTAGGTACACTACTCGTGTCGTCTATAGTTCAAACCATGCCTAGACGGTCAATACCGCTATTCGATCGCGTCCGCATTGTTACTTTGTGTCAGAAAGGGCTCTCATCAAGGGAAGTGTCCAGGCATCTCGGAATGAACCAAAGCGATGTTGTTCGGACATGGAGGAGATACAGAGAGACAGTATCTGTCGATGACATGCCGCGCTCAGGCTGCACAAGGGCTGCTACTGCAGTGGATGACCACTAACTCCGGATTATGCCTCGGAGGAAACGTGACAGCAACGCCAACATGTGGAAATAATGCTTTTCGTGCAGCCACAGGACGTCGCGTTACGACTCAAAGTGTGCACAATAGGCTGCATGATGTGCAACTTCACTCCCGACGTCCATGGTGAGGTCCATCTTTGCTACCATGACACCATGCAGCGTGGTACAGATGGGCCCAACAACATGCTGAATGGACCGCTCAGGATTGGCGACACGTCCTCTTCACCGATGAGTGTCACATATGAATTCAACCAGACAATCGTTGGAGACGTCTTTGGAGGCAAACCGGTCAGGCTGAATACCTTAGACACACTGTTCAGCAAGTGCAGCAAGGCGGAGGTTCCCTGCTGTTTTGGTGTGACATTATATGGGGCCGACGTACGCCGCTGGTAGTCATGGAAGAAGCCATAATGGCTGTACGATATGTGAATGCCATCCTCCGACCGATAGTGCAACCATATCGGCAGCATATTAGCGAGGCATTCATCTTCATGGATGTCAATTGGCGCCCCCATCTTGCACATCTTATGAATGACTTCCTTCAGGATAACATCGCTCGACTAGAGTGCCCAGCATGTTCTCCAGGCATGAACCCTATCGAACATGCCTGGGATATATTGAAAATGGCTGTTTATGGACGATGTGACCCACCAACCACTCTGAGGGATCCACGCCGAATCGCAGTTGTGGAGTGAGACAATTTGGAACAGTGCCTTGATGAACTTTTGGATAGTATGCCACGACGAACACAGACATGCATCAGTGCAAGAAGACGTGCTACTGGGTATTAGAGGTACTGGTGTGTACAGCAATCTGGACCACCACATCTGAAGGCCTCGCTGTATGGTGGTACAACATGCAGTGGGTGGTTTTCATGAGCAACAGAAAGGGTGGAAATAATGTTTATGTTGATCTCTATTCCAGGTTCCGGAACTCTCTGAACAGAGGTGATGCAAAACCTTTTTTGATGTGTGTACTACATCCAGGTATTTCTATGAGTTATCAGAACTATGACTCAGAGATAAAGCATCCGTAGGAAATTACAACTGCTTTTTTCGAAGCTGACAGTTTTAAATTTTTCAACAGTTAATTCAGGTTGCCAATTTTTGCACCTCTGTGAAATCTTAACAAGATCTGAATGTACGTTTGTGGAGCCTCCTCTCAGATTTCTTTATACGGTGCTCCACAGAAATATTGTGAAAAACTGTTCAAAATGGTTCAAATGGTTCTGAGCACTATGGGACTCAACTGCTGAGGCCATTAGTCCCCTAGAACTTAGAACTAGTTAAACCTAACTAACCTAAGGACATCACAAACATCCATGCCCGAGGCAGGATTCGAACCTGCGACCGTAGCGGTCTTGCGGTTCCAGACTGCAGCGCCTTTAACCGCACGGCCACTTCGGCCGGCTGAAAAACTGTGATGGGTTATAGAAGGTGTCGCGAGGAACAAGTCGAGGATAGGTACCCATGTGTCAGGAAACGTCGTCCAGCAATGCTACACAGCATGGAAGTTACAGACGCTGGCGCCTGCCAGTAGACAACCCATTTTGCAGCAAATGTGACTTTGTGTGCCGACGGTCCATATGCGGGACATCTCGCAATGTAGTTTGCTATTCAGTGATCCGACTGATTGCTACAGTCACAACATATTACATCGCTACGTATCTCCCCTGTAGGAACAAGATCATGTTACTTAATGATCTGCATTATCAACGTCAGCTGTAGAAATGAACATTTATCCTCTATCGATTTCTGTCTCTCAGATCATCATCACACAGAGAAAACGTAAAAACATCAGTTGGAAAAGGCAGTTAGATAGTTCACAACGTTAGAGTAAATTTACATGACCATCAATCACATACTATGACCTTAAACAACACCAAATGAGAAGTAATTAGAATGAAGAATGATCATTCTTCATAACATTTCCTTCACGTTTGGCCACGTATTATTGTAAGAGCATTTTGACGCTCACATATTAGAAAAGAAACTCCAAAGGATTGAACTGTGTACTTGTCGATAGGAGGAGTGTTATTGACAGACGAAGTATACAGTTAGTTCACAAGAGATACTTTTAAAGTTGTTTCCAAAAACGGAAAATTCACACAACCTAGACTGAGGTGGTATGGTCACTAAACGGGAAGACGTGGAGATCGTGTCCTGAAAGAGTACCTTTCCATGGCTACAATGAGGAGAGGGACATGAAGAAATCAGACCCAAAGTGATACAAAGAAGCTAAACCTAGGCTGTACTCTCACTGGACGTGAAAAGGCACGTGAATGAGGAGCTGGTTGCCTCATAGTGTAGATTTCCAAGTTCCACTTTACTGAAATGATGATCATGTCAGATTTTTGCCTCGTGGAGAGGAACGTCGACGATAAGACACGTCGTTTTTACTTCATTAGCTTAGGAGCTGCCATATTGTAAGGGGTTTAACTTCATACGTTGTACGAATATAAGTTGTTTCAAAGCATTATCAGATAGAGGATGTCTTCAAAACGCGAAGTTTTAGGTACAATTTGTTATAACAAAATGATATGAAACAACATACTGGTAGTTATAGCCTTTCTTATTCGATTTTTTGTGTGTGTTAAAAGTTGTATGCTACGAACGTATATAGTTCAACGGTACAGCTCCATGATGACCTATCAAAATCGAACGGTTGTGGAACAATTTGTCATAGTTAAATACCAAATAATAAAATTTGTAAATACATTCATAGCACAGTATATGCCACAAACCGCAGTTCTGCTTCCATGTAGAAGCCGTAATGTACCTGATAGTATCATCAGGTGTAAAGAGAAAAATGTCAGGTCCACCTTCTTCCAGTTAAATTTTTTTTCTTTTGTTTGCTAAAAGTTTCTGGTTCTTTCCTTGTATTATGTGTAACAGTCGATGTCATTTATTATAAATAATGCTGCATTTCTTGTTGCACAGGCCAACGAAAGCAATGTTTCCCCTCAGTGGCCAGAAACCTTTACACGACTTGCAGCCTATGTCAGAAAGTAAATACAACTTACACACTGGAAGTATTTGCACTATGAAACTTTGTGTAAAATGTGTGTACCTGTTTCTCGGTTTTATGGACTGCCTCAAGTTTCTATCTTGCTGACAAATAACTTTTCAATGGTGGTAAGCAACTTCCAAAAATTTCTCCTCTACCATTCAAACGACCCGAATCTCGATTTTGAAATCTATGTGGTGAAGTACGTTGCTTCTGAGCGATGGTAGTCAATGCTACGTTGAGAATACGGATCGTTGTACTGTTATGTTGTATTTCTACACCAGCAATTAGCTATTCAAGGCATTGACGAATGCATATCTTCTTCGCTATTTCATCCTCTCTTCTTCGACAATTGCTAATAGAAACAACGCAGCCATTTTATGCGCTTCCATTATTGTAAAAATATCGTAAGATTTACGTGCCGGATACATTCGGAGAGTGCCAAGGTCTTAATCACGAAGAGGAGTTACATTCCCTGAGATACAGCAGGTCGTTCGAGAGTGTGCTGCAACCACGCTTCGCGATGAGAAACACGTCACTTACCAGGCTTTACGTAGATCATGGCTACTAGCAGGATACATAGCGCCGAATAATTATGAAAGCAGACTCCGACTAACGGAATAAGGTGAGGACAAAGAATAACATAACAGGACAGATGTTGGTGAATCTGACATCTGCTGCATTTGAGTTCTAAAAGTCTTTCGAAATCCTCGTCTAGTTTTCAGCAACCGTGTACCTTCCCCTAACTTCTACCTTCTCATCAAATTCCCACATATTCTCTCGCTTGTCTAATGCCTCCGCATCTCCCATACTGTTTGTAAACTAGATTTTAATAATCCCATTGGTTCCTCTCTGATCACCTATGTTGTACGATGCTGCGCCGTTTTAAACATATCCCATCAATCCTACAGCCACGCACGCTCCATAACCTAAACCAACGCAACTTCACCCGACAATGAAATCCGCTCCAATATTTATCCATCCTACTAGTTATAGGATTTACTACCTATTTCCACTCCAAATACATCCCTCTCTCCTCCCTCCCAGTTTCACTTTCACATTTTTTACTTCCCTTTTACTTTTTAAGCTTTAATCGACGAAAACAATATTGCGTTTTTGTAATCATCTGTGCATTACACTTTAAAACTTTTTTAAATTTCGCATACATCATTTGATGCATCACAAAAATTTATTGTAATCTGTGTAATGCCGTCTGTTACCTTTTCATGTTAAACAGTGATGTATTCTACAGTATTATTGAGACACAGCCACAATTATTGTTTATATCTAACTTATTACGACCTTAATAAATCATCAGACTAACATAATTCCAGGTTTTACGAGACGGCTGACGTTCAACCCTATGTTAAATTCGCTTCAGACAAAAGTACTCAGTAGGCGTATACGTCTACTAAATTGGCGATATAACACAAGACTGTTTTGTTACAGTTCGTTAATTGCTTATTCGTGAAATCCATAGCTTCGTTCCCGCAGTCACAAACCACAAATTGTCCGTTATGAAGAATCTTTTATGGCTATATGCATGGAACAAGCAATCATGGTCAGTGGCTTAACCGCCACCCAACAGAACACTGGTTTTACCGAGGTGATTGAAATACCAATCATTTCTGAAGAATACAATGGTGTACATGCCTTCCGAAAATCAACGTCCTGCCATATCGATGCCATCAGGCATGGAACAAGCTATCAGGGTCAGTGGCGGAACCGCGGCCCACCACCAACCAACAGAACACAGGCTTTACAAAGGGGATTGAAACACAGTAATGGCCATGCGTTCTGATGTTCAAGGTGCTGTACTTTTTCTGAACCTGAATAGCTTTTTTCACTGTGTACCTCACATACTGTTTGAATTCTCACAAGGGTGTAAGAGAAATGAATTAACAGTAAAGAAAAATATGTTCGTGAAACAGCATTAAATTACTACAGCCTTTCCATTCGTTATTTTAAGCCAGTTATACATCGCCTGGTTGTTTCTAATCAGAAATAGCACGTCATATTATCAGGCAGAAGTCTTGCATTTCATGAAGTAGTAAGGGCGAAGCTACATTCGTTTGTCGCAGTGGCCAAGACGGAGATTTCTTTTT
The DNA here is from genome assembly GCF_023864275.1 of Schistocerca cancellata. Taxonomy (NCBI): domain Eukaryota; kingdom Metazoa; phylum Arthropoda; class Insecta; order Orthoptera; family Acrididae; genus Schistocerca; species Schistocerca cancellata. Next base: position 699,894,742 of record NC_064630.1, on the reverse strand, counting down.
TCTTTGTTCTTAGGAGACTAGGGGAATGGTGTAAGAAAAATTGTATTTATTACTGCCGTCGGTCGAATGTAGGCCGGCATTCTGACGCTAGAGAGAGAGAGAGGGGGGGGGGGGGGAGAGAACGTACAAGGAGGCGGCCTAAAAAAATTCTCCACAAGCGTGGCGGCAGCGGTCGTGTTTCATGTGGCTGAATACATGCATAATAAATATAAGGGATGAAGTGTCCGAGGGTCATGTTTCCGTATATCACGGCTATTTGGGCCGGCGGCCAAGCGCCGCGGCGTCCATTCGGCAAATTATAGTCCTGACCCACACGCCAGAGAACTGGGGAGGGGGCGGAAATGGAACAGTCAGAGGGACCGAGAGATGGAGAGGTAGGAATGGGGGGAGGGGGAGGGTGGACAAGTGAGGAGTGTGAGGTAGCTGGGTGGCGAGTGTGAGGAGGAGTAGGAGGAGGGAAACGTGTCTGTAATCTGCGGCAGCGCGGGGTGGACAGACTGCGAGAGGTGCGACGCGACCCGGTCCGGATTTATAGCGGAGCGGTTGGCAGCACTGCTCTCAGTCACAGGGAATTATTAAAACTGCCGCGTGTCGCGGCCCGTGTTAACCCGGTGCATCGCTGAAATAAGGCGACGCGCCCGCGGCCGACCTGGACATAAATTGTGTGACTGCGAGGCAAAAAGGTCTCCGGGATGCCGAAAATTAAAATTGCATCGACTGCCACTCTCGCGGTGGACGGAGAGCCGTCTGCTTGTGGATTACTTTGCCGCATCGTTGGACATCGTGTTTATACAAGGTGTAATTGGGCCCTGCGCTGTTCCTGTATATCCGTGATCACTAAATGTACAGGGATGTTATAATTAAGCCAATGCAGACGGAAAATTATTGACTATACAGGTACCAAACTTTATAGGAATTATGTTCAGACTGTGCGCTACAGAATTTGCGTTGTCAGTAGTGTCATAACTTGCCGTTAGACGCCGGTACTCGTATGTTGACGTTAGAGAGCCTGTATAGGGAGCGAGTGGCCAACCGGACGATACGGCGGCCATTTTTCTGCCAAACTGCGGGCGGGAATTTTGAATGGCCAGTAGTGGAGTAGTGGAGTATACACTCACCGAATCAAAAGCAGAAGACAATATGGCGAAATCATTCGTTAAATGCCTTTATTTATAAGAATAATGTGTTATAATAATTTTCACGCAGCAAATTTACAGGTCTGATTTCAAATTTAACTTTGTATATTGCAAGTTGTTTCATGTGTAGTAAGAAGCAAAAACAACTTACTTCGCATAGATAAGAGTACTTGGCTGGTTTCCACAAGTTTCCTCTATGATTTATGTCAGCCCTGTTGGCTGCGATTGCCCACTGCTTTCGTCTTTCTTCATTGCGTGGAAATGCTAACATGCGAAATCCACTTTCGCCTCTATTGGAACAACCAAATGCATCACAACCTGGCATCGTTTACGAACGTCTGCAGAACGAATTACAGATGTCAAAAACAATACTGTACAATTACTAAAATGTTGAGTTCAAACATGTAGGCCTACCGACTTCATCACAAAACGCTTCATTATTTCAACTCGTATTTAAGATCGCAAACGCTAATTACGTACTAAAAACGATATACAACTAAATCGAACATGCATGCACAACGCATAACAAGTCTCTCAATAATTCAAATACTTTTTAATCGTTTCCAAAAGTCCTCTGAACTTCAATTCAACTCAAAAGCTCGGCGAACATAGGAAGCGCGAGAGACGTTTGGCGCCATTTTTCTGCCAAAGCTAATCAACCAATCACGGGCAACTTCGCCTGTGGCACTCTCTCTGTATACAGGCTCTCTAGTTGACATAGGATTGAAACATCGGTGTGCATTACAGCTGCAAATAGGCTTTACTCCTCAAGTTATTTTATCGAAACAACAGCAATAATTCTGCTGCTCTTCTCGGGTTGTTGTTGTTGTGATCTTCAGTCCTGAGACTGGTTTGATGCAGCTCTCCATGCTACTCTGTCCTGTGCAAGCTGCTTCATCTCCCAGTACCTACTGCAACCTACATCCTTCTGAATCTGCTTAGTGTATTCATCTCTTGGTCTCCCTCTACGATTTTTACCCTCCACGTTGCCCTCCAATACTAAATTGGTGATCCCTTGATGCCTCAGAATATGTCCTACCGACCGATCCATTCTTCTGGTCAAGATGTGCCACAAACTTCTCTTCTCCCCAATCCTATTCAATACTTCCTCATTAGTTATGTGATCTACCCATCTAATCTTCTGCAAAAAATGGTTCAAATGGCTCTGAGCACTATGGGACTTAACTTCTAAGGTCATCAGTCCCCTAGAACTTAGAACTACTTAAACCTAACTAACCTAAGGACATCACACACATCCATGCCCGAGGCAGGATTCGAACCTGCGACCGTAGCGGCAGCGCGGTTCCAGACTGTAGCGCCTTTAACCGCTTGGCCACCACGGCTGGCCTAATCTTCTGCATTCTTCTGTAGCACCACATTTCGAAAGCTTCTATTCTCTTCTTGTCCAAACTAATTATCGTCCATGTTTCACTTCCATACATGGCTACACTCCACACAAATACTTTCAGAAACGACTTTCTGACTCTTAAATCTATACTCGATGTTAACAAATTTCTCTTCTTCAGAAACGCTTTCCTTGCCATTGCCAGTCTACATTTTAAATCCTCTCTACTTCGACCATCATCAGTTCTTTTGCTCCCCAAATAGCAAAACTCCTTTACTACTTTAAGTGCCTCATTTCCTAATCTAATTCCCTCAGCATCACCCGACTTAATTCGACTACATTCCATTACCCTCGTTTTCCTTTTGTTGATATTCATCTTATATCCTCCTTTCAAGACACTGCCCATTCCATTCAACTGCTCTTCCAAGTCCTTTGCTGTCTCTGACCGAATTACAATGTCATCGGCGAACCTCAATGTTTTTATTTCTGCTCCATGGATTTTTCTTTTGTTTCCTTTACTACTTGCTCAATATACAGATTGAATAACATCAGGGAGAGGCTACAAACCTGTCTTACTCCCTTCCCAACCACTGCTTCCCTTTCATGTCCTTCGACTCTTATAACTGCCATCTGGTTTCTGTACAAATTGTAAATAGCCTTTCGCTCCCTGTATTTTACCTCTGCCACCTTTAGAATTTGAAAGAGAGTATTCCAGTCAACATTGTCAAAAGCTTTCTCTAAGTCCACAAATGCTAGAAAGGTACGTTTGCCTTTCCTTAATCTTCATTCTAAGGTAAGTCGTATGGTCAGTATTGCCTCACGTGTTCCAGTATTTCTACGGAATCCAAACTGATCTTCCCCGAGGTCGGCTTCTACTAGTTTTTCCATTCGTCTGTAAAGAATTCGTGTTAGTATTTTGCAGCTGTGGCTTATTAAACTGATTGTTCGATAATTTTCACATCTGTTAACACCTGCTTTCTTTGGGATTGGAATTATTATATTCTTCTTGAAGTCTGAGGGTATTTCGCCTGTTTCATACATCTTGCTCACCAGATGGTAGAGTTTAGTCAGGACTGGCTCTCCCAAGGCCGTCAGTAGTTCCATTGGAATGTTGTCTACTCCGGGGGCCTTGTTTCGACTCAGGTCTTTCAGTGCTCTGTCAAACTCTTCACACAGTATCGTATCTCCCATTTCATCTTCATCTACATCCTCTTCCATTTCCATAATATTGTCCTCAAGTACATCGCCCTTGTATAGACCCTCTATATACTCCTTCCACCTTTCTGCTTTCCCTTCTTTGCTTATAACTGGGTTTCCATCTGAGCTCTTGATGTTCATACAAGTGGTTCTCTTATCTCCAAAGGTCCCTTTAATTTTCCTGTAGGCAGTATCTATCTTAACCCTTGTGAGATAAGCCTCTACATCCTTACATTTGTGCTCTAGCCATCCCTGCTTAGCCATTTTGCACTTCCTGTCGATCTCATTTTTGAGACGTTTGTATTCCTTTTTGTCTGCTTCATTTACTGCATTTTTATATTTTCTCCTTTCATCAATTAAATTCAATCAATTAAATTCAATATTCCTTCTGTTACCCAAGGATTTCTACTAGCCCTCGTCGTGTAAAAGAAATGCGGAGAGGTCCTCTTAGCTCATGTTAGTAGCCAACGGCCACTTGCACCACAAATTATTGCAGAAGCAGCTGTTGCCGTGGTAGAGAAATGCTGGACCCAATGTGCGATCTTCATGAGAGCTGAACATCACACTGTTCACCATTGGAAAAGTGCTGTGAACAGGTGTGGAATGTTATGTGTACAAACTTCCATGCTAACGGGGCTGCAGATGGTGTCACAATGAGCAACGTCGAACGTAAATATCGCACGCAATCAAAAAATGTTGCCAAGTCATGTTAATATTAAAATGTGTTTCTTTCAATGCTTCATTCGTTATTTCTTTTATGGATCTCCTTACAAACGTTTCTACAATGTTTCATTGCCCTAAGATCACTCTTTTCTCATGAGGCGCCACGCAAATAGCATAAGTTTAACTATAACCGCCCTGTAACTGCACACTTTTGTTAGGTGCCTGTTAACAGCCGTCAAGTAATTCATGAAATGATCATCAGCTGTTATATTGGAAACGTTAAGCATCAACCGGTTTCACTCTTATACCATTATCAACGGATATCCCTTGTATAGATATTCGTTGATGACAACCTAAGACTGAAACCGGTTGATGCTTAAAGTTTTCAATCAAAAAACTGATGGTTTTATTTGCATTTCATTAATCCTGTAATTAAACAGCATGAATAAACGCTAATTCGGTACTGGAATGCCTTTCATAGTTGGTAGTTACATTATTCAAAACTTCCTGGCTTCCTTGGACGATATATAAAACAGCTCCTTGCCACGCACCGCAAACAGCCAACAAAAGACCAGTTAAGTGGTACTGCTATGTGGATGATGCCTTGGTAGTGTGCCACACAATGAATAGGAGTTGGATGTCTTGTTGTTACATCTCAGAAGTATATATGCAAAAAAAAACTCTATTTAACGATGTTTAGCCCCACCAAGTCCGTAGATCGTGGTCTTGCGGTAGCCTTCTCGCTTCCCGCGCGCGTGGTCCTGGGTTCGATTCCCAAAGGGATATGGAATTTTCTCCGCCTCGAGATGGATGGGTGTTGTGTGTCTTTCATCATAATTCCATCATTATTGACTCGCAAGTCGCCGAAGTGGCGTCAGCTAAAAAGGACTTGCAATACGGCGGCCGAACAACACCCCCCATAGGGTCTCCCGGCCAATGATGCCAGAGGATCATTTTTTTTTCAGACCCACCAAGAAAATTAGGGAATGCTTAACAATGACAAAGACATATGGCATCCACTAGTGACACATGGGATACATAAAATTCCGTGTAGTTGTGAGCAAGAATACAAGGAAACCAAAACCAAGAGAGCTAACACTGACATAGCAGAACAACAAAGCAACTTTTTTCTTTTTATTTGTGTGCTAGAGCCACAAATTTGTTGAAGGACAACGCCATTTTCCACGTTGGCTATTACATTATCACTTTTCGTTACACCACGTACAGCTGAATCCAGCTATTAGCCATTTTCGAGTGCGTACTCCTAAATTTTTAAAACACGGGTGGGGGGGACAACGTCCTATACCCGTCAACGCTTCAAAATTACTGCTGCTGTTGAGGCGCACTTACATCAAAGTAAAATTCCATAGTATATCACACAGAACATTGCTCTACGCGGGTTGATTCGACACTATCCAGTTAACGGTAAACAACTGTTCAAAGACGTACTGACAGTCACCATTGGCCAGCTGGTCACACTTACCGGTATCTGTGCAAAGACATAGTGCCAAACTGTTATATATCTTTTAAGCTTATATACAGACTGAATGACGAATGAAAATTTGCACCTAGACAATAATTCGAACCCAGGTATCCTGCTCATGCTGCTGGAATCATCGTGGCGTGCTGGAATCATCGCGTCGTGCTGGTCAGGCGGGCGCTGTGGTTGCTGATCCTACGCTCCCATGCATTTGTTTGATGTGGGCGTGATCCCCCACCACCGAATGGCCTCACAACAGTATATTTATCAACCCATAATTAATTGCCGGTTCCTGAAGGTCAAACATTATGCTTCGAACCGGTCATCGAATAAAACTGAGAAAATTACTAAAATCTGCAGCAGATGATTATCCTACACTACTGGCCATTAAAATTGCTACACCAAGAAGAAATGCAGATGATAAACGGGTATACATTGGACAAATATATTATACTAGAACTGACATGTTATTACATTTCCACGCAATTTGGGTGCATAGATCTTGAGAAATCAGTACCCAGAATAACCACGTCTGACCGTAATAACGGCCTTGATACGCCTGGGCATTGAGTCAAACAGAGCTTGGATGACGCGTACAGGTACAGCTGCCCATGCAGCTTCAACAAGATACCACAGTTCATCAAGAGTAATAAGTGGTGTATTGTGACGAGCCAGTTGCTCGGCTACCATTGACCAGACGTTTTCAATTGGTGAGAGATTTGGAGAATGTGCTGGCTAGGGTAGCAGTCTAACATTTTCTATATCCAGAAAGCCCCGTACAGCACCTGCAACATGCAGTCGTGCATTATCCTGCTGAAATGTATGGTTTCGCAGGGATCGAATGAAGGGTAGAGCCACGTGACGTAAGAAATCTGAAATGTAACGTCCACTGTCCAAAAGGCCGTCAATGCGAACAAGAGGTAACCGAGACGTGTAACCAGTGGCTCCGTGACACCGGTGACGTCACAACTCGGCCACACTACATTTAGAAGGCGTACTGCGTTATGCCCAGCGTTTATGGTATCTGCCCCTGAATCTAAAAGTGATAGGAATGTTATTTAAATTGATGTATACACAGATGGTGTTACTGATTCCAGTACTTGATAGAAACAACTACAGTTCCATTTAAAAAATTGTATATTTTTGCTGTAACTCTTTGGATAATAACACAATAAACAATGTTCATAGCTCCGCAGACTTTGTAAGGTTTCTTATTGTGACCTACATCAATAAATATTTCCGTCGCCTATTACTTTGTAACTTACAGAGGCAGACACATTTAGTGAAACACCCTGTATATATATAACACTGAGATGTGCAGCATTTAATGGTAAAACGAGGATGGAAGCAGGACAGTCCTCTCCTGCACGCAGTTGGCATATATATACTCTGGCCTAATGTTGATGGTACACAGTAAGTGCGCCAACAGACTTAACACGTACAACAGTACCAACGGAAAAGGAATGGCTGCTAGTACAATTACTAATTTCTTAGAGTTACAGATAAACACAAACTTATCCGCTAGGACTCTGGCCTCATTGCATGTTTACTGATTTTCAAAGATGTGGATGCTGTATAAAGACGGCAGAAGATCTATTCATATGACTTTACAACCCAAGCTATTCTTGTTCAATTAAGTTACAATTTCTGCCTCTTTCAAGTAATAGAGCGATCGAAAAATGTTCTGATAAGCTGTAAGATCTATTGCTTACTGAAAGACACGATCTCATTCCACTGGAATCAAAGGAATAAAGATTGAGTTGGCCATTAAATTAGTCAATATAAGTGATGAACCATATGTCTTGGAAAATGAAATTAGAGGTGAACAAAATGGGTCTGCATTAAGTGCATTACTGAGAAGAATATGATACAAGTTACATAATGGGGAGTTAAGGTGTGAGCATGCAAATAACGTTATGCGAATTATCCAGCATGTAACAGTGAAATATCGTAAGTGTGAGTGTGTTGTTGACTGACGTTGTGCACATAATATGATCTAGGTATAAGGAATTATTAAACTAACACTGTAAAGACATCTTAGATTACATCAAAACATACAGAGGACAGCACCACACTAAAACAAATTTTTGTTTTACATTATGAATATGAAATGGTTACATTGTACTGATCATGACCATTGGTCAGAGTTGATTATGGCAAGATTCTTGTTACAGAGCCGGCCGGGGTGGCCGAGCGGTTCTAGGCGCTACAGTCTGGAACAGCGCGACCGCTACGGTCGCAGGTTCGAATCCTGCCTCGGGCATGGATGTGTGGGATGTCCTTAGGTTAGTTAGGTTTAAGTAGTTCCAAGTTCTAGGGGACTGATGACCTCAGACTTTAAGTCCCATAGTGCTCAGAGCCATTTGAGCCATCTTGTTACAGACGTGAGCATTTTCATGTCCTAATGTGCTACGTTTATGAACAATATACCGAAACCTATTTAGTACTCTTGATGAAGAGGGCATTGTACAGTTATGCAGAGTCTACTGTAAAGAAAACAATGAAAGTACTAATGCACCCTCAGAGTTCTGTCGAATACATCGAGGAGACTAGAGGTGCGTGTCACTGCCACATGATCACACAAAAGGGCGTGGTTCGCTACACTTATTCCGGTATGTCTTTCCACAGAGTGTGGTGAGTGAGATGTGATGAGTCAGATGGCAGTGCATTGCTGTATGTGGAATTTATGTGAGGCCCATACTCTCCACTGCTGCTGCATTAGGTGCAAAGGGCTGGACGGCCGTGGACACATCCTAGGCTAGCGCTGTCTTGGGCAGCAATAACAACTGTACATCAGCCAACTGTTGTGGCGGTGGGCATAGACGTAAGGACTATCCTCTGGTCGCCGTCCTCTCGGTGCGTCGAGTCTCGTCCAGGCCAGCAACACGAATCTTCTGCACTGAGACAAAGGATCACTGAGAGCTCATGAGCAATAACAAATGAAATGAAACAGAGTAGGGCTCGCATCTGTGTGCCCTATTGGAAGAACTGTCATTGGAAGTATCCATTGCATGTTAGTAACATGACATGTTTGTTAACATCACATGTTTGTAACATGACACGTTTTCAGGAATTGCTACTGTCTTCAGGAGAGTGGAGTCGAAACGTCTTTCATCCTGAAATTGGGACAAGTATCTCAGGCGGCGTGCTTGTTGCAGGCGAGTTAAGAGGAGAGTATAAAGTGGAGGCCGTGGCGGCACTGCTTTGTCTTCCGGTAAGGGTTGGGCCGCTTTGTGCCAGGGCCGATCTGAAAGCCGCGAAAGCGAGACGATAAGCGGACACGCGCCGTGCGTGACGTGTGGGGGTGGCGTGCGCGGCCGTGGCCGTGATAAATTACTTCCGCTATCGTGGCCTGGCCTGCCGCGGGACGTGTCGTGTCGCGTCGTGGCTGGCGACCGTGCCAGGAATTCGCCACCCCCAACATTCCGCGCTCAGCGCCCGTGCCTACTGGGCCGACAGCCCCCTGTTCCCAGCTTTATTTGTTACACCGCCAGTCTCCCTTATTGTGATGGAGATAAAGGGTTTGTGTGACGGCTCCCGTGGCAGATTAGCTAATTTTTTATATTGAATTCATTTAGGAACTTTCTGGCCATACCATTCAAGCAATCGCAAAGCAACGAACGACATGGCTACATTACTAAAGAACAAGTATTGATGCAGGCCGCCTCGAATTTCTCTCTTGTGCCAACATCTTCATCTCAGAGCAGTACTTATAACCTACGTCGTCAATTATTTTCTGGATGTATTCCATTGTCTTGTCTTCCTCTGCCGCTTTTACTCTCTCCAGTATCCTTTAGTACTATGCAAGTTATTCCATGGCATCTTAACAGATGTCGTGTCATTCTGTCCCTTCTTCTTGTCAGTGTTTTCCATATCTTCTTTTTTCCCCCATTCTGCGCAGAACCTCCTCATTCCTTGAATCAGATTTTCACTCTGCAGCGGAGTGTGCGCTGATATGAAACTTCCTGGCAGATTAAAACTGTGTGCCCGACCGAGACTCGAACTCGGGTCATTTGCCTTTCGCCAGCAAGTGCTCTACCATCTGAGCTACCGAAACACGACTCACGCCCGGTACTCACAGCTTTACTTCTGCCAGTATCCGTCTCCTACCTTCCAAACTTCCTGCACGGTTCGCAGGAGAGCTTCTGTAAAGTTTGGAAGGTAGGAGACGGATACTGGCAGAAGTAAAGCTGTGAGTACCGGGCGTGAGTCGTGCTTCGGTAGCTCAGATGGTAGAGCACTTGCCGGCGAAAGGCAAAGGTCCCGAGTTCGAGTCTCGGTCGGGCACACAGTTTTAATCTGCCAGGAAGTTTCATATCAGCGCACACTCCGCTGCAGAGTGAAAATCTCATTCTGGAAACATCCCCCAGGCTGTGGCTAAGCCATGTCTCCGCAGTATCCTTTCTTTCAGGAGTGCTAGTTCTGCAAGGTTCGCAGGAGAGCTTCTGTAAAGTTTGGAAGGTAGGAGACGGATACTGGCAGAAGTAAAGCTGTGAGTACCGGGCGTGAGTCGTGCTTCGGTAGCTCAGATGGTAGAGCACTTGAGAGGTGGCATGAGCCCCCTCTCATATTTCTATCTTACGATTCTCCTCTATAATTGCATGCGGTGGAAAGTTGCTATTCCTTCACGCGCGGACTTCCCACGCAGCGTCTCTCGTCACCCGGGTGGTCCGGTGACAGGCGGGCTCTGCTGATCTGGAAAGCTTTAAGCCGACGGGTGTGAGGAAGTCGAGTGAATGCTTTGCAGACACCGACATTGTCAAGAGGCACGCCCGCAGAGCTTGAAGTAGTGGCTGGGCTAGAGTTTCCGTTACTTCGCAGAAACTTAGCGAAAACACTTTCTGGCGGGCTACCAGCGAGGCGTGGGAATGACTTGTGTACCCAGGCAGCTGTGGCGGGAAAATTCCCGCACTTTCTGCAAAATAGTAACTGTGATTGGCTTGCTCAGGGCATAGCTCCGTGACGTAACAAGATCGGCGCAGAAATTGGCGCCAAGAATCTCCATTGGTGGAATGGTAGCGTTCCGGCAATGGAGTGGAATTTCCGCCGGTTTTCGAGTTGCTGATTGGAACGTTTAACCACGGCCACTGTCGTGGGGGCGGGAATGTTCTGTGTTCGGTTTTTGTACGGGTGCTCTTGTGGGTAGTCGTCTCTCGCCTTTCGGTCGAGGACGTCGAAGCAACCAGCCAACGGCTCCGGTATGGCAGATCGTGTTCTGGGAGTCAAGAAGTCGGTTTGGTAATGTATGTCCGCAGCACCGGCAGATAGGGATTTTCCTAGGTGACAATCAGAGCTCAGCAGAGTGCGCCTGTTCGTCTTTTTTTTTTCCTAACTTTGTTCTGTCTTGGGTAGCAGCAATTAATGGTGGGTTGGCTATGTGTTTTCTCTAAGAATTGAGTTGCTAGGAATTGGCTGCACATACCACTTCGTCATAATCCTCACAATCTAGTTTAGGGACAACTTCAATTTCACAGCGTTTGTTTAAGTATCCAATTAGAGCCAATTTGATATATTGTTAATGTTTCATGTGTTGTTGTTTATTATTTTGTGTTTAGTCTTAATAAATCATATTGTTATTTTGGACAGAACTTTCATTCTGTTAATAGATAGAGCAACCCCATCATTCCTCACTATGTTAATGAAACCTTCGTTTAATTAACTTATTTAACAAATTAAATTATTGCAGGTGCCAAACTCTCTTCTACTCCACTGGCAGGGTTGATTAGAGTCAGTTCGCGTATTTTTTTTATCCTTGTGCAACAGGAAAAGTTGGAGTTAGAAAAGGGGGGGCTTAGAGCATCATGTACATATGTAAATTCTCTAAGAATTGAGTGTTAAAAACACTGCTAGCCCCGGCACCTCGCACACTTGCCGGCGAAAGGCAAAGGTCCCGAGTTCGAGTCTCGGTCGGGCACACAGTTTTAATCTGCCAGGAAGTTTCATATCAGCGCACACTCCGCTGCAGAGTGAAAATCTCATTCTGGAAACATCCCCCAGGCTGTGGCTAAGCCATGTCTCCGCAGTATCCTTTCTTTCAGGAGTGCTAGTTCTGCAAGGTTCGCAGGAGAGCTTCTGTAAAGTTTGGAAGGTAGGAGACGGATACTGGCAGAAGTAAAGCTGTGAGTAACGGGCGTGAGTCGTGCTTCGGTAGCACAGATGGTAGAGCACTTGCCGGCGAAAGGCAAATGTCCCGAGTTCGAGTCTCGGTCGGGCACACAGTTTTAATCTGCCAGGAAGTTTCATATCAGCGCACACTCCGCTGCAGAGTGAAAATCTCATTCTGGAAACATCCCCCAGGCTGTGGCTAAGCCATGTCTCCGCAGTATCCTTTCTTTCAGGAGTGCTAGTTCTGCAAGGTTCGCAGGAGAGCTTCTGTAAAGTTTGGAAGGTAGGAGACGGATACTGGCAGAAGTAAAGCTGTGAGTACCGGCCGTGAGTCGTGCTTCGGTAGCTCAGATGGTAGAGCACTTGCCCGCGAAAGGCAAAGGTCCCGAGTTCGAGTCTCGGTCGGGCACACAGTTTTAGTCTGACAGGAGTTTTCTCCTCATTCCTTACTTTATCAGTCCACCTAATTTATAGCATTCCTCTGTAGCATCACATCTCAAATGCTTCGCTTCTTTCTAGTTCCGGTTTTCCCACAGTCCATGTTTCACTACCACACAACCTTATGCTCCAAGCATACATTCTCAGAAATTTCTTCCTCTAATTAAGGCCTATGTTTGATACTAGCAGACTTCTCTTTGCCAGGAATACCTTTTTGCCAATGGTAGTGTGCTTTCGATGTCCTCCATTCTGCGTCTGTCAAAGGCTGTTTTGCTGCCTAAGAAGCAGTTTCCCTTAACTTCATCTACTTACTACTACACCAACCTATTTGCCAAGTAGCATGCTCAACTACTATGACAGTCGTTTAGTCATATACAAGGGGGTGTTGAAAAGTAGTGCTTCCTAATTCTTATGTGAAAATCCTTGAACATTTTTAAATGAGAGAAACGTTACCAGCATTCTAAATCTGTATTCTTCATTTCTATATATTTCCAGCCCTCTGCCGCTAGGGGGCGCAGAATTTTTACGTTTACTTGGCGGTGTTTAATGTAACTATGTCGGGGCATGACAAGCAGCGTCTTTTAATCGAGTTTCGAATTTGAAGAGCTAGTCGACAAATGGAGCACTCTCTCCATCAGCAAGAAAAAGTTAAAGCTCACACGTTTACTAAGATATCAGCAACAATTGGTCTCTTTAGGTTCATCGTCATCGATCGTCTTCCATACAGTCCCGCCCTGACCCCATCCGATATTTATCTGTTTTCAAAACTTAAACAACATCTTCGAGGACTTCAGTTTGATAATGATCTAGTGGCACGGGGAGAGGTGAAGTCGTTGCCCTGACATCAAGTCAAACATTCTACAGTAACAGTATTAACAAATGGGTTTTTCGTTACGAAAAATGTGTTCGTCGCCAGGGTGAGTTTGTTTGGATATAATTACGTAGACATGATGACTAAAAATTTACAATATTACAATATTGATAACATTTGTTTTATTTTTAAAATCTGTAAGAATTTTTACACACAAAATTCGGAGACATTACGTTTCAGCACGCCCTCGTAGACTGCAGTAGACTGCATATATTTGACCAGACCTTCTGTCAGTCTACTGCAGAAGTTCATAGCTGGTAAACAAGGAATAACAGCAATTTGCAGTTGTAAATGGAAACTCACGTATGTAGGTAAATGAACCGAATACGCGTCAGAATATATGAGAGAAAAACTGGCAGTTTAAGATTAGAAGAAGAAACATTTCACAATAAAGGGTTACCGACCATCAGCTCCATACCTGTTCTGACCACAGTAAAAATTTTAATGACTGTTGGTCATAGTCGACGTGCGATGTTAACTGAGAGATCATAAGTTGTACGATTCTGACCATGTATCTTATATGAACATGTGGGTCTACGGATCTCTATACAATTTTCAGGCCTATAAGTTTCCCACTACTTAACTAAGATACATGCAGCACGCAGACTAATAATCGCTTTTGGCAGCTTAGAATGAGGAGCTCAATGATTAGAAATGAAGAAAGAACAGGATAATTCAAACAGAAAAAAGCGGGAAGATGGAGCAAATACTTGGAGTAATTTTGTAGTTGCCCACAAGAAAACAGGACAGTTGGAAACAAGATGATAAGGACGAGATACAAGATAATGGTAGAGATACAATACTGATTTATGGATAGAAACAAATACCCAGTTATTGATTAAATACTAGCGCGATTCTCGCAAACTTCATGCCAAAGCCGCGGCAAGAAGTGTAGAAGGTGGCTGATGTATACGTAACTCGAAAATTTCCATCAAGTTTCGAATATATGTATTTGTTGTACTTGTTCCGAAGAAAGAAAGGTGATTATGATTCAAACTTTTAATTTTTGTATAATGAGTAATGCTAATGTACAAAATCCCGCATTTTCCCCCCGATTATCGGACTGCTTTAGCCTTACCCATATTGAAACGACTAATATTGGAACTGTTAGACCTATGTACATCTGCACATACTATTACCGATCACTTGCGGATGAACATAAACTATGTGAAATTGAGGAAGAATTGGAGAAAATCGACTGGTCTCTTGTTACTTCGAGCGAAGCGCGTTGAAAAGAGGAACAGAGTAGAACACTAAAATCAGGAAACATTCTGTACCATTGAGGAAAACCAGATGGAGAAATAAATGGTGTTAGGTTCGTAATAAATAACTCCGTAATTGATAAGGAATCAGTAACATAAGGGACATCAACTAGGATTGCTATTAAAATATCTAAGACATATGCCACATGCCAGAGTTGGTGTCAACAAACAAGGAGATGTGTCAGTGGATTACCATACAATCGATGAATGAAATGAAAGAACCGAAACAATTGTTTAGAGTAGTGAACAGAATAATGTATGCACAATGAACAACTCTTTTAAGGAACACCGCAATAGGAAATGGACATGGAGAAGCGCAAATAGTGTGGCTCTGAATCATGTACATCTTACTATTGCAAGTCAAAACAGAATAATCACTGACGTTTCAGTTAGAAACAAAATAACGAGGGGCGTTCAGTAAACAATGCAATTCATTTTTTTCTGAAAGCAAGTTGGTTTAATTCAGGACTGCAGTACACCATATTATTCCCCACTCTTTTAGCTACAAAACCCTGTTCATCAACATAATCTCCGTTCAGTTTCACGGCCATACTCTACCCGTGGTCTAGGGGTAGCGTCTTTGATTCATAATCAACACGACTTCGGTCCCGTGTTCGACCCCCGCCACTGCCTAAATTTTGATAAATAATCAGCATTGGCGGCCGAAGACTTCCGGCATAAGAAGTCAGCCTCATTCTGCCAACGGCCTTGTCAAAGAGGGCGGAGGAGCGGATAGAGGTTCAGGGCACTCTCTTGTCCTAGGGGTGGGAAATTGCCCCTAAAGGCGGAAGAATCAGTAATGATCAACGACATGAGGATGCAGAAGGCAATGGAAACCACTGCATTAAAGACACGTAACGTGTATCCACAGGACGTGTGGCCTGTAATTGAAGAAGTGTCATGGTGATCTCTCCATTGGCAAAAGATTCCGGAATAGTCCCCCATTCGGATCTCCGGGAGGGGACTGCCAAGGGGGAAGTTACCATGAGAAAAAGACTGAATAATCTACGAAAGGATAACGTTCTACGAGTCGGAGCGTGGAATGTAAGAAGCTTGAACGTGGTAGGGAAACTAGAAAATCTGAAAAGGGAAATGCAAAGGCTCAATCTAGATATAGTAGAGGTCAGTGAAGTGAAGTGGAAGGAAGACAAGGATTTCTGGTCAGATGAGTATCGGGTAATATCAACAGCAGCAGAAAATGCTATAACAGGTGTAGGATTCGTTATAAATAGGAAGGTAGGGCAGAGGGTGTGTTACTGTCAACAGTTCAGTGACCGGGTTGTTCTAATCAGAATCGACAGCAGACCAACACCGACAACGATAGTTCAGGTATACATGCCGACGTCGCAAGCTGAAGATGAACAGATAGAGAAAGTGTATGAGGATATTGAAAGGGTAATGCAGTATGTAAAGGGGGACGAAAATCTAATAGTCATGGGCGACAGGAATGCAGTTGTAGGAGTAGAAGAAAAGGTTACAGGAGAATACGGGCTTGGGACAAGGAATGAAAGAGGAGAAAGACTAATTGAGTTCTGCAACAAGTTCCAGCTAGTAATAGCGAAGACCCTGTTCAAGAATCACAAGAGGAGGAGGTATACTTGGAAAAGGCCGGGAGATACGGGAAGATTTCAATTAGATTACATCATGGTCAGACAGATATTCCGAAATCAGATACTGGATTGTAAGGCGTACCCAGGAGCAGATATAGACTCAGATCACAATATAGTAGTGATGAGAATAGGCTGAAGTTCAAGACATTAGTCAGGAAGAATCAATACGCAAAGAAGTGGGATACGGAAGTACTAAGGAATGACGAGATACGTTTGAAGTTCTCTAACGCTATAGATACAGAAATAAGGAATAGCGCAGTAGGCAGTACAGTTGAAGAGGAATGGACGTCTTTAAAAAGGGCCATCACAGAAGTTGGGAAGGAAAACATAGGTACAAAGAAGGTAGCTGCGAAGAAACCATGGGTAACAGAAGAAATACTTCCGTTGATTGATGAAATGAGGAAGTACAAACATGTTCCGGGAAAATCAGGAATACAGAAATACAAGTCGCTGAGGAATGAAATAAATAGGAAGTGCAGGGAAGCTAAGACGAAATGGCTGCAGGAAAAATGTGAAGACATCGAAAAAGATATGATTGTCGGAAAGACAGACTCAGCATACAGGAAAGTCAAAACAACCTTTGGTGACAATAAAAGCAACGGTGGTAACATTAAGAGTGCAACGGGAATTCCACTGTTAAATGCACATGACAGAGCAGATAGGTGTAAAGAATACATTGAAAGCCTCTATGAGGGTGAAGATTTGTCTGATGTGATAGAAGAAGAAACAGGAGTCGATTTAGAAGAGATAGGAGATCCAGTATTAGAATCGGGATTTAAAAGAGCTTTGGAGGACTTACGATCAAATAAAGTAGAAGGGATAGATAACATTCCAACAGAATTTCTAAAATCATTGGGGGAAG
Organism: Schistocerca cancellata; assembly: GCF_023864275.1. Classification (NCBI taxonomy): domain Eukaryota; kingdom Metazoa; phylum Arthropoda; class Insecta; order Orthoptera; family Acrididae; genus Schistocerca; species Schistocerca cancellata. The sequence continues at coordinate 699,877,773 of NC_064630.1, read as the reverse complement.
TGGCAACAAAACGACTATTCACGTTGGTGTGTAGAATATATGAGTCTGGCGGTATACCATCTGACTTTCGGAAAAGCATCATCCACACAATTCCGAAGACGGCAAGAGCTGACAAGTGCGAGAATTATAGCACAATCAGCTTGACAGCTCATGCATTGAAGCTGCTTACAAGAATAATATACAGAAGAATGGAAAAGAAAATTGAGAATGCGCTAGGTGACGATCAGTTTGGCTTTAGGAAAAGTAAAGGGACGAGAGAGGCAATTCTGACGTTACGGCTAATAATGGAAGCAAGGCTAAAGAAAAATCAAGACACTTTCATAGGATTTGTCGACCTGGAAAAAGCGTTCGACAATATAAAATGGTGCAAGCTGTTCAAGATTCTGAAAAAAATAGGGTTAAGCTATAGGGAGAGACGGGTCACATACAATATGTACAACAACCAAGAGGGAATAATAAGAGTGGACGATCAAGAACGAAGTGCTCGTATTAAGAAGGGTGTAAGACAAGGCTGTAGCCTTTCGCCCCTACTCTTCAATCTGTACATCGAGGAAGCAATTATGGAAATAAAAGAAAGGTTCAGGAGTGGAATTTAAATACAAGGTGAAAGGATGTCAATGATGCGATTCGCTGATGACGTTGCTATCCTGAGTGAAAGTGAAGAAGAATTAAATGATCTGCTGAACGGAATGAACAGTCTAATGAGTACACAGTATGGTTTGAGTGTAAATCGGAAAAAGACGAAGATAATGAGAACTAGTAGAAATGACAACAGCGAGAAACTTAACATCAGGATTGATGGTCACAAAGTCAATGAAGTTAAGGAATTCTACTACCTAGGCAGTAAAATAACCAATGACGGACGGAGCAAGGAGAACATCAAAAGCAGACTCGCTATGGCAAAAAAGGCATTTCTGGCCAAGAGAAGTCTACTAATATCAAATACCGGCCTTAATTTGAGGAAGAAATTTCTGAGGATGTACGTCTGGAGTACAGCATTGTATGGTAGTGAAACATGGACTGTGGGAAAACTGGAACAGAAGAGAATCGAAGCATTTGAGATGTGGTGCTATAGACGAATGTTGAAAATTAGGTGGACTGATAAGGTAAGGAATGAGGAGGTTCAACGCAGAATCGGAGAGGAAAGGAATATGTGGAAAACACTGATAAGGAGAAGGGACAGGATGATAGGACATCTGCTAAGACATGAGGCATGAGGGAATGACTTCCATGGTACTAGAGGGAGCTGTAGAGGGCAAAAATTGTAGAGGAAGAAAGAGATTGGAATACGTCAAGGAAATAATTGAGGACGTAGGTTGCAAGTGCTTCTCTGAGAGGAAGAGCTTAGCACAGGAAAGGAATTCGTGGCGGCCGATGACTGATGACAAAAAAAACATAACTCTACAAAAAAAAAAAACACAACTCTACAGTACTGGGAGAGCCTGTATGCCCGCATGGTACCACTCTACTGCTGAATGTTGGGGATAAAGTCTAAAGTCTTGCTGGATCAATAATCTCATCATCATCCATGAACAGCTTCCCATATAGTGCATCCTTCATTGGACCAAATAGAGAAGTCGTAAGGTGTGATATCCGGGCTGTAGTGTGGATGAGGAAGAACATTCCAATCAAGTTTTGTGAGCTCCTCTAGCCTGCGTTGACTCTGTAAGGTCGATATAATTTCGCACCTTACAAGGACTCATCCACATATTTCGCAGTGATCTACAAACACAATTAGGTATCATGTGATAGGTTGTAGATGATATATATGACTATATAAAGGAGACTGACATTGTCACGTACGTCTTGTAAATAACTGTTAACGCTTATTGCATGAAAGATGATATAGTGTCTTTATTATAAAATCGGCGTAATGAATGATTGCCTATACGATTAGAGGTTGGAACGCCAATGGAAATGAAACGGCTGGCGGAACTGAAGCCCTGGGTGGAGGGCCCATACAGGTGTGTTTGTGCTGCTTAAACACAGGAAACAGCAAGACGGATGTCGTAGCACCTAAGCGCTGGAGCACAATAGAGTCGCGACCGGCCGATATTGTAGCCGAACCGGAAGATTTATACTTCGGAAACGCTGAAAATCTTGGACGCAGACGAGAGGAACGAAGAAGCGGCACCTCTGAAACCACGCAGACTGGGTTATTTCCAAGGATTTTTACTCTGAAGCATAACATTGTACGAGTATAGGTTTTTCCTCGCGAACTTTCCGCGCTGGACTACAAGAGACTAAAATATGGTTGTTTGGCGTTCGGAAGAATCTGTAGGGAGGGGGAATATTCCGTGGTTGCGGGAATACGATTCGTTTCCGGAATTACGATGGTGGGGAGCCAAGCTTTGCTGGGAAGCCAGCGCTGGAGAGACGCTGTCTTCAGTTTTGAGCTCCCGTGTGTGACAGTCGCTCAGTATCAGCTTCTTGTTGGTAAGGCCGGACTTGCTGTCTGTGCTCTCACGAGATTTTATAGTTAGAACGGTTAGACACTGTACTGTTGTGAACTTATACGATTCTGGATTTCGCCTCCGGGTTGGTAGTCGTCGTTGAGTACTCAGCGTTCAGTGATTGAGAGCACTTCTTCTGCCTATACTTACGTTGAGACGTTGTCTGAACTCCGTCCTCGTGGCTGGGAGTTCGCGTTTCTCGTCTGTAGAACACAGAGAGGAGAAGACGGTATTAGAGTATAGTAGTCATAGGACCGCCTTCGGCTGTCCTACTCTTTGAAAGAGTTTATTTTGTGGCAGGAGTTGTTCCAACGTCGCAGGCATGTACGAGAACCAACACTCTGACGCACAGGACGCAGTACATGTGGTGATATTGCTAATTCCTTTGGATTATTAGGGGCTATAAGGCTAAACAGCTGTGATTACGAAGGATTTATTTCCACTGACGTTGCACTCCATTGTAGACCGTCTTTAAAAGTAGTGTCTTCTTGTGTTTGATACATAGATGATGTCAGTCATTTCGCGTCATATATTAGATCGCGCAGTCATAATAAAAGGGCAGAGTTGTTCACTGGGTCAGTAATTTTAGTTAGGAAATATAAACATTTGTAGTAAAGACTGTTTTTAATATACAATAAATGTATAAGCAGCAACAACGTTCATCATTTAGTATAATTAGTTCCCTTGATCATTCATTTCTGTTTAGGTTGGAATTTATATGTGAAAGAGCATTAAGAGATCCTAAGATCTGCTTCAGGGGGTAGTCAGACAGGGCCAAATCTTCATTTAGCGTTTATTATTTTCCGCTGCACACAGTCATTTAACACCTGCCTGCAGTAGCATCTTAGAGCTTGTGTGAAGCCTTGAGTTGTCGTGGAGAAGTTAGTTTGCCTTTTTGTAGCGATGAACACGCTGAAGTTGTTTCTCCACTTTACTGAGGGTGGGACATTAAGAAGAATAACTCCTTCAAAGTCACAGACGACCGTCGCCATGATTTTACCGGCTGAGGATGCGGGTTTGAACCTTTTCTTCTGCGGAGAGATGGTGTGGCGCCACTCCATGGATTGCCGTTTCGTTACCGGTTCGAAATGATGAATCCAAGTTTTATCGCCTGTAACGATGTTCGACATAAAATTGTCACGATCAGCCTCATAACGCGCAAGCAGTTCCGTACAGATGGTCCTTCGTTGCTCATCGTGGTCTTCCATTAGGCGGCGATTAACCCAGCTGGTGTGAGTACTCCAGTTGGCGAACCAGTGTGTCACCACTACCAACAGAGACGTCCAGTTTCCCAGCGAGATGTTTGATTGCGATCCGTCGACCACCTAGTATGAGAGCGTTCGCACATTCCAAAAACTGCAGGAGTCACAGCTTTGTGCGGCCAGCCAGAACGCTGGAGATGGGACAGGTTTGCGCGACCTTGCTGCGATGATATACGACGCGCCCAACGTCTCAGCCTGCCTTTTTCATTGGCAGGTCTCCGTAGACATTCTGCAAGCACCTATGAATATCTGTGATGCTCTGGTTCTCCACCAAAAGGAACACAATGACAGCTCTCATCTCCGCTACAGACGCCATTTTGAAGGCTACATATAATTCCATCACCTATCGTACTGTCGTGAAACCAAGAAGGGGTGAAGCGGGAATATTCCACGATGTCTCAAAACAAATACTTCATTTTTTCAACCGAAACTGGCCGAGAAAATGTATGTTACATTACTTACTGAACGCCGTTCGTGGCCACAGACTGGTAATTGCAGAAGTAAACATAAAAATTCAACAAAAGAGAAGGGAACTGGTATAGTTGAAGCAAAAAACTGTAAATGTGAATAAATTACGTGAAAAAGAAAGAGAATTACACGACTCTCTGGTCCGCAGATCGTGTGGTCTTGTGGTAGCGTTCTAGCTTCCCGTGCACGGGCTCCCAGGTTCGATTCCCGGCGGGGTCAGGGATTTTCCCTGCCTCGAGATGACTGGGTGTTGTTGTGTCGTCTTCATCGTCATCCATTCCCGCTACGGTCGGAAGAAGGCAACGGCAAACTACCTCCGCTAGGACCTTGCCCAGTCGGCGGTGCGGGTCTCCCGCACCGTTCCCTAAGCTCCTCGGAGTACGGGACCTCATCATCATCACCTCTGGGTGACATTAAAACAGTCAAGACAAGAAAAACAAAACTAAAACTGAAAAAGATATTGAGATCCAAATGAAAATTACTAAACAGTCGGGAGTTGACATCTGAAACCAGGACATTATTGTCAAAGAGCCAAGAGATGATACTTAGAGCAACTATTGACAGTATAGAATATTCAGAACTACGGAGTGTATAACGACGATGATAAAAGCAGATATAAAATAATACCACGAAAATACCATAAAATTAGAACTAGTGAATAAAATGGGTTGCAAACATATTAAGCAAGAGCTGATGGTTGGTGAAAAAGAAGTAACAACAATTGACAGTTATAAACGGCGCAAAACAGTTAAGGAAAAAATTCTACAGCATGTAAGGAATTTTTACGGCAGACTCATGAACCACAAGGAACAAGTTAGGCAAGTGACAATGACTATCGCCCAGAAATCTCCCAAAAGTTGCAACAAAAGCTATAAATAAAATGAAGAATAGCAAAGTAGGGATCATGATGGCTGACTATTGAACACTTGAACTTACGGGTTAAGAAACAGAAAAACATCTGACCAAGATCTCTACTGCTTGATTATTTAAAGGCAGCATTCCCGACCCCTGAACAAAGCACAAATAATCGTCCACACAAGAATGGAAGTATTCCAGACTCCAAGAACTGCGTGGAAACGCACAATTATAGAGGAAAGTAGGTGCTGCAGTGGTTATAGCAGAACTGACCATATAAACATCCTGATTTAAGTAATTAGTCAAGCCAATGAATATGAAATGCCAGTAAGCATGGTCTTTATAAACTTCCGTCAGCCATACTGCAGTTATGAAGGAACTGGCTGAGTAAGGTGTGCAAAAAAAGTACGCAAACATATTATGTAACATCTGTGATACCTCGCTGCCTCTGTCAGCATAAGAAAACACATGAGGGAATTTGCAATTTGAAGAGGAGTAAAGCCGGGTTACCCTCTATCCCCGAAACTAATTATAGAAATCCTTGAGATGGCAGTACGTGTAACGTCAGTTGTGAGAGCTAGTAAGTATTCTCGGCCTCTGGATCGCTGGCTACAGTAGACAGATTTTGTTAACTGTGGCGAGGCTTAGTTTCAAAATTCCGAAAGCCCACATTCTCATACGAATCCAGGAATATGTAACTACTTGCAACTTGTACTTCTGTAATTGGGTAGCAAGAAAAATATAAGGCGAGTCTCAAGAGTAGTGGCTTATCGGAAAAAATAGACTTCTTGTTTGTCGGGCTACGACTCTCCTGTTTAGTATCACCAACACCTTTTCCTAATCACTGTGCCGTCTCCGGAAACCAAAGACTAGCCTTTGACCGTGACTCTCATATACCTGTTTGTGCAGGTAAGTGAACCGTCCAACATTTCACTCAAGGGGACATTTGAAATGAACTACTAGTTCTTTGATACGCAGCGATGGAATCTATTATATTTATATACAGGGTGACCCAGAAGTTCGCTAACATTCGAACATTTAATACTTGACGGAATAATGTCGGCGGAAACGTAAAAATTGCTTGAAATTATATGGGGTTTTACTGGAAAAAAGGGCACCAAATGACCAACAGATTACGATTAATATGATAAAAAATGTTGGAACACGTGAGGAAATACTGACCTTACGACTTATCTTAGAAGAAAGATTAAGGAAAGGCAAACCTACGTTTCTATCATTTGTAGACTTAGAGAAAGCTTTTGACAATGTTGACTGGAATACTCTCTTTCAAATTCTGAAGGTGGCAGGGTAAAATACAGGGAGCGAAAGGCTATTTACAATTTGTACAGAAAGCAGATGGCAGTTATAAGAGTCGAGGAACATGAAAGGGAAGCAGTGGTTGGGAAGGGAGTGAGACAGGGTTGTAACCTTTCCCCGATGCCATTTAGTCTGTATATTGAGCAAGCAGTAAAGGAAACAAAAGAAAAGTTCGGAGTAGGTATTAAAATCCATGGAGAAGAAATAAAAACTTTGAGTTTCGCCGATGACATTGTAATTCTGTCAGAGACAACAAAGGACTTGGAAGAGCAGTTGAACGGAATGGACAGTGTCTTGAAAGGAGGGTATAAGATGAACATAAAAAAAAGCAAAACGAGGATGATGGAATGTAGTCGAATTAAGTCGGGTGATGCTGAGGGAATTAGATTAGGAAATGAGACACTTAAAGTAGTAAATGAATTTTGCTGTTTGGGAGCAAAGTAACTGATGATGGTCGAAGTAGAGAGGATATAAAATGTAGACTGGCAATGCCAAGGAAAGCGTTTCTGAAGAAGAGGAATTTGTTAACATCGAGTATAGATTTAAGTGTCAGGAAGTCGTTTCTGAAAGTATTTGTATAGAGTGTAGCCATGTATGGAAGTGAAACATGGACGATAAATAGTTTGGACAAGAAGAGAATAGAAGCTTTCGAAATGTGGTGCTATAGAAGAATGCTGAAGATTAGATGGGTAGTTCACATATCTAATGAGCAGGTATTGGTTCAAATGGTTCTGAGAACTATGGGACTCAACTGCTGAGGTCATTAGTCCCCTAGAACTTAGAACTAGTTAAACCTAACTAACCTAAGGGCATCACACACATCCATGCCCGAGGCAGGATTCGAACCTGCGACCGTAGCGGTCTCGGGGTTCCAGACTGCAGTGCCTAGAACCGCACGGCCACTTCTGAGGAGGTATTGAATAGAATTGGGGAGAAGAGGAGTTTGTGGCACAACTTGACCGGAAGAAGGGATCGATTGGTAGGGCATGTTCTGAGGCATCAAGGGATCACCTATTTAGTACTGGAGGGCAGCGTGGAGGGTAAAAATCGCAGAGGGAGACCAAGAGATGAATACACTTAGCAGATTCAGAAGATGTAGGTTGCAGTAGGTACTGGGAGATGAAGAAGCTTGCACAGGATAGAGTAGCATGCAGAGCTGCATCAAACCAGTCTTAGGACTGAAGACCACAACAACAACAAATGATACAAAAGCAATAATTAACATAACAACTGATTTTTAGCAAAGACGAGCAATTGCTCAACGTGCTGGCCGCCATTGACAGTAATACCTGTAGTCCAGGGACAATGTTGTGAAGAGCGCTGTACAGTATATCAGTAGGTCTGTTGAGAATTTGTCGTCGAATGTTGACTTCTAGCGTTCCTAATGATGTCGAACGATCGCGGTAGACTTGCGAATTCAGGTAACCCCACAACCAACAATCACACACATTGAGGCCTGGGGACCTGGGAACATGACGGGAGTGGCGGACCGTCACGCTATCCTCACCAAACGGTGTGTGCAAGAGATCTTTTATGCGTGTATGTATGGGGTAGAGCGCCATCATGGGTACAAGCCGTACCTTCCACCAGGTGTTTATTAGCCAGGATAGCAATGGTGCGACTCTGTAACATATCAGCGTACCTCGGAACTGTCACATTGACAGTTTTGAAAGGACCAACCCGCATTTCCTCGAAGAAGAAGAGTCCGATCAGGATTGATGTGGTACATTCTCACCACAGCGCTATTTTGTCGTTGTGCAGTGGCGTTTCTACGAATGTTCTAGGATTATCGGTAGCCCAAATTCAGCAGTTCCAAGTGTTGACAGACCCTCGGAATGATAAATGGGCTTTGTCGGCCCACAACACGCTTGACAACCAACCGTCTTCTTCCGTCATTTCATAAAGTACCCACACAGCAAAAGTGGCCCATCTGACTCCCTGTCTCATACATCTTATTTTATACATGATTGTCCTGCGGCGGAACTGAAGTATTGATGTCTAGCACAGTCTGTTTGTCGTTATTGGTTTCAATAAAGCTTCATGTCATTTCAGTCGCTTGTATCAAGTCTTACGTCTCTACCCACTTTATTCCGTGAATTAGTGCATTTGCGAATGTTAACTATATTTTAGAAGAAGTAGCTATCGTTATTTTTGTACTGTGCAGTTGCATTAGACTTCTTTTCGTTTCAGCGAATATTGATGAAATGAAGGAGCACCTAATTCGCCAGCTTGAGGCTGAGAGGTTGTAGGTATACAGCCTCGGGAACATTTGCTCCTCCCCAGCTCCAGCACATCAACCTTGTAAGTACACAATCTCCAAATTTGGTAGTATACAGGGTGGTCAAACGAAAAAACTACAAAGAACGAAACTTGTCTAGGTTGAAGGTGAAACCAGATGGCCTTATGGTTGGCTCTTTAGATGGCGCTGCCATAGGTCAAACGGATATCAACTACGTTCTTTTTTTTTAATATGAACCCCCATTCTTTATTACATATTTGTGTAGTACGTAAAGAAATATGAATGTTTTAGTTGGACCACTTTTTTCGCTTTGTGATAGATAGCGCTGTAATAGTCACAAATATATGGCTCACAATTTTAGACGAACAGTTGGTAATAGGTAGGTTTTTTAAATTAAAATACAGAACGTAGGTACGTTTGAACATTTTATTTCGGTTGTTCCAATGTGATACATGTACCTTTGTGAACTTATCATTTCTGAGAACGTATGCTTTCAATGCCGCTTCAACCACACGCGAGGTATGTGCCGGACATCCATCATGTTGGAAGTACATCGCCGTTCTGTCATACAGTGAAACATCTTGTAGTAACATCGGTAGAACATTACATAGGAAATCAGCATACATTGCACCATTTAGATTGCCATCGATAAAATGGGGGCCAGTTATCTTTCCTCCCATAATGCCGCACCATACATTAACACGCCACGGTCGCTGATGTTTCACTTGTCGCAGCCATCGTGGATTTTCCGTTGCCTAATAGTGCATATTGTGCTGGTTTACGTTACCGCTGTTGGTGAATGACGCTACGTCGCTAAATAGAACGCGTGCAAAAAATCTGTCATCGTCCCGTAATTTCTCTTGTGCACAGTGGCAGAACTGTACACCACGTTCAGAGTCGTCGCCATGCAATTCCCGGTGCATAGAAATATGGTACGGGTGCAATCGATGTCGATGTAGCATTCTCAACACCGGCGTTTTTGAGATTCCCGATTCTCAAGCAGTTTGTCTACTTCTGATGTGCGGATTAGCCGCGACAGCAGATAAAACACCTACTTGGTGTTGTCGCTCGTGGTTGAAGTTCCACATGTGGCTGAACACTTCCTGTTTCCTTAAATAACGTAACTATCCGGCAAACGGTCCGGACACTTGGATGATGTCGTCCGAGATACGGAGCAGCATACATAGCACACGCCCGTTGGGCATTTTGATCACAATAGCCGTACATCAACACGATATCGACCTTTTCCGCAATTGGTAAGCAGTCCATTTTAACACGGGTAATTTATCACGTAGCAAAAACCGTCCGCACTGGCGGAATGTTACCGTGATACCACGTGCTTGTACGTTTGTGACTTTTACAGCGCCATCTATCACAAAGCGAAAGAAGTGGTTCAACTAAAACATTCATCTTTCTTTACGTACTACACGAATATGTAATAAAAATGGGGGAGGGGGTTCCTATTTTTAAAAAAAACGCAGTTGATATCCGTTTGACCTATGGCAGCGCTGGCAGCGCCATCTAGCGGACCAACCATAGCGTTATCTGCTTTCCCCTTCAATCTACACGAGTTCTTTATAGTTTTTTCGTTTGATGCTTATTTCGAAAGATATTTGGCCCGGTGATTGTCCCTCGCTGTCACCCTGAAAGTACACAGAAAACAGTGTTTTGTTGCAGTGGTATATATTTTATATAAGAAAGTTGCCGCTTTCTGTTGTTCCTGTTACAGTAAATACAGATCAGTTGGTGCTCGAGAGTGACGAGACGTTGTAGGAGTTAGCGCAACAACAAAATCTCCTGAACTCCAGTCGCCCATATTAGATTGCAAGGAGGAAATGCCATCAAATTAGCAGAGTCTGCCAGAGAGGGCACAGTGTGTCCCGCACTCAAGAGACCTGGGACGACATTATGTCCTGGGAAAGACGGGATTAGGTAATACTTATTATATGTCTCTCTAAACAGTCACATCATTACAGTACACTGTGGTAAAGGTAAAGCGGCAGACGGTAACACCGTGACAGTGCAGTTCCATCCAGCACTCCTTGAACATGCAGGGTGTGTCTTGTAGCTGCCTCTGCTGCCACCCCCGCCGCCGCCACCCCCACTGCTGCCTCTGCTGCCCTGCTCTTGCATCTATTGGTCTCCACCCCTCTGGCCGCTAGATCTCTGACACCACAGGCAAACAGGTCGAGGCTAGGAGCTGCTGTTAGCTCATGGCAGCCATTCCCGGAGCGTGGACTGATTTAGCATCTCCTCGTGCTCCGCCAGGTCACCATAGCTAGAGTGTTCATACTGGTCTGGTGCGGCTTAGCCCCACCATTGGTGGTCTTGCAAGTCTGGTGCGCCACGCAGTTGACCTCCTCGCTTCACCCTGCAGTTCCCTTCACCTACAGGGTGGACTCAGTCTAGCCATAGCGATAGTTTTAGTAATCCTGTGACTGGCAGTAGAGGCGCACACCAGGCTAGTAGCGCCACACCACAGCTATACTACTCAGTGATTGAGAATGTTTTTGAGGACTCAGTCTGAGTTACTTATATAGAGAACCTTGTGAGAGTGTACTGTGATCGGACCACTTCCTTGAATCATACATTCCTGCTTCGGAAAGGGTACTTCTTTAGTGATCGATGATATCCCTCAATCAAGTGTGGTGCAGAATTATGCTGTGAACTACCACCCCTCATATTTTCGAGAAATTTCCTTCGCTATGCATGACCACATGTACTCTGGATCCCGCCTTTTATTACATAGCCCACGGGTTGTCTTCAAACGTTACGCTCAAGAAAATAAAGTGCAGCATTGAACTGTCATGCTTCTCTTCTTTGAGCAAGGGGTCCATTGGAGGGGCTTTGCCAATGTGTCCATAGGCATGCCAAGGCAAATAACTCATGGCTGGTTGAGATGTTCAACACACTGACGATTCGAAATACATCGTGTACCTCCATGTGAATAACTTAAACAGGCATGCCATGCTACAATCGCTGCCTATTGGTGGGTTTCGATGAGTGTTCAATGATGAATTTGATGGATTAGGTGAAACTTACCTTAGTGACGGGGTTGTGAGGTCGATTCTGGTGTAGGGTATTTTATGGAGGTGGAACTCATGTACCCTATTAGTTTGCATGATGCACACAGCGACTTGCTGCTGTGTGCAGAGCAACTACACTCCTGGAAATGGAAAAAAGAACACATTGACACCGGTGTGTCAGACCCACCATACTTGCTCCGGACACTGCGAGAGGGCTGTACAAGCAATGATCACACGCACGGCACAGCGGACACACCAGGAACCGCGGTGTTGGCCGTCGAATGGCGCTAGCTGCGCAGCATTTGTGCACCGCCGCCGTCAGTGTCAGCCAGTTTGCCGTGGCATACGGAGCTTCATCGCAGTCTTTAACACTGGTAGCATGCCGCGACAGCGTGGACGTGAACCGTATGTGCAGTTGACGGACTTTGAGCGAGGGCGTATAGTGGGCATGCGGGAGGCCGGGTGGACGTACCGCCGAATTGCTCAACACGTGGGGCGTCAGGTCTCCACAGTACATCGATGTTGTCGCCAGTGGTCGGCGGAAGGTGCACGTGCCCGTCGACCTGGGACCGGACCGCAGCGACGCACAGATGCACGCCAAGACCGTAGGATCCTACGCAGTGCCGTAGGGGACCGCACCGCCACTTCCCACCAAATTAGGGACACTGTTGCTCCTGGGGTATCGGCGAGTACCATTCGCAGCCGTCTCCATGAAGCTGGGCTACGGTCCCGCACACCGTTAGGCCGTCTTCCGCTCACGCCCCAACATCGTGCAGCCCGCCTCCAGTGGTGTCGCGACAGGCGTGAATGGAGGGACGAATGGAGACGTGTCGTCTTCAGCGATGAGAGTCGCTTGTGCCTTGGTGCCAATGATGGTCGTATGCGTGTTTGGCGCCGTGCAGGTGAGCGCCACAATCAGGACTGCATACGACCGAGGCACACAGGGCCAACACCCGGCATCATGGTGTGGGGAGCGATCTCCTACACTGGCCGTACACCACTGGTGATCGTCGAGGGGACACTGAATAGTGCACGGTACATCCAAACCGTCATCGAACCCATCGTTCTACCATTCCTAGACCGGCAAGGGAACTTGCTGTTCCAACAGGACAATGCACGTCCGCATGTATCCCGTGCCACCCAACGTGCTCTAGAAGGTGTACGTCAACTACCCTGGCCAGCAAGATCTCCGGATCTGTCCCCCATTGAGCATGTTTGGGACTGGATGAAGCGTCGTCTCACGCGGTCTGCACGTCCAGCACGAACGCTGGTCCAACTGAGGCGCCAGGTGGAAATGGCATGGCAAGCCGTTCCACAGGACTACATCCAGCATCTCTACGATCGTCTCCACGGGAGAATAGCAGCCTGCATTGCTGCGAAAGGTGGATATACACTGTACTAGTGCCGACATTGTGCATGCTCTGTTGCCTGTGTCTATGTGCCTGTGGTTCTGTCAGTGTGATCATGTGATGTATCTGACCCCAGGAATGTGTCAATAAAGTTTCCCCTTCCTGGGACAATGAATTCACGGTGTTCTTATTTCAATTTCCAGGAGTGTAGTTCTGTGAGGAGGCTCCAACCCAAATCCGATGACAACGCTCCGTGATAAGCATAGATATGTTATTCACTGTCGTAATCTCCAGCAGTGTCTCAGCTTGGGGATGGAGCTGGTTAGAACCAACCAGCCTATCTCCTTCAAGCAATCCCCCTGGTTTAAGGAGTATATTGATTTGAACACGAATCAGAGAGCTTCCATAACATATGACTTTCAGAAAGATTTTTTATAAGTGATTAATTCAATTTTTGGTTAAACATGGAGAATCTGAGGAAACGTTGTAGCATTTTGATTAGAACCGAATGGAATGGGCGTCGAGGCATCAGTAAATGCATCGCCATAACAGATTTTAAGTGGGTCACAATATTCAACGAGAACTTTATTGCTGTGGAGATGGCGAAAGTTGCAGTCGATTTCACAAAACCTATCTATTCGAGGAAGTGCATACTAGACCTCTCCAAACTAAACATGGACCAGTTCCACTACAGGTTTGCCAAAACTCATTTTGCAGATCCAGAGTCACTTTATGTGGACACACATAGCGTCATCTGATGGGTGAAGGACTGTGATCAATATAAAGTAATGAGGTGATATGGTAAAGAATTCGACACATCTTCTTACACAGCCGATATAATCTTTATGATATTGTTCCAAAGAACAAAAAGATAATTGGGCCTCTGAAATATAAGGCAAATGGGTCAGCAGTTGTGGAGTTTTATGTCTGCAAACAAAAATGTATGTGTATGACATTTTGAAAGGTACCACCCACAAATGGACTAAGGGTGCGCATTTTGTGGCGTCAAGAGCCCTCTCGATCGAAGACTATTTTCAGTGCCTCTATGATGCTCTACTGCAGACGCAGAATATATTGTGACAAACTAGTATTTGATCGAGAGGATATGAGGTGCACACCATGCTGCTGTCTAAAGTTAGTCTGTCGCCTCACGACGATAAATGGGTCATTCATGTGGATGGTACTGAAACTCAGCTATGCTGATATTATTCACTTGATGTGTGTGTGTGTGTGTACGTGCGTGTGTGTGCATAAGTGTGTGTGTGTGTGTGCATGTGTGTGTGTGTGTCTGTGTGTGTGTGTGTGTGTGTGTGTGTGTGTGTAAATGTTGTAAGGCCTGTTTATCATAGTGTACATACACTCAGTTCTATACAGTTTTATACATACTGTGGGGAAATATCCCCTTGCATCCCACATTTGCTTACATGGTTCTGTATTATGTAGACTTGTAGATATTCTACTGCATGGTCTGAGTCATTTGTAAATATAATAAATGATATGTGCTTATGAAGACATCCCTATGCACGCATATCAAGTAAGCCAACAACGAAAAAATGACATTAGTAAATGTACCTTGCAAACACCATGTGTGCTTCCATTGTTCTGCTCCATGTACACTTTTATATAGATTGGTCTTTAAGTTTCACTCGCTACCAGTCATTCAGTCCTATTAGTTTTTAGCGTAGATAGGCCCAGCTCATCAAAAAATATTCACAACCAGTGTTACTGCGCTCTGGAAAACTGTAAAAAAAATATTCTCAACCAGTGTTACTGAAAATTGTAAAAAATTCACAACCAGTGCTACTGTTTGGTGGATTGTATAACGTTTTGATTTTTGTAGTCGTAGTTACTAGTAATAGTGTGTAAGTTTAAAGTATCTCTGCTTTGAAAATATTAGATCCAAACTGTAGTGAGGCATAATTATTGATATCTATGCATTGAGATATCAGAACCAAATTGTATCTCAACAACTAAATTGTGTCTCCAGAACTACATCGTATCTCAATAATCAAATTGTAATCTCAAGAACCAAATTGTGTCTGCGAGAATTGGATAAACTAAAAATTCGTAACCATACATCTTTGTTGGTATTATTTACAGAAAACCCATCCTAATTGTGTGTATAAAATACACAAAGGCGCCGGCCGCGGTGGTCTAGCGGTTCTGGCGCTGCAGTCCGGAACCGCGGGACTGCTACGGTCGCAGGTTCGAATCCTGCCTCGGGCATGGGTGTGTGTGATGTCCTTAGGTTAGTTAGGTTTAAGTAGTTCTAAGTTCTAGGGGACTTATGACCTAAGATGTTGAGTCCCATAGTTCTCAGGGCCATTTGAACCATTTTTGAACCATACACAAAGGCACAAATGACATTAGTTTTGAACATGAGTGCTATTACGGAGGTGAGGTTTAAGACAGTGAATAATATATATATATATATATATATATATATACACTCCTGGAAATTGAAATAAGAACACCGTGAATTCATTGTCCCAGGAAGGGGAAACTTTATTGACACATTCCTGGGGTCAGATACATCACATGATCACACTGACAGAACCACAGGCACATAGACACAGGCAACAGAGCATGCACAATGTCGGCACTAGTACAGTGTATATCCACCTTTCGCAGCAATGCAGGCTGCTATTCTCCCATGGAGACGATCGTAGAGATGCTGGATGTAGTCCTGTGGAACGGCTTGCCATGCCATTTCCACCTGGCGCCTCAGTTGGACCAGCGTTCGTGCTGGACGTGCAGACCGCGTGAGACGACGCTTCATCCAGTCCCAAACATGCTCAATGGGGGACAGATCCGGAGATCTTGCTGGCCAGGGTAGTTGACTTACACCTTCTAGAGCACGTTGGGTGGCACGGGACACATGCGGACGTGCATTGTCCTGTTGGAACAGCAAGTTCCCTTGCCGGTCTAGGAATGGTAGAACGATGGGTTCGATGACGGTTTGGATGTACCGTGCACTATTCAGTGTCCCCTCGACGATCACCAGTGGTGTACGGCCAGTGTAGGAGATCGCTCCCCACACCATGATGCCGGATGTTGGCCCTGTGTGCCTCGGTCGTATGCAGTCCTGATTGTGGCGCTCACCTGCACGGCGCCAAACACGCATACGACCATCATTGGCACCAAGGCAGAAGCGACTCTCATCGCTGAAGACGACACGTCTCCATTCGTCCCTCCATTCACGCCTGTCGCGACACCACTGGAGGCGGGCTGCACGATGTTGGGGCGTGAGCGGAAGACGGCCTAACGGTGTGCGGGACCGTAGCCCAGCTTCATGGAGACGGTTGCGAATGGTCCTCGCCGATACCCCAGGAGCAACAGAGTCCCTAATTTGCTGGGAAGTGGCGGTGCGGTCCCCTACGGCACTGCGTAGGATCCTACGGTCTTGGCGTGCATCCGTGCGTCGCTGCGGTCCGGTCCCAGGTCGACGGGCACGTGCACCTTCCGCCGACCACTGGCGACAACATCGATGTACTGTGGAGACCTCACGCCCCACGTTTTGAGCAATTCGGCGGTACGTCCACCCGGCCTCCCGCATGCCCACTATACGCCCTCGCTCAAAGTCCGTCAACTGCACATACGGTTCACGTCCACGCTGTCGCGGCATGCTACCAGTGTTAAAGACTGCGATGGAGCTCCGTATGCCACGGCGAACTGGCTGACACTGACGGCGGCGGTGCACAAATGCTGCGCAGCTAGCGCCATTCGACGGCCAACACCGCGGTTCCTGGTGTGTCCGCTGTGCCGTGCGTGTGATCATTGCTTGTACAGCCCTCTCGCAGTGTCCGGAGCAAGTATGGTGGGTCTGACACACCGGTGTCAATGTGTTCTTTTTTCCATTTCCAGGAGTGTATATATATATATATATATATATATGTAGCAGTTGCATGGG
This sequence comes from Schistocerca cancellata, assembly GCF_023864275.1. Lineage (NCBI taxonomy): Eukaryota > Metazoa > Arthropoda > Insecta > Orthoptera > Acrididae > Schistocerca > Schistocerca cancellata. Next base: position 699,860,894 of record NC_064630.1, on the reverse strand, counting down.
ATAATTCCTATTATGCAGCAAGTCTTTCATTATGGCAGCAGGTGCCACAGACCATGTCTGCTTCCACAGGCATATATCAAACACGTCTAAAATTTTTTCTCCTGTGCTTGAGGAGAATCACAGATCTGTTATCAGGGTAAAGTTACATACTACCCATAATGTGAAAGAAATAATGTACACAGATTCTGAGGTAAAAATTCATTTTATTTTTCATCCAACTTAAAAGGAATTTTACATTTTCATAAGCAGACACAACAGTGTTTTCGCCAATCTGCTTCTTGAGTCGATGGAGGGAAAGGCGCCCGTAGAATTCCAGGACTTCTATAGCAGCAAACTTGAAGGTTCGACGCATCCATGTGATCTTCTCCTTGCCTTTAACTTAGATGATGGTATCTGTGTGGTCGAATAATCGAAGCGACGTCACCGTATCTTTATAGGGCATACCAGGATCATCTCACTGAACTCTGTGTTGTAAACGTGTTAACTGTGCTGGCGCAAGCTGGCGCCTGCACACTCGTCGGGAAAGATGAAGCGAAGATCGATTAGTAGGTGCTGGATCAAGCATACATATCACAAGAGGGACCAGAGACACACTGACAAGCAACACGCCGCCAACGTCCTCTCATCAGCATGTATTAAGTCCACCGCCGCTGACCGGAGGGTCACTCTGACTTACACTCCATTTTGGCGTCTGTCAGTTAGTTGCAGTGTGGACTCAGTCCCAGTCACTGGCTACGACACTACCGAGCAGTCAGATTATTGCCTATAGCAGGACCATCAATGCAATAGCCAGATTACCAGTATTATCTGCAAGAGCTCTGTGACTGATGAGATTGTACCACAACACTCGGGCTCTATTCCAGTTAAGTAAATGTTCATGTAACTAAAGAACCATAGTAATCCACATGTGCATTTGTGTTATAAAAAGAGGATACCAGCTAGCCATAACAACATCCTCTCCCTTGCTTCCGTGCAGTACAAGACTCTACATTAACCACTTTGCACTCTATTCTGTTTTAGTTCCCTTTATATTCTTCAGAGACCTCAGTGATACTGTGTTTGGTGAGAATGTCTGTTACACTAGCTTCTTCCATGTATGCTGTGAATACTCCTTTAAGTGTGAACTGCTTACACTCATCATCGTAGTATCATGAGTGTCTGCAGTATTGTTCAATACTTGAGGTACCATTGTGAAATGCTCTGGATATGGCGTAGCACTCGTTTATTTATACAGCTCGTTGCAAAACACCAGTGAGTAGGGAATAGTTAGTAACACAGTCTTGTAGAACTAGAGCAGAAGCTGCAGTGTGTTCTGAGAAATTTACAGAAGACTCAGATTCAAGTTGTACATCTATAGGTCCCGATTTAATTATCTCATTCCGTTCTGAGCTGTCTATTGTGATGACTGGCACCATCTTCTTCAATTTCCGTGGGCTTAGTAGACATCGTTCCTTTTCTTCATAGTAAGAAGCACGCAACCTTGCATACATGTCATATGCTGTACTGCACACATTTTCATCCCACTGCAGGTGTAAATTACCGTAAAGGTAGAACTCACAGATCAGGTAGACTTTGGCATTAGTTAACCTGAAATTATCAAATTGATGGAATCGTTTGCGATATTCACTCTCCTGTTGGCCTGAAACGCAAGTATGATGAACATAGGTGTCTCCAGTCGAGCAGAGGCTTTAATACGCCACGTTTGTCTGCTTGCAGTTGGTAGCGCTGGGTAGTCAAAAGTCTCCCATCAACAGAAAGATAACTGTAAAAATACACCGGCATTCAGGATTCTTTTAAAAGCTCCATAAGCTGCTCATCTGATACAGAGATGTGTGGCATTTTCCTTATTATTTTATTGATGGTGATCTCGCTCTCCCCTTGGGACCATTGAATGTATGAGTTGTTATCCATTGCACTCCATACCATATTAACTCCCTGTTTAGCATAAAGAATAATTCGCTGCTCCTCAAAGTATCTCATAAGCCATAATCAGTTTTAGAGGTGTATATGCAGTAAATCTCTTGTACTTTTCCAGACACATTTTAAGAATGGATGTTATGCTTGTATTGCTTGTATGGTCAATGGCTGGTTGGTTGGTTTAAAGTGGGGAGGGGGAGAAGGGACCAAACTGTTGTGTATGGTCAGTCTCGAGCCCATTCAGTTCATAATGCATCTCACAAAACTGGAACGCTAAAGCTTGCCATGTAAGCAGTATCATCCCTTTTCCTAAAATATCCATGAAGACACATGGAACTCGTACATGAGGGTGTTATAGCGTCTTGGTGTTGGATGACAATTCTAATTTCATCGTTCTTGTTAAATGTGGCTGCAGAATAAGGTTTATGCAAGACGTAACCCTTGTATGTAATACACTCGTCATATTCCACCAGGTTAGCTTTGTCAAACGATTTCATTGTGAGCTTCCATACCTACTGATTTAAGAAACCCATAGTTTGAAGAGTTTGACAGAGCACTGAAAGACCTGAGTCGAAACAAGGCCCCGGGAGTAGACAACATTCCATTAGAACTACTGATGGCCTTGGGAGAGCCAGTCATGACAGAACTCTACCATCTGGTGAGGAAGATGTAAGAGACAGGCGAAATACCCACAGACTTCAAGAAGAATATAATAATTCCAATCCCAAAGAAAGCAGGTGTTGACAGATGTGAAAATTACCGAACTATCAGTTTAATAAGACACAGCTGCAAAATACTAACGCGAATTCTTTACAGACGAATGGAAAAACTGGTAGAAGCGGACCTCGGGGAAGATCAGTTTGGATTCCGTAGAAATATTGGAACACGTGAGGCAATACTAACCTTAAGACTTATCTTAGAAGAAAGATTAAGAAAAGGCAAACCTACGTTTCTAGCATTTGTAGACTTAGAGAAAGCTTTTGACAACGTTAACTGGAATACTCTCTTTCAAATTTTGAAGGTGGCAGCGGTAAAATACAGGGAGCGAAAGGCTATTTACAATTTGTACCGAAACCAGATGGCAGTTATAAGAGTCGAGGGGCATGAAAGGGAAGCAGTGGTTGGGAAAGGAGTGAGACAGGGTTGTAGCCTCTCCCCGATGTTATTCAATCTATATATTGAGCAAGCAGTAAAGGAAACAAAAGAAAAATTCGGAGTAGGTATTAAAATTCATGGAGAAGAAGTAAAAACTTTGAGGTTCGCCGATGACATTGTAATTCTGTCAGAGACAGCAAAGGTCTTGGAAGAGCAGTCGAACGGAATGGACAGTGTCTTGAAAGGAGGATGTAAGATGAACATTAACAAAAGCAAAACGAGGATAATGGAATGTAGTCAAATTAAATCGGGTGATGCTGAGGGGATTAGATTAGGAAATGAGACACTTAAAGTAGTAAAGGAGTTTTGCTATTTAGGGAGTAAAATAACTGATGATGGTCGAAGTAGAGAGGATATAAAATGTAGACTGGCAATGGCAAGGAAAGCGTTTCTGAAGAAGAGAAATTTGTTAACATCGAGTATAGATTTAAGTGTCAGGAAGTCATTTCTGAAAGTATTTGTATGGAGTGTAGCCATGTATGGAAGTGAAACATTGACGATAACCAGTTTGGACAAGAAGAGAATAGAAGCTTTCGAAATGTGGTGCTACAGAAGAATGCTGAAGATAAGGTGGGTAGATCACATAACTAATGAGGAGGTATTGAATAAGATTGGGGAGAAGAGAAGTTTGTGGCACAACTTGACTAGAAGAAGGGATCGGTTGGTAGGACATGTTTTGAGGCATCAAGGGATCACAAATTTAGCATTGGAGGACAGCGTGGAGGGTAAAAATCGTAGAGGGAGACCAAGAGATCAATACACTAAGCAGATTCAGAAGGATGTAGGTTGCGGTATGTACTGGGAGATGAAGAGGCTTGCACAGGATAGAGTAGCATGGAGAGCTGCATCAAACCAGTCTCAGGACTGAAGACCACAACAACAACAACAGTTTCTGTTCTGTTCTGTTTTGTTGAAAAGTGCCGCACTGCGCATTGTGCACGTTGGTTTTATACCTTATGCCCAAACTAACGTCTTTGACGATACGTGGACTCTGGGAAGCTGGTGGCTGCGGTGAATCCTGGCTGGTGAATATTACCACCGCTTACGGTCCCAACAAGTTCCACAAGTTGAGGGTCGTCGTTGTCGCTTCCGCCTTCGACAGCTCCCGGCTGGTTGAAGGTCACCACCATTTCCAGGTCTCTGTTCGTTCAACGTCACTACTGGTTCTGCTTTAGCTGCAGATGTACAATGATTGCCTCATTAGCAAAGTCGACAAGTTGATGATCCTGATCCAGAACATGCAGCTACACATAGTCCAATGTCTGAATTCTTACTGGGAGGTATGTGGCGTTGGTAGCGGCCTCAACAAATTTATACCCTGTTACAACTGAAAGGCAGACACCGTAAATTGTATAAATCAATATATTGATGGTGTAAGAGTTAGCTGCAATATTACACTTGACGTCGATTTATTGACAGGAAGTATATCCACTCACTGGTCAGTTCTATAAAATTTATTAGGGTTCTTCTGTCCTTGTGTGAAGCCCAGTAGCCGTACTATTGAACCTTAAAATTGATCGATTCATTCGCTGTCTTTATTCCAGAATAAATCATATTGATGTTTGCTTGTAGTTGAATCCCTTCTTCAGACCTTTTTAAAACGTCGTTTAAATCGTTGATATCGCGTGCATCAGGTTCTATTACCGTAATTTATTTTCCATGGTTAACTTCCAGATGAAGTTTAATGTTAGCCTGTGTGATATTCGGAATGCTGTTGTGTGTATCCAGTACAGTCAGTGTAATACACCACTCTCCACTGCTTAAATCAATCGGTGGGAAGTAAATAGCGCGTAACACTGACGATCATTCTTTTAAAGTCAGAGTACACGACATTGCATCCTTAATGCGTCTGCTTAAATGTGTTTCTTCATAAACGTAAGAAGGAACATTATTCTCAGATGTACACACAAATAGGTATTAAAGTCTTGGTAACGACGAAAATTCTAGAACACACGTCTTCTGTCGGTGAAGTATCGTTGTAACTCTTCCAGTGGCTGCAGGTCTCCTAATGAGTAGAAATAGTATACGTTATCTTTGTCGTTCTTAATATACGCCATGCAGTGGGTTCCAGGTCCTCCGGCAACATCTAAATTCACAATTCTGTTTTCTCTGGATTCACCCATAGTCTTTGGTCATGTGTCCCGCATACATACACCGTGGAATCTTGGAATGCTGAATTATTTTTTCGTATGGAACTTGAGCTGACCTGTATTTGTAAGCGGTCTATCTGGTAAGACGGATAATGGGATTTCTTTTATTTATGAAGAGAGCGCTATTTTGTACGGTTTCAGGTATAATCGTTTCCTGATAGCTGCTGATTTCATGCTGTTATGTCTTATTACCTCCTCTAGGGAGTTCCGTGCGTTGTTGACTGTTCTGGCAATAGCCGCCACACCACCAGTTCGTAAACCCACACTGAGAGACCCACGAGGCCACGAATGAACAAGGGAATAGTTCCGCCTGATGTCACGGGCATTGGCAGAACCCGGGGTGCTTCAACTGGTCCTTTATGCTTCACAGTGCATTTGGCTGCATACATCACTGTCAGTATACAGTTTCTTAAGCACTCCTGCTCTGGTTTCTTCTTCATCATCATTGTCTTCTTCTTCTTCTTCTTCTACTTCTTCTTCTTCAGTTCATGATGTGTGGTCTTCATAACTTGCTTGAGATTCACACTCAAGCCCAGGTTAATTTTACCACGCATGGCTTTATCAACTACGAATGCTGCAATGTGCTGCCTAATAAAAATCCCAAAACCAGTATTCTTTCTTGCACGTATTGCCTTGGCTTTATCAGCTAAAAGTCGGTCTGCAGCGTGATGTCTTGGGATATTTTCGCGTGCTCCAAACACGTCTCGTCAAGCAGGTTGAAACCCAAATCGACACAAGTCAAACGTTTCTGAAGCTTTGTACCAGATCCAAAGTAGTGATACTATGGAATGTGCAACTCAACTGGAAGTTTGTTGAGAATACAACTACCTCCTGTTATGTGTCTCCTATCATGCGTGTTATGCTACTGTGCTGTTGTGCTTTGTGCGCCCCATTATATGGCAAATCGTCAGCATCAATGCAGGAAAACCAAGCCATTTAGCTAGTGTTCTATTCTGCCGACATCTCATGAGACACTCAGTGAAACACATGTGGTTCTGAGCTCTCCCCGATTTCTCTGTGTAAAAGCATCCCAAAATTTCAGTGTCACTGCTGCCCTCTAACATGTAAGTCCTGGGATTTGTTCTCTGTGTTTGGGAGCTATGACTTCTCAAAACGTCTTTTGTTTTGCGATGTGCACAAAAGCACCTACATTAAATTTCTGTTTACGTGGGTCCATCATTTCAATACGATAGTATATCGCATCCATGACTCCATTATCACAAACATTGATTGGTGTCTTTTTTATTCTGCTATTCGTGGTTCAATTATAACAAGCAATTATTTGTGGAAGGATGTTTCCCCATTTGTATGAACCACAGAGATTAACAAGCATTCACATTTCACTTTTTTTTTTTTTTTTTGTACTGTTTCAACATTCCACGACACATACCTTCAGATGGGTGAATGCTGAGTAGTGATGTACACTATACCGCTGCAACACGGTCTTTAAATACTTGTTGTGGAACTATCCATCTTGATCAGTTTGAAGGTTGTCTAGATATCGATTCGTCCCAGTCTACAGCAAATGTTCAGACAAGTGCACAACATCGCTTCCCATTTCTTCTTTTAACATGCAATGCTCATTCAAATTTACAGTATCTATCAATCATTAAAATATATTTGAATCCCTTATTCACATGTGAATATTCCCTCATATCTACAAGATCAGCCTGCCACATGTCATCCAAACCTTTAATCATAATCTGTCTACAAAGGTAAGTTTTACGAGCTAGTTTGTACAGTTCTCGAACTTCTGTCTCCATACTTATTCGACAGTACCTTTCTCTCTAAGCTCTGAAATTACTGAAACGACCTCATCCGAATGAGTGGTATTACCAGCAGCAGTTGATGATATGAGCAGGTGCAGTCGCTCCATTAGCTCATTCGGATCATTATAGTATAATACATACATTATAGTGGTCGACTGTCGACTCTTTTATGTTGGATGTCAATACCATCACCAGTACTATATTGAGCACGTAACGTAGGTTTTATAGTGGTTTTGTATTTCATGCTGCATCAGTTTCCCGCTTTCCTATGTACACCATTAACTTTTTGCAGTATTTCACCATACTTCTCCAGATCTTTGGGGGAATAATTTACAAATTTTTATGGAATTAAGAAAATGAGTTTCATTAGACCAGCTGTTCTTTGAAATTTCCTGTAGCCTATTTGTTCTTTTTCTTCTTTTAAACTTATAGGTTGCATGCCCAACACGTATGGTTTTTCACCTCTGACAACGAATGTTTTGGTTATCCTAATATCGCTGTGGTGGTTAATGAAATCAGCAATTTTGTTGACATTGTGTAATTTGTAGAGAGTTCATCAAATATTCGATAACTGGTTTAAATGTTTCTCTCAGTGTTTGCTCTTGATACAAATGACCTAACTTTAACAGCCATAACTACTCGTGAACATATTTTTGTGATGCTATGATCTTATGCTTAGTCGACATCTTGTTATACACCAAGGGGCCTTCTTCACAGATCGTGATTTATGTACACTCCTACCAATCTTTGTCGTTAAGTCGTGCACATTGTTTTCCATTCTAGCAGGCTTTACAGTTAAGTCATTTACTTTCTTTTCAAGTGGAGTAAACCTAGTATATAATGCACTGATTTTTCTCGGAAGCTATAGGGAATACATCTCTAGTTAATTAACTCTACATTCAAGAGGTCGAATTTTTCTATCTGCGTATAGATCAATTCTTTGTCTATGTACACCCATCATCTCAGGTGGGGTGCCTGACATTTGTGCAAGATTCTCTGTGGTTTCATATATATACACACAGGGTGAGTCACTATCTATTGCCACCAATTATAACTCCGAAAGTATGACAGGAGCTGAAAAGTTTGTGGGACAAAAGTTGCATGGGACAATGGGGACCATAATATGACGTTGGGTTTTTGTTGCTAGGTGGGGTCGCTTCATAGATATGAAGGTCAACTTTGTTTTTTTAAATAGGATGCTATAGTTCGGTAGTTATTTTCTGACAGCGGCTATCGAGAAGAATCCAACGATGTGTAACAGTAAGGTCTTTGAAGGTCAACAAGGTCAAAAAGGTGGCATGAACGTCCATTTACAGAAGGTATTCAAAGTGAGCACCATTGGTATCAATGCATGTGCTGCAATTTTCTTATCATGGATTGAGTGGTATTCCTTACCACATCAGCACTTATCGAAGCACATGCCCTGACAGTTCTCTCTCACATATTTTCCGGTGTACTTGGAACATCTTTACAAAAAATGTCTTCTACGAATCCCCACAAGAAAAAAATGCAGAAGCGTCAAGTCTGGCGAAAGAGCCGGCCATGCCACATCTCCTCCGCGTTCAATCCAACGATTTGGGTATTGTCTCTGCAACTCAGTTCTAGCCGTCAGCGAAAAATGTGCCAGACAAGCATAGTGTCGATACACATGCTGTCCTTCGTTCCTGAAAATATTTCTTGCAATAACAGACCTTATTTTTCTTGCAGGAATGTGGTGCACTTCCTACCATTAAGATTTCCTTCGATGAAATAGGGGCCTATAAATAATTCTGTCCTCCAGAATCCCACACCATACATTCACTGACCACCGTTTTTGGTACGCAGCTTCCTTCAACCAACATGGATTTTCAGTTGCCAACAGTGCATGTTATGCAAATTAAAATTTCCATGGTTCGTGAATGTAGTCTCGTCAGTAAATAAAATCAAATTAATAAATGTGTCATCCCTCTGAATCTGAAGTTGAGTCCATTGGCAGAATTCAATGCGACGCATACAATCCGTACCAGTTAATTCTTGGTGGAGATTGAAATGGTAAGGACTATATTTATGTCGATGCAGAAAACGAAAAACACTGCTCTGGCTCATGCCAGATTCATTTGCGACTTGACGTGAACTAAAACAAGGATTTCCTACCACAGTGGCAAGAGTACCAATTTCCGTTTCCTCGTTAGTAACTTTCCTTTGCCGGATACGTTTCCGATGCGTTGAACATCCAGTTGTTCTCGATTTATCATACACATATTTAAAGGTACGACGAGTAAGGTGAGTACGTTGCGGATAGCTTTCAGCGTATAGGTCTCTAGCTCTCACTGAATAAATTTGGTATTCTCCGTAAATGAGAAGCATGCCGACTTGTTCTTCGAAGGAATACAACATCAACATTCACATTCAGTTGATTCGACGATACTAATCTTACCGTTCCTATTAGTGTTGTATTAGAAACCGTCGAATGGTGTTTACATGTCAACGGCACGTTAAATTGACACGCCGCATTCGACGAATATTTACTATTTGCACGATATACGAGAGAGAATTGTCAGAGCATGTGCTTCGATAAGTGCCGAAGTGATAAGGAATACCACTAAATCCCTAATACGAAGATTGCAGCACTGCATTGATACCAACAATGGTCATCACTTCGAACACCTTCTATAAATGGACTTCCATGCCATCTTTTTCACCTTCGTTGACCTTCAAAGATCTGTTACACATCACTGGATTCGTCTCAATAGCCGCTATCAGAAAATAAGTACCAAACTATAATTGTTGTTGTTGTGGTCTTCAGTCCTGAGACTGGTTTGATGCAGCTCTCCATGCTACTCTATCCTGTGCAAGCTTCTTCATCTCCCAGTACCTACTGCAACCTACATCCTTCTGAATCTGCTTAGTGTATTCATCTCTTGGTCTCCCTCTATGATTTTTACCCTCCACACTGCCCTCCAATGCTGAATTTGCGATCCCTTGATGCCTCAGAACATGTCCTACCAACCGGTCCCTTCTTCTTGTCAAGTTGTGCCACAGACTCCTTCTCTCCCCAATTCTATTCAATACCTCCTCATTTGTTATGTGATCTACCCAGCTAATCTTCAGCATTCTTCTGTAGCACCACATTTCGAAAGCTTCTATTCTCTTCTTGTCCAAACTAGTTATCGTCCATGTTTCACTTCCATACATGGCTACACTCCATACAAATACTTTCAGAAATGACTTCCTGACACTTAAATCTATACTCGATGTTAACAAATTTCTCTTCTTCAGAAACGCTTTTCTTGCCATTGCCAGTCTACATTTTATATCCTCTCTACTTCGACCATCATCAGTTATTTTGCTCCCCAAATAGCAAAACTCCTTTACTACTTTAAGTGTCTCATTTCCTAATCTAATTCCCTCAGCATCACCCGACTTAATTCGACTGCATTCCATTATCCTCGTTTTGCTTTTGTTGATGTTCATCTTATATCCTCCTTTCAAGACACTGTCCATTCCACTCAACTGCTCTTCCAAGTCCTTTGCTGTCTCTGACAGAATTACAATGTCATCGGCGAACCTCAAAGTTTTTATTTCTTCTCCATGGATTTTAATACCTACTCCGAACTTTTCTTTTGTTTCCTTTACTGCTTGCTCAATATACAGACTAAATAGGATCGGCGAAAAGCTACAACCCTTTCTCACTCCCTTCCCAACCACTGCTTCCCTTTCATGCTCCTCAACTCTTATAACTGCCATCTGGTTTCTGTACAAATTGTAAATAGCTTTTCGCTCCCTGCCACCTTCAGAATTTGAAAGAAAGTGTTCTAGTCAACATTGTCAAAAGCTTTCTCTAAGACTACAAATGCTAGAAACGTAGGTTTGCCTTTCCTTAATCTTTCTTCTAAGATAAGTCGTAAGGTCAGTATTGCCTCACGTGTTCCAATATAGCTTCCCATATAAAAAAAAGGTTGATCTTCATATCTCTGACACGACCCCACCTAGCAACAAAAAACAAACCTCATGTTATAGCTCCCATTGTCACATGCAACATTTGTCCCACAAACTTTTCAGCTCCTGTCACACTTTCGGAGTTATTCTAGATGGCAATAGTTAGTGACTCATCTTGTGTATATACACTTTTGGAAGTTACATCTATAACTACGATCATTCAGTTTTTCTGTTTTAACAATAACGAGAAACCTTCATTGTGTATGATTCCAGCAATCTCCACATATTCTTACAATTTCAGTGAAGACATATCAGTCCCTACATGTTCTTGATAAATGCGCTTTAAATTCGTATTATCTTGTTTGAAGGCTATAATGAGATTTGCATTATCCTTCACAAACTTTATTTGGTATTCTGGAATACACTGACTCAAATGAAATACATCACCGCACATATGACATCCAAAACAGAAATATCGAAGAGTTTGATCATGGTTTTCCATAGCAACATCATAAAATATGAATACAGTGTTTGGCTTTACTTTTTCTGGTGAGGGGATTTCCCTGCTTTAACTGACAGTGGTGTATGTTACAACATTGACACCTTGTAGTACCTGTTGCAGTAAGTGGTACTTGTTCCGAAACTCTGTTTTTGAAAACATGTGTACATGCTCAAATTGGACACAATCCGGGTGTGTTATAAGTGACATGAGAACGTTTGTCTTGCAGTAACTGATTGGACCTATAATAAATTGCCTGTATATTACAGGGAGGAGTATCCAATTCTTCTTCTTCAGGACAAGTCACCTACAACAATGTCCTTTTGCTGTTGGTGCCTCACCCATTCTGCCAAGATATCAACTGCAGCAGGTATTGTTGTGCAATGGACTTTAATAGACAACATATATCGTCAACGAACGTCTCAAAAATGAGATCGACAGGAAGTGCAAAATGGCTAAGCAGGGATGGCTAGAGGAAAATGTAAGGATATAGATGCTTATCTCACTAGGGGTAAGATAGGTACTGCCTACTGGAAAATTAAAGAGACCTTTGGAGATAAGAGAACCACTTGTATGAACATCAAGAGTTCAGATGCAAACCCAGTTCTACGCAAAGAAGAGAAAGCAGAAAGGTGGAAGGAGTATATAGAGCGTCTATAAAAGGGCGATGTACTTGAGACAATATTATGGAAATGGAAGAGGATGTAGATGAAGATGAAATGGGAGATACGATACTGCGTGAAGAGTTTGACAGAGCACTGAAAGACCTGAGTCGAAACAAGGCACCCGGAGTAGACAAAATTCCATTGGAACTACTGACGGCCTTGGGAGAGACAGTCCTGACAAAACTCTACCATCTGGTCAGCAAGACGTATGAAACAGGCGAAATACCCTCAGACTTCAAGAAGAATATTATAATTCCAATCCCAAAGAAAGCAGGTGTTGACAGATGTGAAAATTACCGAACAATCAGTTTAATAAGCCACAGCTGCAAAATACTAACACGAATTCTTTACAGACGAATAGAAAAACTAGTAGAAGCAGGGAAGATCAGTTTGGATTCCGTAGAAATACTGGAACACGTGAGGCAATACTGACCCTACGACGTATCTTAGAAAATAGATTAAGGAAAAGCCAAACCTTCGTTCAAATTCTAAAGGTGGCAGGGGTAAAATACAGGGAGCGAAAGGCTATTTACAATTTGTACAGAAACCAGATGGCAGTTATAAGAGTCGAGGAACATGAAAGGGAAGCAGTGGTTGGGAAGGGAGTGAGACAGGGTTGTACCCTATCCCCGATGTTATTCAATCTGTGTATTGAGCAAGCAGTAAAGGAAACAAAAGAAAAATTTGGAGTAGGTATTAAAATCCATGGAGAAGAAATAAAAACTTTGGGGTTCGCCGATGTCATTGTAATTCTGTCAGAGACAGCAAAGGACTTGGAAGAGCAGTTGAACGGAATGGATGGTGTCTTGAAGGGAGGATATAAGATGAACATCAACAAAAGCAAAACGAGGATAATGGAATGTAGTCGAATTAAGTCGGGTGATGTTGAGGGTATCAGATTAGGAAATGAGACACTTAAAGTAGTAAAGGAATTTTGCTATTTGGGGAGCAAAATAACTGATGATGGTCGAAGTAGAGAGGATATGAAATGTAGACTGGCAATGGCAAGAAAAGCGTTTCTGAAGAAGAGAAATTTGTTAACATCGAGTATAGATTTAAGTGTCAGGAAGTCATTTCTGAAAGTATTTGTATGGAGTGTAGCCATGTATGGAAGTGAAACATGGACGGTAAATAGTTTGGACAAGAAGAGAATAGAAGCTTTCGAAATGTGGTGCTACAGAAGAATGCTGAAGATTAGATTGGTAGATCACATAACTAATGAGGAGGTATTGAATAGAATTGGGGAGAAGAGAAGTTTGTGGCACAACTTGACCAGAAGAAGGGATCGGTTGGTAGTACATGTTCTGTGTCATCAAGGGATCACCAATTTAGTATTTGAGGGCAGCGTGGAGGGTAAAAATCGTAGGGGGAGACCAAGAGAGGAATACACTAAGCAGATTCAGAAGCATGTAGGTTGCAGTAGGTACTGGGAGATGAAGAAGCTTGCACAGGATAGAGTAGCATGGAGAGCTGCATCAAACCAGTCTCAGGACTGAAGACTACAACAACAACAACAACATGTCGTCAACTAAGCTGCAGGGTATATATGCACATGAACGTATTGTCAATCATTTAGTTTAACAATGACTGAAGATGTTGATGTGATTCACACAGCTTACTGTTGCTGCTGTATTCTTGGCATTGAACTGAAAATACTGACAGATGTAACATTATTATTATTATGAAAGGTATGGCAAAATACTTAAACATAACTTGCGGAAATATACTTATTTCTTTTTACTGAATAGCCTCACACACTATCTACAATATCAGTATAATCAACTGGTTCTTTTTTCATCTTCTCACCTGTAAGGAATTTGACAAATGAAGCTTTCTTATATGCACAGACCGCAGTATTATTTCCCTCAAAGTGATGGGTATTCCTTTAGCTTCTTTTTATGGCATCATGACTACATGCACACCGTACTTACTGAGATAGTTCACAATGTCTTTATACACAGTTTGAACATAAGGCAATCATCTGTTCTATCTTTCCAACATAATGGATAGCACCATCCATAGACCAAATAAGTTTGTAGTAGTGGAGTGCTGCAACCAGCCACCTGATCTCAGCATGAGTGCAGCATCATTGTACAGTGATGTTATAGTTGGTGCTATTCCTCAAGGTCCCATCTTGGGTCTGTTGCTTTTTCTTGTGTACATTAATGACCTATCATCTATTACATTGCCAGACGCAAAGTTTGTTTTGTTTACAGATTATACAAACTTTACAATAAGTAGCTGTTCAAGTAGAGATTAAGGAATGGCTGCTAATCAAATTTTCACTCACTTTAAGTAATAGTTTAAAGATAATTCACTGTCATCAAACTTTGAAAAGACGCAGTGGATGCAGTTCAGTACCTGTAAGACATTTCCTTCTAGCATGTGTATAACATATGAAGTCATACAGTGTTAAATTTTTGGGATTACAACTCCATAATAAATTCAGTTGAGAAGGGCATACTACAGAATTGCTGAAGAGTCTAAACAAGTCTGTCAGAGGTAGGAGATACAAATATAAAAAAAACTTCTTTACTTTGCTTCCCTTCATTCTACTATGTCATATGGGATCATATTCTTTAGTAAATTGTAAAACCAAGCAGACTTTGTAAAGATGCAAAAGCATGTAATAACACTCACTTGTGGTGTAAATTCAATAACATCAGATAGAAACCTGTTCATGAAACTGCTTCTCAGTATATTTATTCCTTAATGAATTTTGTTGCAAGTAATCTGTCTCTATTTCATACCAATAGCTCAATACATAGTATCAGTACTAGGAGTAAGAACAATCTACATAAAGATCTAAAATCACTTACCATGGTCCAATGAGGGGTCCAGTATTCAGGAACACACATTTTCAATATATTTCAAGCAACCATTAAAAACTTGGGTTCAGATAAAGCACAGTTTAAACAGAGTTTGAAAGTCTTCTCGATTGGCAACTCCTTCTACTCTGTAGGCGAATATCTTAACAGGGACTGCTAGGCCAGCTTAAATAAAAATGCCTGCTAGATTTCAGTTTTGACAGCAGTTGGTCACAACAGTCAAGATTAAGTATTTTGTGTATGATAAATTTATTAAAAGTGCATAACTATATTTCATTTTGACAGTGTATTAATTGTATAAAAGTTAGCAGTTCCACTTCACTGTAATATATTCTCGTATTTTGACAATCTCCTGACAAATGATCAGTGTAGTGAGTATTATGCTCAAATGTTTTATGTTCTTTATTTTACTTTTTCTGGCTTGATACACACCCATGAGAATCATCACATCTTTGGGTCTATGGTTAGAAAACAGTCTGTTCTAATCTAACCTATTCTAATAGTGTTAGGCCAGCACAGCAAATATCGGGAGGAGAATGGGATGGATGATACTTAGTGGTCATCTGTTGATTGCTGTAGGGCTCTGCATTATACAGTTCATCTCATTCCAAGTCCATACCACACTTTAACACTTCTCAGTGCATTTTTTATCTCTAACACAACATGCCAATCATTGTCCACTAATGCTTCTAATCCAATATTTAAGTACTTTGAAGATCTAGCTATTAAATTATAATTTGAAATGAATACCATTAAGCACTAGGAGGAATTGGCAGCTTCTTATCCTCCACATCCACACATTCTGTCCTTGCAGTTAACACCAGAATGTTCTGGGATGGTGTGTATATCGGAGACCAGTATTGACCTGCACTGAATGGATTAGGATCCTGCAGCACACTTCTTCTGACGTCGGGGTTTCGCTGGGTGTCTTCATTAGACAAATTAATGAGTGGGATTGATAATAGCATCTCGTTGTCCTGCTCCAAAAAGTGCTGATGACGTGAGCTACAGGAACCCATGGTGCTGCAGGTCCTGACAAGTCTAAGGTCGCTGCAAGCCCCGAAAAGCTGGTAGCTGCTGCTGCTGCTGCTTTCCTGGACACATCAGAGGCCATTGGTCACAGAAGAGGAAACAGAAACCTTGAGCAAACAAAGACATGGAGTTGAAGACACTCATCACAGCACTCCTTGAACACCCGAAAAGACGTGCAGTTTCCGAAACGCTCGTGTCGAGCCTCCATGCCGTCACAATCTGCCCTTGGTCAAACTCAGACAGATCGGGCACCTTCCCCATTCTACATCTACATCTACATCCATACTCCGCAAGCCACCTGACGGTGTGTGACGGAGGGTACCTTCAGAACCTCTATGGTTCTCCCTTCCATTCCAGTCTCGTATTGTTCGTGGAAAGAAGGATTGTCGGTATGCCTCTGTGTGGGCTCTAATCTCTCTGATTTTATCCTCATGGTCTCTTCGCGAGATATACGTAGGAGGGAGCAATATACTGCTTGACTCTTCGGTGAAGGTATGTTCTCGAAACTTTGACAAAAGCCCGTACCGAGCTACTGAGCGTCTCTCCTGCAGAGTCTTCCACTGGAGTTTATCTATCATCTCCGTAACGCTTTCGCGATTACTAAATGATCCTGTAACGAAGCGCGCTGCTCTCCGTTGGATCTTCTCTATGTCTTGTATCAACCCTATCTGGTACGGATCCCACACTGCTGAGCAGTATTCAAGCAGTGGGCGAACAAGCGTACTGTAACCTACTTCCTTTGTTTTCGGATTGCATTTCCTTAGGATTCTTCCAATGAATCTCAGTCTGGCATCTGCTTTACCGACGATCAACATTATATGATCATTCGATTTTAAATCACTCCTAATGCGTACTCCCAGATAATTTATGGTATTAACTGCTTCCAGTTGCTGACCTGCTATTTTGTAGCTAAATGATAAAGGATCTATCTTTCTGTGTATTCGCAGCACATTCTACACACGGACAGCACCCCCACTGATACTACATGCACCGTGTGTGTGTCTGACTAGCATTCATTCCTCTCCAGGCGGCGCTACTGTCGCATGGACAGGATTATATCAATAGTAGGTTGATAGTCATAATGTTCTGGCTAATGAGTGTAAATGTTTCACTCTATCTTTTTCTCTCTTCCCCGTGAGAAACTCGGTGTCGATCATCTAAACTGAGCACTCGAGTGATATAATCGCAGATGAGGACGACAGAATCACTGATGAGAGCGACGATGATTTTGGTGTGATG